>NC_088885.1:91383186-91692731 GCF_037157495.1 Lathamus discolor | reverse complement strand
GCAAAGGGAGTGGAACACTCTGAGGATAACTAATGTGATATGGAGTTTTTTTATCTCAATGTCATTATTTGAAACTGACTACATTAAATATGTTCGATAAGTAACCTGGGGCACCAAATGAAATTGGAGCCCTACTCCCTAGGCACAGAAACATGCTAGGAAACAAAGCCCTGTCATGAAGCAGACTATCCAAGAAGCCACAGTGTAAGAAAGAAGGAAGCTCTGTAAACCCTAGTGCAACTCACCTATTTTACAAGAGCAAACATATAATAGGGATGGAAACTGAACAGGGATCTCCCAAGTGCCAAGGTCTGAAGCACAAGGCCCAGCCATGACTACAGAAGAACCTCCACTGACCCCACTGGATACTTGAACTATGTAAGCCAGATACAAGACAAAACAATGATGGACAGCAAGTAAGCACCCACTGAAACGTTAGTCTGAGGACCAACTGTCTGCATTGACAGATGTGCTGCACCATTTTGACAGTGCAATTCCACTAATGGTCTCTCATCACCATTCAAGTATAGCTAAATATTGTTAGTGAATTTGCCATGTTTTAAAAACGCAAAGAAAGATTAAATACTTTGATCTGTTAATGTTGTACAGATTTTATCCTATGTTTATTATTTATCTCCATAGACACCAAAAGCAAGTAGCAGTGATGAGAATTAACAGCCTCATAGCACATGCAAAAGTTTCACTAGAAACTTGTGGGTAATGGCCAGAAGTCAACTGCAAGGATGATCCCAGGCCAATTAAAGTTTAGTAAACATCCAGGATTTGTGTTTTGCTTTTGGTTTTTATTAAGCCAGAATGAAAGGGTTAAGCACATAATTCTGTACCCCTTTTGCTTTTCTCCCTTCTGTTTTTATTTTTTTAAAAAGAAGAGTCTCTCTGGAGGTCTCCCAAGGTCTGAATCTACCGCCACATTTAATCACTTTTGGTGTCTTTCCTTCTTCTTTGCAGCAATTTTGCCTGAGCACTCCTGAGACTGGTGTAGCATTACAGATTCATCAATGATTTGCTGCTTACTCTACATTATCCCACAAGTGCTGAGGCAAACAGTTCTTTGCCAGGATCAAACGATGTTCTATATTCGCCTGCAGTTTAAAATCTTGTTAATGTTGACACTTCTGATGAAAGCTCCACAGTGAACCTGGAATGAGTGAAAGCTGCAGGCTTCGGTGACTGCCAAATAAACAGGTACTCAGGGCACAAAGTTTTTTCAACGTCCTCTATAGGGGCATCATCAACTTAGGCATCATCTTTACCAGAAACAATGTCAAATAGGACACCTAACACAGCCTGTATGGGGGTGATGTTGCTGGTGGGTAGCAGGGTGATTGTGTGGCTAAGCCAGTGTGTCCAAGAAAGACCTTTGCTCTGAAGTCAATTAACTTTAATGGAAAGACTCCAAATTACTTTGATGATCTTTGTACCAAGCTCAGTAAGAACTAATTAGGTCTCCATTCTAAAGGCTAGTTGTCAGAATTACTCATGGATTTTTGTTTATTTGTTTTTAATACTGGATGACAGGCTCTTTTCTAATTACTTAGAGGGACTGACATCACTTTGAAAGTCGTTTAGTCGCAAATACAGATGCCAGTATTTTAAAAAAAGAGAATTTCAAATAATAAGACAAGTAGAGAAATCTTACACACTGTGCAAATGCGATCCACTTAATGGGGACAAAGGAAAACCAAACTACACTTAGTGACACCTGTAATCTAGTTCTGTGGTATTTGCTGTACTCCACAGCCTTACATGTGTTCAACATGAGTACAACTAGGTTTACTGACTGTAGCTTCCCGTTCTACCAACAAAATCAAGGACCAGAACTTGCCTCACTCCCTCTTCTTAAAACTCCTGACACAGAAGGAAGATTTTATGTCTGAAAAACTTACCACAGGAGCGAAGATACTTGAAGGAAGATGATAATACAGGTTCCTCACGTGGGAGCGATACCACAGCAAATGGCTGAGCAGTCTTGGCACTTTCTAAGATTTATTTATTCTGACAGCAGATCATCACCTGCAAATCAAATTAAGAAATGTTCAAAATCTGAAAGTCACAAATTAGGCCAGGATGAATTATATGATGTCATTTATCTGATGATTTTCATCCTATGTTTTTTCCTTATAAATTGTCCCAGTAGGCCTGGACTTTCTCTATTACTAAAAATAATTGCTAAATCATTTCTACATCATGGTCAGTGCTTTTTTAAATGAAGTTTTCCTTGAAACTGCAGGAAATACTTAAAGTTCAAAGTATAATAAATATAATACACTCAAATTATATTTATAGCATACAAGACAGGAAACAGAGATGTAATTCATCCCTATGAACTGGTCAGACAGCAAAATGATTTAATTTGGAGTGTAGCCTTCAAAACAAAGACCTAAAATCTGCCTTTGGATACTAGAGTCCAATTCTCTCTGGCGCTAACAAAATGTCAAGCCATATTCTGGCAAAATGAGGACCTGCACCTTTGCTGATGAGCTCTGAAAACTTAGTCACAGAAGAGGAAAGTCTTTGTGAGATACTGGAGGGGATGAGAGGAAAGACATAGCTAACACCGTCGCATGGTGCATACAAAGCTCTTCCTGTGGGCAAGGACTGTTCCTCCTTTCGCCCTGATAGGAACTAATCCTCCTGAAATACAAAGGAGGAAAAGAGGATAGTTGCTCTCCTCTCTTCCACCCCCCTTGTACTCACCAAAGGGACAAGCTCAAGTGAATTCTAGCACAGAGGTTTTCAAAAGGCTGTCTGCATTTGCCCCTTTGTCAGAGGCCACATCAGCTGAAGTGTGCATCTGCTCCATGCCCCCTTCAAATCTATGCACACCTGTCATCTGCTCTATGCGTGGACATGAATCTCTGGCAAACACATTTCGTCTGAAGTGCTGGTCTGCAGAGCTGACTTGTAGTGAACAGCTTATTGCAGAACTGTAGGTTAACTGCAGAGCTGTGGTGTACCCTGTACAAATCCAAGCTTCAGAAGCAGTGACACTGTTGACCTGAGCTAAAACTAATGAAGATGTGGGCAAACAGCCTTTCTGAAACCCAGTTTCTCAACAGTCTTGTGGGTGCACTGAAGAATAGTTACTCAGCTTTCTAATTAATAGACAGACTATATAAAAGATTTTGGGTTAATAAAAAGGAAAACTGTACGAGTTCACATGCACTAAATACCTGTGCCAACCCTAGCCTAAAGTCTAAATTATGATGATCTTTGCAACTTTTGTTAAAAAAGCCAACAGAACTGGCACTAATTTGTGCTCAGTCAATCAGAATGATCCATAATGTGGAAGATTTTAACAAAGTGCCGGCCAACAGTTTTGATCTGTTTTAAAAAGAGCCATCCTGGTCAGCCCTATAGAGGCTAATGCTTCTAGCTTAATGACTCTCCAAAGAGGAGGAGGCATAAAAGATTTAGTGACTCAGTAGAGATGACTGCACAGACCTCTGCAGCCAGCTTGGAAATGATAAACAATTTGTTAATAGAGAAGCTTTATTTTTGTATTATTTTTTGCCGATGAAGTGAAAACAGAGCATTGATTAAGCAATCCAAGCTGAGAATGTGCTTGCCAAATTGGAAAGCTTTCAGACCAGCAGCTAGTTTCAAGGCTTTGAAATACAACTTCTGCTTGCTATTCGATGCTTAAAGGTACCTATCCTAGAGCCTCAGACAGTAATAGATGTCAAGCTGACACTGTAGTTCACAGGTGAATTTCAGTCGTGTGGGCCATGCCACATGCACACCACTTGTGCTTTTTGTCTCAAATGCTAAAAACTGAAAGGATTAACAGTGCCAGCAGCAAAAAAGTTCTCTGTACAAGTATGACTGAAAAATACCCATAGCCAAACATGCCCTTAACTCACCATTACCCTTCTCTTCTGCCTATCAGTTTAAGTCATTTGTACACAAATTCAGACTGAGCCTTTCATTTCACATGCATCATGAAGTTTCTGCACAGCTCAAATTCTAAGCTCATTTCCTGTGAACTAATGTTACTGAAGTCACCATACCTATTCAGTAGTAAATGAGAACTAGGTGTCTAGAGATAATTAAAAATATTTGCGGGGTTTTTTTTTTCCCTTTTCAGAGAAGAATTCAATTTTCCAGGGGAGCTTTAAATACAAGCTTTTGGCCCTCACAGATATTAAATTTTGAGTGACTCATATTCTCATTCCCTTGTGTAGCTATGTTATTACACTGTATTTCCCTCAATTCATCAGAGAATAGATTATGTCCATAGCCATAAAGCAGAGATAGCAGCACGTCACAGAAGATTAGGTCCAGACAGGAAAACAGGCCCCGAAGTGGAACAGGAGTAAGAAGCATCTAAATTGTAATACTCAGAAGGTATTATGGAACCTTTTTGGAATTAAAAATAATCTGATTTTGTGGTTGAATATTCGGGGTTTGAGATGGGCTTTGTTTTTATTGAAATAAACCTGCAAAAAGAACATGCCTTTCACTACAAATCTCCTAATGCACAACTACGAAACTGCTGCAATGAAAAAGTTTCACCTTAATCAGGTCAGTCTGTTTGGACAGATTGCTGAGTAAATAGCTATGCCACATTATTTATACTGCAGCTTTTTCGCCAGAGCTAAGAAAAATCAACATAGATATATAAGCTAGGTCAAAAATATGTATTATTTTTAACAAATAAGCATTAAAAGAAATTATGTGCTTTCCCAACTGTACATTTCACACATCTGAAAATTAAACCAGTTATTTTTGCCTCTTTGGTTTTAAATCACCACCCATCACTACAACGGGCTGTTAACAGAGGGAGTGTCCCTAATGTTAGCAGAATTGCTTTCCTGGGAAGTTCATGGAGAAGTAAAAATACTAAGGCTAAGATCCTGTTTTCTGAAAAACTTGCTCAGAAAGTCAGCACATATACTGCTAGGGTCAGCTTTTTATTACCATGATCTATTATCCCCATTTAACCAATTCCCTCCACATTCTTGATGGAGAAGTTTCTAATTGCTTGGATACCAACTTCTTCCCTAAAAAAACCCAAACCCCAACAATCAGAAAAAAGAGAACAAAACAAAGATTTGTGTTGGCTGTTTTAGAACAGAGACCAGGGAAAGAACATTACCAGTGGTAAAATTATTTAGATTTTTTTTGTTGTTGTTGAGAAGAATTACTGAGCAAAAGATTTGTTGGGTGAGTAACTGCAACACTCGTGCCAACGGAAACCCTCTTGTAGTGCTCTTTACAACACTGTGCTGGTACCTGACAATTCTGTAGGTATTCATAGCCTGAGTACCTTCTTGATCAGAATTTCTTTGAAATTCCTTAATATACCATTATGTGAGCACTTCTATGAGATTTCTTGATGTTCTTTTGGTAAATATAATATGTAGCTTTGCTGCCAGAGACGGAAGTAATAGCTTTGTACATACATGAAATTACACTCTTCAAAACAAAATTTGATTGCCTTTTCTTTCCTATGACCCAGGATCCTGCCTTGCTGTGAAGCTGACACAGCGTTAACTACTGAATCACATCCAGATTCCTCACTCATCATCCCTGAATCTTTCTGACTACCCAGGAGTGACATTCCAGGTAAGTTTTATTGGTCAAACTTAGATTCACTGAGATGCTGCTGAAGTAAATGATGTATTTATACATGAAAAAGACCTGAACGGTTGTTTGGGGCTTTTTTATTCCACAGCAAAAAAACCCACAACACTATTCAAAGTAGCTTTGTCCATTAGGTTTAAAAAAACCCAACATTCTTTTTTCATGACCTCATTACTTTAAATGTATTTCATAATTTATTTGTAGTAGAAGAAGGACTTGCAAGTAGAAACCACAGGAGAGTCGTAATTCAGGTCACATTTGTGCAGCTCACCAGCTAATCTGAAAATCTAAATGTACAAGAGACTCCCTAACATCTTCTCAGAACTGCATGTCATATTACTTACGAATAGGCTCAATCTAAAAGGAAGCTTTTTATGTACAAAAAATATTGTCTACATTGTCATTTACTTCTTTTCTCAGTCATTTCATGCTATTGTTCAAAATTTGTAAGTTAACAGCCAGATCAGGTTTTGACCCATCCACTGCCTTCTCCTTGCAACAGATTAATAGCTAATATATACTCCGCTACCGGATTGACTAAACTGTTGGAACAAGTCCAGAGGTGGGCCACGAGGATGATCAGGGGACTGGAGCACCTCCCATACGAAGACAGGCTGAGAAAGCTGGGGCTGTGTTCAGCCTGGAGAAGAGAAGGCTGCGTGGAGACCTAATAGCAGCCTTCCAGTATCTGAAGGGGGCCTATAGGGATGCTGGGGAGGGACTCTTCATCAGGGACTGTAGTGACAGGACAAGGGGTAATGGGTTAAAACTTAAACAGGGGAAGTTTAGATTGGATATAAGGAAGAAGTTCTTACTGTAAGGGTGGTGAGGCACTGGAATGGGTTGCCCAGGGAGGTTGTGAGTGCTCCATCCCTGGTGGTGTTCAGGCTGGACAGACCCTTGGGTGACATGGTGTAGTGTGAGGTGTCCCTGCCCATGGCAGGGGGGTTGGAACTAGATGATCTTGAGGTCCTTTCCAACCCTAACTACTCTATGATTCTATAATTCTAAAAAACACTATGTAGAGAGCACACTATGCTTTCTCCTTCTACCAACTACTTTGTCATATAGTGACAGATTATTAAAATAAGTGAAACAGCAAGAAAACAAAATGAAATTTTGTCTCTTTTCATTCCCAATATCCTACTGATATTTCCTTCTACTAATGACTGTAGTGGGTGAAATAGGAAAAATCTCTCTGCAACTGATAGGAAGAGAGTCAAGGAAACTGGGTTCAGCTACTGGTCATGCCCTAGAGGGTGAGACTGGCTTATTTCTCACATTTCACAGTGATCATAGAAAGACGATTGCTTCCTTTGGCCCAAATGTATTTTATGTACTTCAGCTTCAAGTTCTTTGGGGCAGTGTCTGCTGCTGAATATGCTCTTCCAGTGTTAATGTAATACAGCCATGACGTAACTTGAGACCAGACAAAAATCCAATAAGTAGTTACCAAGAAACTCTTTCCATGCAAAAATTTAGTTGTGTGAAAGACCATTTTCCTGAGCACTCAGTGCAGTCCTTGTACATCTGCAAACCACCAGGGTTTCTATAGGGTATCTATTAATACTTTAAAAACAGAAATAAAACTTCAGTCAAGTGGCAAAAAGGCTATTGAAGAAATACTGGGTATCTGGACAAATCCCTGCATCCTTCAGTTTCCAAGCACTTCTTTTGACACTGCACATGCATCTCTTCAACAGCTTTTACAGTTCCGCTAAAAAGGCACCATTGCGTTAAAATGCTGCACCTGGTGAAAGTACTTTCAGGAAGGTAGACCCTGATTTGCAACCCTCTTCTCACACAAATAATCTTCACAGCTTTTATTATGACATGAGTAGGATTATTTATACAAGAGAGAAGCAAGGTAAGCATAGGAACTTAAGAATTGCACTAACGTAATAAAGTACTGTAAAATGTCGATAAAAATGGCATTTAATCTCTCTCAAGTTATGTCTACTCTGTAGTTTAGATAAAG
Organism: Lathamus discolor; assembly: GCF_037157495.1. Lineage (NCBI taxonomy): Eukaryota > Metazoa > Chordata > Aves > Psittaciformes > Psittacidae > Lathamus > Lathamus discolor. The sequence goes on along the minus strand of NC_088885.1, from coordinate 91,685,146 downwards.
GACAGTAAATTGAACAAGTAGCTTTTACAAAGCTGCAGCCAGCAACTAGTGGGACATTGTAAGAAGAGATCCCAGGTCTAACCTGAGTGAGTAACAGTGTCGAAAATAAAGGTACTGGAAATAAGCAGAGTCCACACAGAATGCCAAAAGTAGTGTCCACAAACTAGAAACATCTAAGAAGTCATAAAGTCTGAACTGCCAAGAACACAACTGAGTTGTATCTTGCAAAGAATATGAAAATAAATAGCAGAAGACTCTTTGGTAGTATAAATACAAAAATAAATAGACAAGGAAAAATGCTGTGCCACTGTGGAGGACAGGTGCAGTAGACATTAAAGACAACACAAAGAAAGGCCTCAAATATGTATTTCACCAGTCTTTAATCAGAAGGTTTCAGCTGAATTTAGAGACAACGACAGGGTGAATAACAAGAACGTGGGTATGCAAATAGAAGCTACCACAGCTAAAAGCTTGACTCAAAAAATTTAAATGCATCAGTCTTGGTGTCTGGTTTATCACTATCTCTGACTTTTAAAATCTTCCAACACGTGTAATGCTGGTTCAGTGACAAATATTTTTAATAGCACCATCAAATTAGGAGTGAAACTGTAAAGTAATAAATATGGTTTCTTTACTTAAATAAATAAATAAAAATGTGAAGAAATATAAGAGGAGAAGGCAGTTGGGAAACGACAAACTATTTCATTTAACCCCATTAGTATGAAAGGCCTTAAAATACATTTTAAGGAAGACAACATATAAAGACAGAGAGAAATGAAAAACTGAATGAAATGCATCAAGGAACAACATAAAAACTATCCATATAATTTTCTTAGATGAGGTAAGTGATTTTCTGAACAAATGAAGTGTAATAGATCTCATCTTTCAGAACTTTAGGAAGGAATTTGACTCCATGTTATAGATTATTAAGAAATCTAAGGACTAAGAAGACTCTTTTTGGTGGTTAAAAAACAGCTAAAGAAATAGTAACAGGTAAGTGCCATTAAGGAGGGATGAGTCAAATCAGTTCAGATTAATAGTGAAGGTCTTAGGATCCATTCTGATGCTTCTGCTGTCCTTCCATAGCTCTTGATCATTGTGACCCAGGTACAGGAGTGCCTGAGCACTCCTACACTGTCAATCCAGAAGTGGAACTATACAAATAAAGCAGCTTCAAGCCAAGAGCCACAGAAATGGGTTAAGCAGCAAGGCTATGTGCAAAAAATCCAAATGTAACCTGGGAGGTGACCAGGTAGAAACAAATGAAGACCACAGTTGCCAATGAGAGGATGACTAAATGGGTAACATGATGAAAAAGGCAAGGGAGACTGTAGGACATGAGGATGGAGATTTTCAGCAGAACCTGGGAGACATCTGTGATCACACCCAAAATGTGGGCTCTGCCTCACCTGAAATCCTATATACATTCAATTAAGATGAACTCAAATGGGGAAAAGTGCAGAGCAGCTTCTAAAATCAGTGAAGAAATGGAGATCCTCCCTGCAAAGACCCTAACAGAGCTAAACTGTTTAGCCTAGCAATAGAAGAGCTAAGTAAGGCTAGAACTGCTGCCTAGAAATGCCTGGAGAAAGCTGCCTCCAGGTGAGAGAAGTGTTACTTACATTAAAGAGCAACAACAGTGAGGAGGAGGAGGTGGGGAAGCAGGAGCTGAGTGGGGGAGGCAGTATATATGCCACGCTTTCCTCTAGGCTATACAGAAGGGACCTATGAGTTTCTCAGTCTCCCAAATAGAAGAGTTAAGGCAAAACTACATGTGGTTGGAGTACGATATGCCATAATGCTCTTTACAATTACCTGCACCTATTGCTTGTGTCTGCTGGTCTCAGAATGTCCTTCAGCTCTTCCATGAATACTGTAGTGATATTTTTACTGCTTTGACATTATTGGTGCCATCTTGGGGGACATATCCAAAAACATTTACTATTCCATTTTTCACGTACAGTCTTCATTACAAAATCCATGTAAAACTAATTACACAGATAAAGGCTTCTGTGATAATGCAGGCTACTTGGAAGCGAAAATAAATAAATAGAAGACTGTAGGGCCCAAGATTACTTGAATAGCTAGGGCTCACACAAACACAAGGCAACAGGAGCATTAATTAAGAATAATTAAGTTTCTCTTGTAATAATCCAGATCAAACTGTGGAATTGTTTTAGAATTGTTATTAGCTGCTCAGATGAAGTTTGGCAGATGGGATTTCAGTACTCTAAAGCCGAGAAATTTAAAAGAAATAGTATGTTGCTGTATTTTCAGAACTTGTGGCGAGATGCATTTCTCCTGAAGAGAGTGAAGATTTGGCACTTTGAATGAGTAGAGAGGATCTGCCCAAAACATTCCTGTTTGCAGATGATGTTTTATTCACTTTGTCTTGGCACAGTGAATCAACAGAGGAAGTGCAGCGGAAATAACAAAGCCTTTTCTCTACTTGCTGATATCATTTTTAGCACATTTGAAGAGAAATGTGAAGAAGCATGGTAATTTCCACACCCCAGAAAATGTGTTGGACAGAGAAGACATTCATACTTGCAAAATACAAAACCAAACCCAGGAAAATGTCTCCAAGAAGGGAATGTAAAAAAAATAACTCTTAAAATACATCTTAAGAAAGTATATGAAAGAACCTTTCCAGGACACAGTGCCTGTTTATACCCATTAAATTTACACGTGTCTGAAAACAAATCACTGGATTTATACTAGGGATTAATCTAATCCATGTTGTGTATCCAAAATAATAGGTTCAAGGGATTAGCCAGGACAACAGTATTTTTATCAAACAGAATTCCTTTGTATCCATCCTCACATTATCAAAAATGTGGCTATCTCCTAATCAGCACATCTCCAACTTTAACCTTTTGTCTTGACTGCAATCTCGTATATTAGTGGTGATGTTCAGCCTCCTCAAAATCTCTTCTTTCATAAATTGACGATTTCCATGGTAACAGCTGCCACTTCCATTCTATAGCTATCAAGAAAATATTATTTCCTTTATATCAGGCTAGGCTGGGTGTGCAACTTTAGCCTTTGTCAATGCGCTTTTCAGACAAAAGTGTTTATTTCAGAAGAGGAAACAGGTGCAAGCACAGTTCAGGAGGCAGTTGTTGGCTGATCCATGAAGCAGGATTGGCAAAGGTCTGAAAGGCAGCTATCGGATGACCTACCTGCAATGCCAGTATGTTCTACAGCTGCAAGAGAGAAGAAAAAGCTCATTCAACAGAAGCCACTAAACTACTTTCTGTGGGGTTTCTTTGATTTTTGTTTGTTTGTTTGGTGGCTCCACAAACAGTAGCATGACATCAGCTTAATACCCCCACAAGAATAGTTGAGAAACACTTAATGTAAATCAAGGGTTCTCACTCGAAGAACATTGAACTTAAGCCAAAAAGAACATCAATTCATTGCTGAGAAGCTGACACAGCTTTAATGATCAGTGTCTTCATCCTTAACACTCACACCAGTCTATAACCAAAGTCCTAATCTCATTTGAAGTCGATTCCCAAGGTAGAATCAATTTCAGTGAGACCAGCAAACACTCACAACAAAGGTACTTTGTCTCCTGCCAGTCATGTGAATGTTTTCTGGAAGTTTATCAAATTGAAGGCTTCTTCCAGAAAACCCATCTGTTCCATATGAACTCACTCTGACACCTTTATCTTCTTTGAAAAGGAAGGTTTCCAAGTTAATCTGTTAAGGTGAGAATGGATAAAGTGAGATTCCCATCTACTTCTCCAGCAATCCACTGAAATAATCGAGTTTTCCCTTAGTCACAAATGTAAAATTATGTCAGAAAATGGAGCTGCAATTTTCTAAAGTTAGTATTCCATGTTCAGTTTCTTAAATTGGCCTTTAAAATACATTTTTAACTTTTTTATGAAATTTTTAGCACTCATGTAAAGGATTGGCAGACAGCAAAGAGACAAAAATTAAACACAACTCTAGCAGCCTTTTCTTCCTCTCCTTAATTCCTCATTAACCCTTTCAACACAACACCAGGTGATTGCTTTCCTGGTGTACCAATACCTGTTGCTAATTAGACACTTTGAAAACTTGAACTCTGTTTGCATTTGGGTCTATTGCTTTAAACCAAAATTATCATGTGTTTAAGGACAGAGAAATCCGGCATTTGATTTTCTGAACAGTCAACGGCTGCAGATGAGCAACCTACATAAATTCTTTCTCTGCCCATTCCAACAGACGTTAAGGTTGTTTAGAAATGGACTCACTTCTGACCCTCATATCTGAGCATTTATCATACTTGTACATCTGCAGATTTTGTTATCGTCAGTAGGTACCAAAGCCAGTACCAACGGTAAAGCCCACAGCTTCTCCCACTGTAGCCAAAAACACCACTAGTTAGAAATGAATAGCAGGCTGTAAACATACTGCAAGCACTGAGCTAGCGTGTTTACATGAGTATCACAGAACCTGGATGCCATTCAGATTGAAAACCTAATTCTGTCACTGGATCATAATCCACAAAGGGCCAAATTAAAACTCTCAGTTCTGGGCTTAATTGGGAAACCTGGGTTTGAGGTTGAGCTCAGAGTCCTAAGCTCATGTTTATTTTCACTTCAGCTCACAAAAAAATTTGTGAATAATCCAGAACTGCTCATCCAGGAAAGATTCCAAAGGCTTGCCAAGTTCCAGACAATAGTCCATGGAAAAAAACAAGTGTAGAGGTCTGCTGGCAGGAGATGCCTCTATCCATGCTCAACTCACATGTGTTCCTAGGGTGGTTCTCAAAAATGGAACACCTGTGGGAAAAGAAGGATGAGGGATTTAATTGAACTGTACCTGTGAATGCCATGAATGATTTCATGCAAAGGAACCGCAAACAAATTACTGCAGATTAATGAAAAAAAAGGAAATGGTCGGAAGGGTTGCCTGCATCACCTGCAACATCACAGCAACAAAAGCATTTTGAAGGACAACTCATAGATTCCGCACTGTAGATGTTTGCCATCTCAGTAGTAGTGTATATTCTGGTGCCACAGCGCAGTTTTGTGACAGGATTGTTATGGTATTACTTTGATACCCCACAATACTAGCCTGAACCCTGTTTGCTGCCTTCCTCTGTGGTCTAGCCTGACCTCCACCTGGGACAGGGGTGTGACTCCACCTGCGCTGGCTCCTGGAGTCACAGGAAGCATTTTCCACTTTCCTCAGTAAAACACCAGAACAGAGCAGAGCTGCTGTACCTGTTCATTTTACAGGATTGGTGGACCCTAGAGAGTTCAAGGACCAGATGATGTCAAGCTGGAAAGTCCCATACTGCAGAAGGACAGAGAAGAAGTGATTCTGCTTCCAATGCCTTCCAAATTAAATCCTTAAAGGGTAAATCCTGGTTTCTCTCCTACCCCCCTACAACAACATCAGGTCACATCTTACAGGAAGAAGGCTAGGGACCCTCCTGACCCACAAGTCCCACAAATCTCACTCACGCTTTGCTCACGAATGTTAACAAGAGTGCCATATTTAGTGGTTTTATTTTACTTTTCTTAATCCAGTAATATGGGAGATCAAATTGTGTTGCTTTGTCTTCACACTGCTTGTAAGTGTCTTTGACTTCTGGGAAGCAGTGCATCACAGGTGCTTCCTACCTCATGCCAGAGAGACATAAAGAGCATCCTTGCATCACTGTCTGAGCTTTGAGTTTTTCTGCACGCTTTTACAATATATTAATGGAACTTGGCCCACACCAATTGGTGAGCTAATTGCTGTCAGAGCAGATGGTAAGACAGACCTGAAAAAAAAATAAAAAAAAAATAATAATCATTGCTTTTTTATCATGTGAAGGAAACATAAGAAGGAAAGGATGTCTCTTCCATTTCCTGAGGGATGCAACAAAAGTTAAAGCAAGCTTTTATGATCAGTGGAGTCTGAGGAACAATTATCCAGCTCCTGTGGATGCACACCTTACATCTAGCTCTATCTGATTCCCTGCTCTGTGGTTCAGTTTGCCTGTCAGGCATGTCATGTGCTGAGGGTTCACAGACTGCCAGTATGCTAGTTCAGTCTGCTCCAGGCACTGCTGTTCAGAGAGCAGTGCTGTGAAGCAATCCAAGATACCAAAACCAGGAGCAAACTCATAAGGTAGTCATGATAAAGAGAGCATTTGTTTCTGCATTCTGTGCAGTTATCTTGAAGGGATGCTAGCACAGTAATGTCCTCTGTGGGAAACGATTGCTTAAGTGATAACTTTCCAGTGGCGGCCACCATACATATATAGTGCTGCACTATAAAAAGTAACAGTAGCAAGAGGTCTGCACGAGGATCAGACCTCACAATGTGACACTGCAGAAGAGATGCTGCATTGAAGCTATTCCAGCAGAAGGCTTCGTATTTGGAGAAGAAGGAAGTTAGTTGGCATTCCAGTGGTTAGTTGCTGGCCAGGATTTTGAAAGTTGCACATTATACTCTTAGTTTCACAAAGGTCACACTAGCAAACCGTTTGGACTTAACAGACCAAAGATGCATTTTGCCTTTATTCCAAGGCCCTTTCCCTGATTTTAATATTGATGACAATAAAACAAACACCTCAACAGCCGCACAGAAAGGCCGATGCATACACATGCCCTACCCAACATATGGAAGTAGTCTGAAGCCTTTCAAATCACTTATGTTTTCATGAGAAAGCTGTGGATATGAACAGCAGAAGAAAAAACCTAAAAATGCAAAGAAAAAGCCTACATCCTACCATGCTAATTTGTATTGTTAGAGAGGAAAGTAAACAGCAATGTTTGCTAGGCTGAGGATTTTCAGAAGTTGTATTTATTTCGTGTTTCCTTTCAAAAAAAGCATTTTAATGAATATGCAGCACGCAGGGTCCCTGCCACTGGTAGTGTGTCCATCACCATGGTACCTGAGCACTCAAGCAAATGATTAACCAGCAGAGCAAATGAAACAGTAACACAGAGCCAACAGACACCCTGACAGGCTCTTCCTTCCTACACCTGCCAGTACATCTCTATCTGGACCTTTACTCCTTCAGGCTTTCCACTGTCCTAACTTTCAACCATGCTCTTATGAGACCCAGATCGTTTTTTCAAACAATGCTAAGGGGTGCAGAGACCTCAAACTGGCCTAGGGAGAAGGGTGAGATTAATAAAAACAGAAACCCAAACAACAACAACCAAACCCACAAATATTTTCATCAGGAAAACACTGCTTAAAGACACAGTAAGGAAAAATGTACTTTTCATTTACACAAATTGACTATGAATGGACAAATTTTGTTATGTTTGCCATGCCATCAGTCTGGCCACTTTAAAATTATTTCTCTGAAGAGGGAAAACAAGTCTTTTCCTCACCAAGGGACAAAATGATGTTTCAGGAGACTGATGCAGACTGTACATGAACACTACTTTTAAGCATTACTGATAATAATAAAAAGAATACATGAAAACCTATGGCTATAGGTCTTCTGTAAAAAGCCTGGAGATTGCATCATCCCCTCCTCCCCACACTTCAGGCGCAAGTTAATGAAAACTCTGATGATGTTTGTTTAACATTGGTGCATATAACTTCTTTGAGCTTCTTCTGGCTTGAGATGCTTAAGCAGAGACCTCTGGGGTTTTAGGAAAAAAAAAAAAGATATTCTTTTGAATCATCTGCCGCTTGCTGTCCTGTTTTCTGTACAAAATCTCTGAGGAGCAGAGGAAAGCTGAGGGCCTTGCATGCAGGCAAACTTTAGAAAGGCTGGCTCCTCTTAGTATTGGGGAATTACGCAGCTGTAACACAGCCCTCACGGAAGAAGTTTCCTGTTTTCCATCACTAGTCAAGGCAATAATACTGGAGTCTTATTAAATTACTGTCATGTGAAGTTTTTCCTCTTTACTGTAGCTGCTTCAGGTTATGAAGTAGTTACTTCCCCTCCATTCCAGTTTTACCTTTAAAAGACTAAGCTCTGCGGACAATGCCACATTACCAACAGTGAAGACTCAAGTGCTCTCTTCCCAGTGCAGGTATGCTGTGCTACCACAATGCCTCAGCAGCAGTTCTGAAGCAGACAGGAAGCACTGCACCACCCACCCATATTCAACTGTGAAAGTGGCATAAAGCTCAGGCTAAGCATCAGTTCACTCCTGTCTAGATTATATCCATCACTGTCATCTCTAAAGATTCAGATCTGCGTGCTTCATCAGGCTTTATAATCAAAGCTAATGGAAGATACATTTGTTTAGCTGTTAGAAATGGCCTTGAAGATCTCAGTCTTGGCAAGGGTGATGAATTAAGGATGTCAGCTGAGCAAACAGTTTAATTTTGAATTAATTTATCCAAAATTGATTACTGAAAAAAAATAATATGAATCTTTCAAGTTCATACTATTTCACATACTTTAGCAATAAATATTCCACCCCTTCTTGCCATCTGACTTACCAAGCATAAAACTGGAAGAACCAGCTATGATGCCAGCTTCTTAGATGTGATACCAACTTTGGATACTATAACCAGTGAAAAGCCACTTTTTGACAGCAGCAGGGAGTACAGCCCTCCAATAGTTCAGCCCTCAGCTAACAGCAATTCTGTTAAGCAGCCTGAACATGATAGCTAAAGCATTTTATGGCAAAACCCAGGAACACAAAACTCTGAAACCAACAATTGCAAAGAACTATTCCATGACATATTTATTGAATGTACCTGGGGTTGGTTTATTCTCTGTGGTCCATTTTCAAATGAATTAAAATAATAACTTAGGGGAAAAAGAAAATTATCTTAAACTAATAATGAGTTTTGTTTTGTTTTTCTTTCAGGTAATTTGGAGCCAGGAAGAATCCAAACCAACAGCATGAGTACTTAAAATTACAGGGTAATGTTGGAAAGCCTCTAGGGGTCATCTAGTCCAACCTCATGCTTAACCCAGTGCCAACTCAGAATTAAAAGAAAATAATTTGAGGCAAAAATAAATAAAAAAAAAAAAAAAGACTTCCCCATCCCCTTTTTGCACCAGAAGGAAAAAAGAAAAAGCAAGTGAAGTTTTCCTGAAATATATAGCTCTTCTGTGTTCTTCATAAGTAAATAAGACCGATACGGAAAATATGTAGCCTCCCTTGGTTGACCTTGCTCCCCTTTCTGTCTTGATGCAGGTAACGTATAGCACAGTTTGTGGCAAACACCAACTCAGTTGCCAACACTGCTCTGCCACACTCCAGGCCAGAAAAGGCTAGGAATGCTGCATGTTCAGCTGCAATCTCCTCCAAGTTAATTACAGGATGGAGTGGACAGCTGCTGAGGAGGGCTCCACCTCATCTTTGGGCTGGGAAAGCAAGGCCTCCAGGGCCTGGAATATACAGCAAAGAACAGGGTGGGGGAACCTTGTGAGATAGAGATCGAAGTGAAACCCAGATGACTCATCAGAAAGTGAATGTTCCTATTTTGGCAAGAGGCTGAAACAGCAGCCCTGGGTTGCGCTGCAGCACAGCAATAAATGACCCCGAGCGCCTGGGACAAACTCCTGGGCACGCTTATATTCCTAACAGTAGGGGTTATTTCACATCTCGTTAAGCCAGAGGTTTACATGACAATTAACACATTACTTAGCAGCATCTTTTTCACGGGTGGAACTTTGGCTTGAGGTTTGAACATTTTTAGACAACTGTTTCATGAGTGAAAAAGAAAGAATAGTTTCCTATAAATCAAGTTGACAAGGACTCATATTCAGCACTGGCATAGGAGTAGGCTGGTCTATGTACTGAGGAACACTGCAACCAGATGATGGCTTTTCCCAGAATTTCTATGCAATGAGGGCTTCCTGTACAACATCTGCAGCCTGCCACTCAAAACCTAGCCCTTAGCATAGGCAAGATGCCAGGCTGGCCACTTCATAAGGTGACCTTTCATAAGGATGAAAGGCCTATGGTACCACAAAGTCACACAGAGGCAGAGCAAAGCCCAGGCTTGAACAAGCAGTAGCTCCCATTTCTCAGCTCCAGCCTCTGACCTGTGTGGTTCCCCACTACAAAAATCCCTTTGATTATATCTGTAGAGAGATAATCCATGAGGAAACAATTTAACAAACATGAAAAAGCAATCATGCTAATTCCACTGAAAACAGGCATCAGCTGTAAGAGAATGTTTACTGCTCTAGAGCGTCACATTTGAGATAAAGAACTAATAATTTCTACCAGAGATCACTTTAAAGAGGAGTTGGTACTCAAGTATGGATTTCCTTAAACTGCAGGCATGTTTCTGAGGGTTTTGTTCAATATAACCTTTAATTTCTATTATATTTCGAGAGAATTGATTTGTGGGTACACAAGATTTAGAGCACTGGAAATGGAAAGAAAGGAAGAAAAAATTGGACACTGGAACTAGAACTTGTAGCTTTCAAGCTCAGGGGGGTCTGATATTCATTGAGTCCCTTCCCTGTCAGATGGATGTTGCCAACCCATGGAAAATGGTGACATGCTTTATATATATTATCTTTCACTTCCCTCAGGTACATACTGCAAGGAAGTTGTGTTCTAAACAATGTCTAAACAATCATCATATTAATCTTTCATATATTTGGGCACTCAAAGCACAGGAAATTCACTGTGTAGTGGTCTTATCTATCATACCACTTACAAAATAAAACCAGGCTCAAGAGGAACACTAGATAACTTTCCCTTCAATTAGCTTTTCACAGCTATTGTATTTTTTAGAATATGATTTATTCCTTTTATTTATCAGCCTGCCTTGTTTCAGATGGGTACTGTCTGACTGACCTCTAGATACCCTTGCACTTTCTCTGTGATATCCCCTGAATGTCAATGCTTCAATTCTTCATCTTTCATTTCCCAAACGTTTCTTATTGGTCACCTCTGGTACCAGTGACAGCTGAAGTGGAAGTTTATCCTCTGATAATCTGTACTGCTTTAATGGTTTCCAGCATCCTGAGGATATTTTCTAAGTGTTATGGTGACACCAGCTGAAATCTTGGCAATAGAAAAGTGTTTCATATGCTTATTTCCTAACTTAGTCTCTTGGGGTTTTTTTCTGCTTTCCCAACCCTCTGTCAACCCCTTGATTTCTGTGGCTTAACTCCTTTTGTTATTGCTATATTCTTTGTTATCACTATATTCTTTGTTATCACTTCTCAGTATCTCTCTGATAATATAGCCTTTGAAGAACCTCAGGGCATTCCCACCATGCATCCAAAATCTCTTAATAAATTTCTGCAAACCTCCAAGTCACATTTGTCTAACAGCTTAGCAAAAATCCCCGTCTAAGAAAGGAACACCGCTAGTCACATCTTCTTTATATATTTATCTGTAGAGTCTCAAAGCTATAGCACATAAACCTTCTAAAATGATGAGCATGTTTCAAACAGCTCTAATATAAATATTACACATAACCCAAGTCACTAGCTTTAGCCTGTCTCCAAAATAACATCTGCTTAGATATGCTTATCCTTGTATCATCACTATCCTCTTTCTGGGCTTTTTTTTTTTTTTCCCCCAGGATAAAATTAGTCTTGCACCAGCATGCCCGAAAAAGCAGAATTCTCGTATAATTTCAATCACTTGCTCAGTTTGCTCATGACTTTCCTACAGCTGACTGAACATCTATTATCTCATCTGAAAGAAAAGCTGTGAGTTTGCTCACCTCATTCACCTGCAGGATCTTTGAAATGCCTCCTCTTCTGTTCCTCCCAAAGAGTGCTTTCCCGCATCTCCCAGTCCATTCCCGAGTCCACTGAATATGCAATCATCAGTAAGTTCTGGCTAAGTTATCCTGCATAACTCCAAAGGAAACAGGAGAGAGTCGTGGATGCTGCAGAAGGTTGTCTTTGCTCTCTTTGAAAATTTTGTGTTGGTGGTCTGTCACAGTCAGGTCTCCAGTAGTAAACTGAACAACCTATCCTCCTGGCTCTTCTTTTCTTCTTTTTCTTTTCTGTAAACACATAATCCGTGCTTCAAACCCTTTAGGTACCACAAACTGTATTTCTCTATTGCCCTCTACTGACTGCCTGCTAACACCGCCTTCCCAGAGAATTGGCGAGCAACAAATAACACAGTATGCTTTCCTCCACGGCCCGCCCTCAAATCAATAATGATACACGATGACCAAAAGTCAACACAAATCATTCTATTTTTTCCTTTGTTACAAAACACCAGGCAAGATTTACGGCTTGTTGGCCAGCCGTGGTAGCTACAAAACACTAAGCAACAGAAGCAGGAAGCAGTTAGTAACACGGGTCTGCTAATGTGGTTTTTTGGTGAATAAAAGCCAGGAAAAAGTAGAGACGAACACATTCTGCCTTGAAATGTGGGCGAACTCACCCCACTGGTGCCATAAATACTGTACCAGGAAGCTGAGGATTATCTGGTTTTAAAGGACTGGCCCTGCCAGCACCAGATGCACAGAAATACTGACTTTTGATGGGAGCTCTGCAGAAGGGGGCTCGTACAGAGCCATGAATTGGTGACCAAGGTTTCTTGCTCATTTTCCCTTTGTCTCTAGAGTTTTATGTGCTTTGTATATTCAGCACCACACTTAAAACGAGAAACACGGCTCCTGCCTTCCTGTCCCATGAGACAGGCAGCGGGACAACACACATGACACACTGTACACAAATGGCACTGAGAGGTGGTGTGTGCGCTGCTTGTTGGACAAAAATAATCTATAATGCACAAAGAAACCAGTGAACTAACATAAAGAACTGCCCAGCACAGTTCCAGGAAGAGAAGAAAAAAAGTACATAAGCATTCAGACAGATAGGAAGAGACTGGGGGGAAAAGAAAACCAGGGGTAAAAAGACTGTAAGAACAGGTTGGGGGGGGGGGGGGAGGAGAAAAATAAAACCTCATCCTTTACCTTGTATTAGTCATTGCTTAGTTAGCATGGTACAGTGCTTGTTAACCAAGTCACTCTGGCACTTGCTCTCACAAAAAGCAAGTAAACCCAAGGTGCTGGTGCAAGTGCTGTGGCCCGCCTGCACCACTCAGGGGCAGGGAGAGGTCAGGTCCCAGCTCTAAACGATACTAAAATCCCCAGCATGCTTTTTCTTTTGCTGGGAGAGTACCTGGCACTATTCTGCCTCACCATTCCTCCTCCTCTACAACCAGCTCTCCTATGGGGAAAACATAGTTAAGAAACGACAGAAACAGGCCCACCCCCCCCCCCCCCCCAAGTGTTGAAATTATTGTCGCTTACTTGTATGCCAAAAAAGCACGTTTTTTTCCCCACCACCATTAGTAAATGGGAATATTTCATTTGCCAAAATTCTGCTGACTGATGAACACTGGTTGTGTTTTAAATAGCTGTCAAGTGACATCCCTGCTCTCCCACTGAGGAAAGGCAGAGTTCACACAAACCCCATCATCAACAACGCCAGCAACCTGGCAACAAAAAATATGATGTTGGAGGGTCCCTTGGAAAATTCGTTTTTAGCTCAAAAATAAAGTCAGCAGAGGCCCTAATTGTAGCTATTATGAACATTTCATTAATAAGCCCAGATTTATCGACTGCACTGTAATGCTCTCTTATTAAAGGAAGTCCAGAAATTCAGTTCTTCGCATGCTTTTCTACTCCTGATGCCCTCAGCTACTCCATGTTAGAAAATAAGAAATAATTATATTTATTCAAATTCCTTGATGGAATATTGAAGCCTGCTCAGATGAATACCTCTCCTAAATGAGCACCATTACCAACAGATCAAAGAAGAAGAATGTCTAGCAAATGAATGGGGCCGAGGGAATTAATAAACCACACATCAAACGTTGAAAAGCTGAGGGTGTTTTTTCTTTTTAATAGGAGCACATTTCCAGAATAATAAAGCAAAGCATTGATACCGTACAAGTCGGCAAATAACACTCAGACTTGCGTTCAAACCTTAGAAAGCAGGCATTCTTTATTGCAGCACTGGAGACACAGGGGATCCTTCCATTAAACATGCCTGCCTGGCGCCTTCAGAAGCAGGCATTATACAACAGTAATACACACATATTCATTAAATTTCCCAGAAAAGCTATATATATATATATATATATTTAAATAATTTCTTGAAACTCATGGATAACGTTTCTCTTTTACCAATGTTTTACCAGTTTGCTCAACAGGGCCAAGGCCGCCGCCCTCCTGTTTTACTTTGTTTACAGGGACACCTATTCTACTCCTGCTAAACTGAGCACACAACGTACAGGAGACAGTTCAGTTCCCCGTCTGTCAGGCTTAGCCCAGTGCGTAAAGATTAACCCTTTATGGTCCAAGCAAGTCGAGTATCAGCATGGAGTTGCCAAAACTCATCAGAGGGCATCTAAATAGAGCAGGAGATCACCGAAGTTTGGCACTTTGGCGTTCCGCAGCTGCGGGATGGTTTTTCACAACTCCTGACAACACATCCAATTTTTCTCCCCTGAGGTCAAAGTTTTCTTTCCGACAGAAAACCTAAACAACTTTCACCTCCGGAAGACGCGCGGCTCAGCAACACGGGTACCGTTTCTCACCGGGCGGCAACGCCAAGGGGGCGGGCGCCTCTTTCCCCTCCCCACTCCTCCGCCGCCCAACCCACCGGGGCCGCCCGCGCCCCGTCCCTCACAGCCGAACGGCCGCTGCTGCCGCCCCAACGGCCGCCGGCAGCACAAGCCCTAGCGAAGCCCCACGGCCGGGAGCGAAACCCACCGCCTGCCTGCCCCACCGCCTCCCAGTTCGCCCCGAAGCAAGGGCCGCTCCGCTTCCCAGCCAACCGGCCCAAAGAGAGGGGCAGCGCGGGCCCGCCCGAGCCCGGAACCATGATGCTGCGGCCGCAGTACCCGCCGGGCCCCGGCGAAACGCTACACATCCCCCCCCCCCCGTTCTTCCTCCCCGTTTCCCCTCCCCGCCCGCCGGACCTGTGTGGTTGCGGCTTCCGGCGGGGCGGGCGGTCGGCAGCATGGTGCGGCAGCGGTGGTTCCAAGAGGTGGCCGCGGAGGGGCTGACGGGCGCCTGCCCGGGACAGGCGCGGTTCCTGCTGTAAGCACCCCGCGGCGTGACGGGGAGGGGAGGGGGAAAGCGAAGCGGCGGGGGAGCGGGGATGGAGGGGGTGGGAAGAGAGGTAACCGGTGACGCACGTGGGTAGCCCCGCCCCGTGTCCTCGCGCCTGCCGCGGCGCGCCGCCGCGTGGCCGCTGACCGGGGCGTGGCGTGACGTGTGACGTGACGTGACGTGACGTGACATTACGCGACGTGACGCTGTGCCTTGCCTTCTCCCGTGCAGGTGGACGCTCCACAACTCCCGAGGCGAGTGAGGGGTCTGGGCGCGGCGGAGAGGGGCTGCCCTGCTGTGCCGCGGTGGGACAGTACGGCCGGCTTCCTCCTTCATCGCCCCCTGCCCCCTGTCCCAGCATGGGCTTCGGGGCTGCTGGTGGGAATGGCAAGTGTGCTTAGACAGCGGGGTCCGGGTGATACCGCTCGGGTTTGGAGAGGGACACCCGAGTACAGACAGCTCTGGCAGCAGGAAGTAGTAAAGTACATGAGGAGCATGCCTCTTACCATTATATATAAGGAAGAAGTTCTTTGCTGTGAGGGTGGTGAGGCACTGGAACGGATTGCCCAAAGAAGTGGTAAATGCTCCGTCACTGGCAGTGTTCAAGGCCGGGTTGGACAGAGCCTTGGGTGACATGGTCTAGTGGAAGGTGTCACTGTCCGTGGAACTAGATGATCTAAAGGTGCTTTCCAACCCTAACTATTCTATGATTCTATTAGGTCTGAAATTTATCCCAGAGCGTTTCTCCAACCCAGGCTGAGATGCTGTCCTTTTCTTGCGCTTAAACCAGGCAGACAGCTTTATGAGGCTTTGGTGTCACTGATTTGGCAGGAGAGTGTGCCTGCATGGAGCTCCTTGCAGAATTGTGAGCCTTTGTCATGAAAGATTTTTAGGAAAGAATTGCATCTTTTCTCAGGAAGATAGGCAATTACATATTGTGTAAACTTAAAGATAGCTTGTGCTCAGCTGAGCGCATACTGGTGCACATACTGGTGCTCTTGCATTCTGGTTGTACCTGAAACATAAAAATGTATCAACCTAGATAATGTTAAAATAGAAATATACTATTTTAGTGTTTGCCTGTAAACCATAATTATTTCATGTAAATAATTATTAATTATTAAACCTTTATTAATCCATAGGTAAGGAATATGCATTAGAAAGGGTATGTCCTTACTGCTTCCAGTTCCTGCTTCCTGATAGCCACCGGGTGCGTCTCAAACCAAAGATGAAAGCGACCCCACAGATAGACAAGATTCTGAAACGAGAGGCGAAGAACCACAAACTTAATATGAAACAGACAAAGCTTCTGAAAAAGTACAGGGAGTCACGAAGTGTCCTGGTAAGGCTATTTACTTGGTGCTGCCAAATATCTGATATTTTCCTGAAACCTGAAGTTTCAGAAACCCTGAAATCCTTCTCTTAGAAAATGAGAGCACACCTACACATCTTTCTCTTTTTTTCAGGAGCATGTAGCTCTTCCTTTCTTTTGGGATAACTTCACAATCAAAGTTCTTAGACTCTCCCCTCTACAATAGAGAGATCATGAGCACAGTGACAAGAACAGTAAGCTTCCCCTCCCCACAAAACCAAGCCAACCCCCCATGTCAGAGAAGCTGCACAAACAGCTCTGCCTGCCGCGCAGCAGCGTGGGGAATCTGCAGATATCTGACATCTTGCTGAAAATTAAGTAATAGTTTCCTGCCAGGAAGCTGTTGGCTTCCACCATCAGCATAACTGCAAAAAATGGCAGAAGTTCCAGGTTTTTGCCTGTTTTTTTTTTTTTGTGTGTGTGTGTTTTTTTTTTTTGTTTGTTTGTTTTTTGTTTGTTTGGGTTTTTTTTTCCTATGAATTATATTAAATTTCTATGAATTTTCAACTCTGCAAGATGCAGAGCCTTAATACAGCAAATGTACATCCTAAAATCCATTAGAATCTTTAGAAGTCCGTTGCTCTGAATTCCCCAAAACATACCTAAGAAGAAAAACATGTCGTTGCTGAATTCAGGCTGGTTTTGCCAATAGGCATAGCTTGACCATTTATTGCCTTTCTTTCAGCTCTAAAGGACTTGACTGACTCATAGATTGTAATTTTTTTCCCAGTTTTATCAGTTGTGTAAAAATACTTTGGCTCAATGAGCTTTACTTCATTTATTTCAGTAGACTGTCACAGCTACATCAGATTATTGTTAGCTTCTGTACGAGCTGAGTTTTTTACATTTGTCTGAATATTGCTGTTTATAGGAAGTCCTTCAAAACCAAACCACGCAGGTAATTGAAACAAGTTGCTCCTGAGGTTTCAGTTCTTTTTCCTAAAATCACTCCGGAATGTAAGATTTAATTACTGTTTTTGATACTAACTACTATTATTTGAAGAATAATAGTATACATTTAATCTAGTATTAAAATCTCCATGCACAACTATTAAAACGGGTTATATGAATGCATGTTTTGAGAAATGGGACAGCACCGTATTGTGCCTGGCAGTTGCTGGCTGGCACACTTGACATTTTCTCAGATGAGAGTCTAGTGGTTTGGGGAGTAAAAGCTGTGAAACCCAGAATTATTAGAGTCAATAACATAAAATTAAACTGGAGAAATATCACAGAGGTTCTGAGCTGTTGGGGCTGAATAAGGTGCCCCAGAAAGGCGCCTTTGCTACTGCTCTCTCCAAATTATAGATCATAGTTGAGCAGCAGAAAGGGCATCTGGGAAGCTGGAATCTTTGCTTTATTTTTCTGGGATCACAGATGTTTAGCATACATTAAAAACTGTCTCTTTAGACAACTGGTGAACATTGTCCTGTGGAATTACAACAGGTTCTTAGATTTATTCTGTAGCTGGAGGAGTTTGTAGGACACACTGAGCATTGATGTGAGTAGTTTAAATTTCAGTTTTACATAGATCCTGTTTTATGTCTGGGTAATGCTCTAATCTTGGCATGTAATTACAGTTTGCTAAACTTGTGTTCTCCTCAGTTCTGCTTGCGCTTACGTTGTGGGTTATGATTTAAGTATTTATGGTCTTAAGTATTTAAAACACTGTCAGCAACTGGCAGCTTCCAAAATCAGCAATGTAGAGCCCTGTAATCGAATACCTGAGGCTTGCAAAAATGAAAATCTGGAGTGTGGTCGAAAACTTATACCTAGCAACAGTGTGACAGGTTGTGCCTCTGATACCTTTCTCAGCAAGTAGAAGAACTTGATTTGAGAATGCTTCTGCCTTGAAAAGGCATATAACAAAGGAACTACTTCAGAGCTGTTAAAAATTGTTGGAGGTAACAGCATATGCAGTTCAGGGAATGGAAACTAGCTGTACAGTGCTACGATTAGTCCGTCAATTCCTGCATTGTAAGGTGTTCGCCTCCATTTATATTCTGTGGGGTGCTAAATCATCATGTGATGCTGTTTTGTTAGGTTTTATCCATCTGAATTTCATTTAGAACTGAAAAATACATCAATACCTGAGCTGTATAAGTTAATGATCTTTCTCTTTTTCAGTTTGTTAGGCTGACAAAATAACATCTAGAAACAGTCACAGCACAACTGAAAACATTTAATTTTGGCATTTTTAGATGTAATTCTTTCTAAGCAATCTGGATTTAGGGAAGTACACACACTCTGAAATGAAGAGTGATTTGGTATAGATGTTTTCAGAGCTGCTTAGACATTTGTTTTGACGTTCTTTGGAATACGTTAATTTAACCAGAAACACCACCTAACTGTGTTTTTCAGTCAGTGTAATTGTGTGCCTCAGAAAGTTGTCTCACTATATTACTCTCATGTCTCTTTGTAAGAGTAGTTGCCATGGCAGTAATAGATGTTAGGAATATCTGATGGTCTCTGTGGCTGTCTGACGTTATCTGTTCTGATGCACCTTTGCAATTTACTGTGCTGCTTGAAGTCCCTGCAGCCTAGAAGTAAACAGAGAGAAGAGGAAGTGCCCTTTGTTTAGAACCTTTGTTGTAGCAAGTATTTTTGCACTGCTAACAGAAAGGGACTCAGAATGTAACCCAGAGTTATTTGTTCACTAAGATTTGCTGCTATTAGTTGTGGATGACTGGTTTTGAGAGTTTGGTAATTTAAGTATTTTATCTTAAGACTCCCTGGCAAGTGTGTAATATAACGTCATCAGAGGTAGAATACGCTAATGAATTTAGATCACACTGGATGTCACGGGTTTTTAGAAAAATATCACTACCCTTAATGTATACTTAAGATATCCTATATCCAGTTCAGGTGCTGTTTAATCTTTCTGTTTTGACAGGATTGTTTTCTGTATGTCACTGTACAACATTCCATTCAGAGGAACGGGTCTCCTGACATTAGTTGCTAGGGAATTGGGGTAATTTCTAGATAAGCCCATAGGATGTGTTTGACTTACGAAGCCTGAATGAAAATGCTAGCTGTAGTGTACGTGTTGCTTTCTAATAGCTCGTGTTCCGCTCAAGCTAATATTTAATTTGTGTCATGATATTTGGAGAATAGTTTGGGTAATTCTCACAATGGCTTTGTAACGTAAAGGTGGAAAGGCTGAAAGAATGGCTGAAACTTCCTTTCTTCTCTCCATAGCTGGTTACTTGCAAATCATGCAACAAAACAACAAGGCATTATGGTAAAAGCAGGGATTTTCTGGCTACCATGGCACAAAATTCTGGCACTCCAAGTATTAAATCTGCCCTGAGGACACCAGGTGTAAAAACTCAGTCTGCAAACAAAGTGACACCTCTAAACTGCAGTAGGTTGGGATCTAAAGGGAGCACTCCATCGTCATTTCCCAGGTACCTGTTTCTCTCCTGTTTAAAGGGGCACTTTGCTGAGTAGAGTGTGTTAGTTATGTCTTGTGGGAATGAGTGTCATGTACTGATTTCAGATCAGTCACTTAATAAACTTTAAATTGATAACTATTTTTCTTCAGTGGTCTGATTATGGAGATCCGTTTTAACTTTCCGACCTTTAAAATCAAAGATTCTAATGAAAAGCGACTGCGTGCGAAGAATGTCTAATCCTGGTTTTGGCATGAATATGAAATGTCTGGCTTAAAATTGGCATTAAAAAGTTGTGCTTCTGATTGCTGACTTTCACGTGAAAATACACTATTTAGGTTCATTTTTTTTCAAATTATATATGTGCACTTTCATAGTTATTTTATGCTAATTCTCATTCCTCATCTTTAAAGCATTTGAGTTATTTGTTTTGCAGAACACGTGTATCTGGACAGGTAGCAACCAGCTCTGCTTCCAGCTCTGCTTCCAGGACTCCCCGAAACTCCAAATTTCACTTTTCTAAACTGAAACGGATGCTTGACCTAGAAGAAAAAGACAAAAGCCAGAAGGCAGATTTGAAAACCTTCTTGACTTTACTTTAGTTACAAGTTATTTCAAAGTAATAAAGATTACAGCAATAACATTGTTTCAGTTTTAGTAAATCAGCAGTGTGATTTCTTTACAACCCAAGCTAACAGCATGTACCCCGAGAAAGGGTAGGCCATGTATTTTAAAAGCAAACTCTGTCTCTGAGAGGACTGGTTGTCTGCAAGAAGGAGGTGAGAAAACAGCCAGTCTGATACACTTGGGAATCTTGAACATGTTTTGCAGTCTCTAATGGCCCAAGAATTGATAAGCCAGGATCTGTCATTTGAGGAAACTGGCAATACTGGATCCATCAGAACCAGCACATCAGTTGCCAGGCTTGAAAGCAGTGTGGGGCTGGGGAGGTTGCAGTTTGCTCCACCTCACTTTCCCCCTGTTTTTGAGGTAATGCATCATAGCAGAATTTAGAAGATCTCATCCGTGCTTTGGATGTTTGAGTAAAACAACACTTTCACTGGCACTTTCTGCAGGTATAATATTGTCAAGGGTCCAATGTAGTGTCCTGTAGTGTTGCTGTCTTTAGATACCTGGGGTAATTTAAGCACAGCCTGTAACACAGCCTTTACAAAGGTTCCAAAATAATTTACACTTTAAAACAGCACTTATACAGAGATCACTAAACCAGTGTATCACCAGATTAAGTTTCTCCATTATCTTGAGGATTTTCCCTGTGATTTGGACTGCAGACCACGGTAATGCAGGACTTGCAAAACAACACCCTAATGAGGGATGCTGTCAGTGCTGACTGACTGCTCCGGGGTAGGCTGCTATCAGCACCTTCATGTGAAACTGATATGAGAGTGGCACAGTCAAAAAACAGAGGGGATGCTTCCTTTCCAGTTACTCTGGTGCTGCTACCAAAATGGGTCCTTTCTGTCTTGTTCAGAAATGACTTGAGGAGAGAACCTTTCATAAATATAAAGAGTTGCTTCCTTCTTGGGCTTCAATCTGGACAAGCGAGTTTGCTGTGGACAGTAGTGATCTCATTGTACCCAAGTATTTTGATGTGAATAGATGATTGTCAGGGTTAAACTAGTCTCCACTGCCAGATTTTACACTTTCAGTTCAGCACAAAGGGGAGAAAGGAGAGCAGAAATTCGCCATTCAGGACTGAGTTTATAGCCTATAGTCTGCAGTGACAGTTCTGCAAATGGTGGTTCCGATTTCCCTTCTGAAAAGAGAATCAATAAAAAAATTTTTTGTATTCTAATGAAAGTCCCTTTAAGTGTATTCAGACTCAATGAACACTGCTTACAAAATAGGGCCAGCAAATTAAGACTTGTCAGACTTGAAAGCAATCCAGGGCAGTGGAGAAGAGTTTGCTGCAAATTCTACTTAAAGAGTCTCAAAGATTGGCATGTAACCTTTTTGTATCTCCTGTACACTTGCACAATAACTTTGAAAGCTTCACTGTCATCGTTTCTTACGTACGTGTAGGATCGAAATAACTGTCATTTGATCAACATACGGACCTTGGGGTTACGCCTTTTCCAATGTAGAACTTGGCATTAATTCTGCTGTTGCTGCTGTGTTTATGATGCAGTCTTCTGGAAAAACACTTCAATCATCTTGTTGATGGAAAATACGCATTATACAGAAGCATTTGAAAAACAAGTTTTGCAATAAGTTTTTCTGTTAGAAGTGCACACATTACTGCTGTGCTTCCTGTGAGCCTTACATGAAACCAGCATGAGCATCTGCTATGTTTTAAGGTGCCCCAACATTAATGTATTAGATCAAATGAAGAGTATGCTTTTTAAGCAGATCTCTCAGTTGTCCATTTTTACTGTGCTTTTTATGCAATACCAACTGGTCTCAGAGCATGTGAGTGAGACTTCTTTTGGTTAAAACTACAGCTAATGGATAAAAGACATGATCTGGGACACAACCAGTGTGCTGCGGATGCTGATAGGCACCACCTATCCATAGGACCACAGGAGAGCTCCTCTGAGGTACACAGCTCCAAAAAAAGTGTATTGTGGATGGCAGGCACTGAGCTTCAGGTATTCTGCACTCCAGGTGTATTACCATTATAAAGCGCTATTTGTTAACATAGACAGAGTCTTGTCATGCTCCAAACAACATCTTTTTCTTTGAAATTACCAGAGTTGTCAGACATGTCTAGATGTGTTGTTACAAGGGATCTTGATATCAGACTATTGCAAGCTAGCAGACTTCACTGTGAAAAAGGGTGGTGGGGGGGGAGAGGTGGGGGGAAATTCATTCAGTATGTGCCATTCCTTGTTTACAAGTGTGCTTTAAAATACTGGGCAGAAGTAGGGTTGGTATTTTCTGTCTGAAGTGCTTTTGTGTTATTCCTAAGCCTCTAATGCAGTCTTTGTTACTAGACTTTCACAGAATCAGTGTATTGAAAAACATGTATAGAGATACACACATATATAGGTATGTATATACATATCTATATATGATGT
Source organism: Lathamus discolor (assembly GCF_037157495.1). Lineage (NCBI taxonomy): Eukaryota > Metazoa > Chordata > Aves > Psittaciformes > Psittacidae > Lathamus > Lathamus discolor. The sequence goes on along the minus strand of NC_088885.1, from coordinate 91,662,377 downwards.
ATATAGGTATATATATGCACACACACCAGATGCATGTATGTACACATATATACGCATATACACCCTACATATACCCATGTGATGTGTTCTCCCCTTCAAAATGCATCACATCCCTGTACTCACTGAAACAGTGAAGGTTAATTGTTGGCTGCCAGTGGCTATGGCTGAGGCTCCCCACCAAACCTCTGCCATGCAGCATTACTGGTTTGTGGTTGAAGAGCTGGAAAGACAACTCTAGGGAAAGGAAACGGTCTCACTGATCTCGATGAGGCCAGAATTTCACCCAGACTTTGATTTGTTTACAATAAACAGTGATTTGAAAGATGTTTTTACAACAACGTTTTATTCTATTAAATACGAAAGAGCGTACATACAGGTGTTATCTGAGGACATAAATTACACAAGTATTACACATTCTGTCAGAAAAGCACAATAATGAAACATCTTTACATTTCAAACTTTTCTTGTTAGCTTTTAACAAATGAGTCTATTTCTGTTGCAAACAAGTAACGAGTGCTATTGAACTTTTGCAAATTCCCACAAAAACATCATGCTCAGTAGGATACTTTAAATACTGTAAAGATGAAATCAGAATTAGATTTCTAAATAACAAGATGGAAGAGATTTACTACTTAATCAAGATAAATGACACACTGAAGTAGAAGCCGAGACAAAATTGGTCATTCATTAAAAAAAAATTCCACTTCAGACACTACATTTGAGTCTGCTTCCTCTACTTGCAGGAATAGCTACTGTGATTATATGCATGAGTAATGAGCAGAACTGGCCTAAATATTTAGAAATGTCAGTCAATTTTAGACATGCTGGTTTTCTAGTTCACTATGTTTTCCACTGAAAAAAACCCCACACCCATGAGTCTGTTCGCTTACATTTCAAAAGGTTGAAATCCAACCCTTCTGCAGAGGGCCAGTTGAGCCTATGGATGATTTCCATGTCTTCCATGGTCATCTGCATCCTATGTCTGTATTCTGAGTCACCACGTGAAGTATCAGACTGAGTTACCACTGACTCGCGAGAGCAGTCTTAGTCTGCGGAAGTCCTAATGCACTGTGTTTTTAAACTCCAGGTAAACAGGAATGTAATTTTATCACAATGAAACTTCTCTACTTGACATTCAGAAGACTACTCGGATAAAATACAATAGGCATGTAGCTTGGGCTGTGCTGCTATGGCTTTATGGAGGTGTTTTGAAATATTAATACAAACATTAACAGAGTGAAATAGACAAGCTAATGTTACTGCAGGCTGGAGTTTAATTTTCAAATGAAACGCCATTTCTAAGCAAAGTAATTTTTGTAACTAAGGATTTCACATTTATTTCTAAAACCACAGGAGTGGGGTAATGTTCCTGATATCTTTCAAAACATTCTGCAAAAACACAGTTTAAGCCTGCAGACACTAGAATATACAAGCACTCCCAGGGACCTCCAATGTAAGCATTCTTGTATAGAAAAGAGCTGCAGGAATCTCTGTTTTTTTTTTTTTTTTTTCAGAGAATGCTCAATAAAAGTGCAATACAGTGAAGCAAATAATCTCATTATTATGCTTTTATTATTAGATGAAAAATGTTCAGATATTTTACAATTGTGCCTTTTGTAAAGTGGGCATTCTGGTTTGTCAGACCAAGTAAGAAGAGACAGGCAGGGAACACCCTCGCATTCTCTTTCCCAGGGTGGTAACGCCCCAGAGCAGTACTATTGTGCTGCCCAGTTTCACACTGTTGCTTCTGTTTTGACAAAAGTTGACATTTGTTTTGCTTTTCATTTCCACCCAAGCATGTTCCCCTTTTCAGCTCCTAGGCACCCCTCCTTCCTCCCCCCCCCCCCCACCCCCCCCCAAGCCTCTTTTCTTCCTGAGACATCAGAAGTACGAACGTTAAGCTTTAGAACCTGAGAATTTGGAGGTATTTTTTTGACACTACAGGGCTGCATTTGTATCGTACCATGTTATCTCTTGCTATACTATTACAGTTACAATATAAATCTTCTAACTAGTTGATACCTGATGCCTTTCCCATATAAATAAAAAACAACGTACCATTTAGCCACTAATATATGACACCTGCTGTAAGAGTGACCTTTATCTTCCACAAGTCCTCTTTTCCAAACAAATGGTGAGGGGTCATTTCCAAAATCCCAGCTATGAAATACTCCTTGAAGTAAACGCTTTCACAGTACAATAAAGAAAACTATATCCAGAAAATAGCGCTCTGTCGAAATTAAAACTTGTATATACATCAGGAAGTTGAGATTTTTCCTCATTCTTTGAACAGTTCTACATTATTTGTAGATAAGCAACATTATCACTAAGAGTTATGAACAGGAAAAAAAGTCTAGTGAAGTAAGTGTCGTGTCTTTTTTAATACTCTTGAGAGATCAAGGAAATTCAGCATTCAACTTATAATTATTTTTAATTATGGTACCAAAAGACTGTTTCAGCTCAAATCCCTATGGTTTTGAGTATCCAAGTATACACTCTAACCAAGCCACGCCACTGCATTTATAACCACCACTGGCTACAAATTAAGTAAGTTTTCTATGGATGGCATTCAACTGTGAACTCACTATTTATCCTTCTTGACTTATTGCTTGTTTTATAATTCTTAATAGATTATGCTGTTTTAATATTGATCACAGATTTGGCTCTATTCTTTAGCGAGACTGAGGTTTAACTGCAACTGTAATGTGAGTACATGTATTTTGGAATTTATGAGCGGAGTTTAATGTAATAGAACAGGAATATTTAAAAATTAAAATTGTACCGGAACATTCATTTTTTTAACAAGAATCTCTGCCGGAAAGATGCCAGCATGTGTTATTTCATTTTGCACATTAGACTTAAACTGAAGCAACATTTCTATACAGTGTTGGCTCTTTTTTTCCTATGCAGTGGAAAATTGGCACTCAAAACTTAACATTCTTTGGACAGCTAGTGAGCTCTGATGAACTATTTTCAGCATTCCTACCTGTCAGTAAGAATTTTTGATGAAATCAGTATTTTACATTGCATGCTATGGAATGCTAAACTAACAGCTCCTGTTTTTATCTTTTGGTGATTTTGTCTTACTTAACCGAGGTCTATTTCACGGCAGCTTCCATGAGAAAAGATAACTGGACTGAGGTGCTTATGTCCAAGTATATCTATTTTAAAGAGAAAGATTATTCTCCATTCTAGCGAATAGCCCTGCAGAAGTCAATAGCAAGTGACAGATCACTATCTTCAACAATATTGCTCCGGGATTATTTTGAATTGTTGTGAGTTTTGAAGAACGGATTTTTCTAAAAAAACCCTGCTTTCATGTGAGGAGGAGTATTAAAACTTGTAAACTGTGAATTTAACTGATGCAAAATAACACCTGCCAAGTGCAAACCCATGAACAAACTGCAATCATTAAATACTCAGACAGTATAATCTATATGCCAGCGGTGCAGGTGGGCTTTTTTAGCAACTACTCCTCAACAATTACAGGCCTAATTCCAATTGACTGAAAAACCTAAAGTTGCTGGCAATCTGCTAGATTCCTGTCTGTATCTTTAAGTGAATTAAAAGGTGGTGCACAGTATAACAAGTATAACACAAATTCAGCTACCTGTAGATAAATGCCACATTTGGGGTTTGTATAAATACCAGCCATGCAAAGAACTTCTAAAAACAGGCATTGGGCAATAATTTTCCACTGTCTGACTTATACACAGGCCTGAACTGTCTCTCCTGTTCTGTGCGGAAGACAGTCAAGATCTAGAAATGTTTGCTAGAGCTGATCAAGGTGGTGCCTGGAAGCCCACACAGGCCTCCAGGGTTTCTCAGTGAAAGATGATGCATAGCATGGCTGTATCATTGTGTTGCTGCATGTAGTACACAGCACTGTCAAATGTTAATAACGGGCATTTAACAATCGGGACAGTTTGGAGAATGACCTTTCAATTTAATTAAAGCTGTAAAATGACTTCATGTTCCTGGGATTAACCTTTTTAGATGGAAATGGATGTTGCAGAAAGGGATTAGAGTACAAATGAATGGTCTCTCAATTTAGAAACTAAGCAGCTGTAAAAAGATAGTTACAATTTCTAAACATAACTGAACTGGTCAGTTGTACAGTTTCTTATGCAGAGCTTTAAATGATTCTAAAATCTTGCAGTATTTTGAGTAATTTAAAGATCTGCTCAGTGTAACACAATGTATATTTTCCAATACAAAATTGGTTACAAACTTTTACTTCAAAAAACCCCACCTGACTTGTTTTGAGAGTGGGTAATTTATATGTAATGGACAATAAGATCACTTTTAACTTTCAACTAAATTGCATCAACCTTCTTGCAAACATAACCTTGTGATTTCCACATTTAACTCCCTCACTAGCAACTGAAATGTCTTGAGTTAGAAGTATGTGTTGATTATATGTTGACCTACATTAAATACAGAGTACATAAGAAAAATCTTAACAGGATTTTTTACAGGGCACCCAACTAAAATCTTTACAAAAGATAAGATAATTATCCATTCTTCAGTGTAATAGACACAGATGCCACTTTTATAAATGTACCCTTATGTTCACTCGCCAATAAAATAGTAAACAAATCAACTTTTTAAACCATTTTTTTATAAATTATTAGAGTATTTTTACTGACACTCTCCAACAATATACAAAAATACTACTACAAGAGTACCAATCAGTCAGACCTACCCCTCATTTCACAGAAAATTAGAGGTTATGGAAGGATGTTCTTGTAATCAATCATCGCTGTAGATGTCTCCTGCAAACGGTAGGTGTACGTGGCTGCCTGTGACATTGGGAAGTCGAGAGAGATCAGGCAGGTTCTGGATGCGTGACCTGAGTTCTTTCCGTACCTGGGACACTCTGGCTAGCTTGCGTTTGTACTCCTGCAATGCAGAAGAATTCAACATGAGACTTTTTTGCTAATACTGTCCCTGCAACTTACTGTACTTGATATTTTCCAAATAAAGCATTCCTTCTGAATGGTAGATGACTTAACACCCCTTTAAAGGTGAGAACCCAGAGAAGGAGAGGCAGAGACATCAGCGCCAGCATTTTCTTAGGACCTGACTTTGAAAGTATAGCTGCGGAATTATTTTGCTTTAAATTGTAAGTATATAAATGCCAAACAAGGAAGAAAATCCCAGTCGACACAACTACACGTGTTTCTCCATGCAACTAGTAGAATGGGATTATTCTTAGAAACTGTATTAAGAATAATAGATACACATACTTTACTATCACTCACAGAAACTTTTTTTAATCGGGGACTTAGGATTTCACATAGTGTTGGAATACAGGTCAAACAACTCATAATTCATATATTTAATGATTATGAGGCACTTTTCACATGAAACAACATTATACATGATAAAATATTTAAGACTGTAAACCAGTGGACTAGAATATAGTTAGTGCTCACCTATTAAGAGTACAAGACATAATGAAGAGAATACCAGCTTGTATAAAATGAAAAGTGAATCAAAAATGTAGGAATAGGGTACAATTTATAGAAATATTTACATTTCAAAAACTTGGAAACACATTTTTTGTTTTTGGAGAGCAGAAGAGACAGAGCATTAGCAGGCAAAGAGGCACTTCATGAAAACATCCTGTAATTCACAACACATCAAATGCAGATGCATTCTAGTGTGGCTGCAGGTTTTGCTGCAGCCTCGGACTAGCTAGAAATAACAAGAAACATTTAACAATTCGGATTATCAACCCATTGATAACAAAGACCTCATGATTGCAACCACTTCTAAATAGTGGGGAAAAACCCCTACAACATCCTGTACAAGTGCCAAAAATAAACACTTGAACGTTCCAGCAAGTATAAAAACAGTTTGCACAGGTCTATAAAAGGTAATAATCACGCTATTTACAAGGTCTAAACATAGCTTTAAACATGTTTCTATGCTGTTAATAGCATGGAGTAAAAAGGAAGGGCAATGAAATGACCTTTTGGTAGCAGAATCCAAAACAGTAGTACAAATGTAAAATACCAGAGGCATGATCAAGATTATTGGACAAGGTCCAACACACACAAAAACAAAGTTTGTAACTATTAGCAGCAGTGTAGCCACCTTACCAATGGCAGTAAGAGAACTACACGGAGTCTTAAATTCTTAATGAAAAGGCAATGCATAGTTAAATAAAAAAATAAAAAATTTAATCTTTACATTGAAAGAGAGAAAAAGGTGCCCCTGAATGAAGATCATCAATCCTCGATACCACTTTTGAAGTACAGTTCAGAGTCTCATGATGTACTAAACACAGTGAAAGTACTACAAATGCCTAAGCAGCAGAACTGTGAACACCTGGTGACAGCAGACAGGGCAAAGCAATGTTCCCGTTATGATGCAGATGACCAAAAATGTCTTACAACAGCAAGTCGCTTGGTCTTAGGAAAACTGCCACCTGCTCACACTTGGTAGAAACATTCTCTCTGAGGACACAGCATGGAAATGAAGGGTTGTATCCTGATGCTGTATCCTTCCAGTAGTGCCCAGAGACCACAAATATTTTACTGTTTCAGATCTAATACTACAGAAGCATCCAGAGGATTCAGTGAGCGGATTCTGTGCAAGACTCATAGTCCTTTGCCAGTAGGCAAAAAGCCAATAAAGAATACTTCTTGCCATTTTCACTATTTTAGTCCAGATTAGAAAGATATGCTCCTATTACAATAGGGCATAGATCTCAATGTAAGAGGAAATTGTTTAGTAAGATCAATTTGGCAGCATACCAGACACATTATTTTCAGAAGCAAAATGGCTGGAGATTGAGCACTGGGAAATGAGGGCTTTGGGCAAGCTTCTGGCCTCTATTTTGAAAGGTGTACTGCTATAGAGAAGAGGATGAATAGAACTAAAGCAGAATGAAAACACTCAAAAGGCCCCAGATTAGTAAAAGAAATTGACTATAAAATCATTCCAGCAGTTAATTCTTGTAAATGGTGTTTGAATCAGCTTAATCCTGACTAAGTTCATTCTGTCAATGAAGAATATGACAGATCAGTATCCCTCCAGAAGCTTGAAGTGCAATGTTAGGCAAATACACATAGATCACACCTAGCAGCTATATACTCTCAAGACCTCACTCCAAAAGCTGAAATATACCTTAAATTGCCAGTTGCTTGCTGCCATTAAAATTCCCTTTAGCTGATAATAAATAATTTCCATATTAACATCACATTTCTGACATGCAGCATTTTCCATACAAATTTTGCATGGAACTTGTTGCCTAGTGAGTATCAGCTTGATCAGTATTACTGACAGCAGGTTCCTTTTTCTCACTAAGGAAAATGTTCCTATAAATTCAGTCTCCCATGTTAACAGAGTCATCTTCCTCTCACCAGCACCTTTAACATAATGCACACTCTCAGGGAGTCAAAACCTGTTCCTTGAGCTTTCTCGGAGTTAGAGACATCTCAGAGAGTTTGCTCAAGGATTTTGCAATAAAACTAGATTAAATAATAAAAAACCAACACATAATGTTTTATAGTTCATTATGCTATTAATGCAGGATAAGCTACAGAATGCAATTTCAATACACTTTTGGTAATTGAAAGCATATGTGAATATCTGCAACTGGGGGTTAGACGTCCATGACAATCCTCCCCCACAAGTAGAAATATTATTACCTTATCCAGGGCACCTTAATTTTCCATGACACTATCCAAACCATTCTAGAAATCACTGGAAATGTCCAGTTTTCATGTCTGGTGAGCAAATTCAAGAGAGCTGACTTTCAAGCACAGTGACTTGGCAGTTTTGAGGTATCTGCAAGGGGGATGCTTTTCGCTTTGATTCTATTTAAAATCACTAGTCACTTCTGAAACGGTTTGCTTATATGTTTCAAGGCTGCTAATATAGTCCTGACATTACCTAAGTAGTCCTGGCCTGTTGTAATACAAGTATCAAGTACTCATTATCAGCAATATTCATTATATGTACAGCCTTTAGCATGAACATGTATCTACAACCTTTTTCCTTAGCATATAAGGCAAGAGGGTGACAATTAAAGCAGAGGAGATGGAATGGGGATATCTAGGTGTTATTTCTGATATTGTTGCTCCATTAGAAACACTGTATACTATACAACTGAGTAACAATTTAACCACCTTGTTGGCACTTCAAACCGCAGAAATCCTCATGGAGAATCTCAATTTCATTTTCGTTATGTTGATTTTAAGATATCCTTCAAATTACCTCTGTGTAAATGAGGCAAGATCCAAGCTATTTACTTCAAATAGTAAAGGACAAGACGTACAATGTTTTCTTTTGCTACACCAAGCATAATTTGCATTGCTTGCTACCTGTGGAGAACCTTACTCCTGGGATATATGGGCAATCTAATGTACAGCATAAAAAGCCTCTTCAATTTCTTCAGCAAACTAAGATAACACTACCTTCCAGCGGTAATTTTTTGTACTTCCAGTCATAAGAGTAGGTTTATGAGCTAATTAGAAGAACTTATTTTTCTCATTAGAATCCCACTGATTACTACAGTTTCCATTACTTGACAGTATAGAATATGGATATTTTGTGAAAGCAATGTTAACAAAATAAGTACTCACACCTAGATTAAAAATATTCCCTATCAAGTAAGTACCAGGCAAAAAAGCCAAATAATTTTTGATTAGACACTATCATCATCATGAATAATAAAAATGTGGGCAAGCAAAATAGGCTGTGCACTACAGAGAATAGCTTCTCTTTCAATTGAAATAGGCTGAAACAGATCTTAATACAGAGTTTCTGCAATTATCGGAGAGCTATAGCTTAAACAACTTGGAAATTCATGTGTTCCGCTTACAACATCAATATGACTTTGAAACCTCGTATGATCATTAAGGCTATGGCATGCATTAAAATACTGCATGGCAGAAAACATACAGCAAAGCAATAGGAAAGCTTGATTAAGTGATTTTGTCCATCAGCAATTGTTATGCTCTGGTTCAGACAGGAATACGATGCAGATCTACAAATCACCTGTTCCTGAATACAGCAGTAGTAAATACAAACAAAGCACTTTACCAGGACATTCCTTATCCGAAGCTCTTCACAGTGGTCACAAACTATTCTTCCCACTCCTTGAAAATGCAATTTCTTTGTCCAGCTAATTCCAGCCTACACCTAGGTCTCCAATCTCATTCACACCAATCGTGACTCCTGGCCTCTATCTCCATTCCTTGAACACTCTTCTTAGAACAAACCTCCTTAACCAGCAAGGCTGTTCAATGCCTCTCATACTCCTGTTACATCTGTGTTCATACATGCAATACAAAACAATAGTTTGGGTGGGGTTTTTTTGCCTACCTGTTCCCATTTCCTTCCTTTCTGGCTCAATAACTGAATTCCTCCCTCTCCAGTCCTGGTCTGCACTTTGTCTTTAGGTCTGGCTATGTCAAAATTCTCCCCAGTTCTACACTCAATTTGTCTCTCTTCTCTGCTTATGTAGTATTATCAGATCTCAATGAGATCCCTCTATCACCTCATACCAGTTTTTGCTTCCATTCTCTGAGACCAAAGGAATTCAAATTCCATCCATTTTTGTCCTACATGACATTACACTTTTCTGGCCAGTCACTCCCTTTCTTCTCAGCCAGCTGATCTATTCCATTCTTTACTGTAATGTCTAGTCTTTCTTTATCTTCTTTAGCCTCTGGTGCCAAGTTCCATGGGAACTTGTTCAACTTCTGCATTCAGACTCATCGGCTTCCACCTCCAGATTGCTTAGACTCATGGGAGAACTAGAGAACTGCGTACATTCGCAATTGCAGAAGTCTTCTTTAGCCCAACCTGGAAAACTCCCTAGCAGGGAAGCCCTTCATGGAAGATAGCAGTGTTTTAAGACATCTCCGATGAGCATATTTAAAGTAAGACTGTTTCCAAAGGCTTGCAATTTCAGTAAATTCAGGTTGGTTTTCATTACTATATCAAAAATGCATGCTCCTGACAGAAAGGATTTCCCCACTCCAGAATATTTTGAGAAACAACATGAATTACATCATCTCTAAGTAATTTTTAAAGATTGTTTTATTATTCAAAACTTTCCCTTAGCTTTATTCTTGAAGACTGTGTTGGCAAAAAGTTGGTCAATGTTTGGGAAAGTTCAAGAAAAGAAAACAGGGACTTCTAAGCTTAATTACTAGGAATATTACTAGGCTTACCTAGTTTATATTTACTTCCATTAAATCATAGAAGGTCTGCAGTGATTAATATTAATTTATAAAATAAATTACTACTTAAAATATATAGATTTAATTAGAGAATCTCTATAGGATGATGATCTTATTTAAAGGATTAAAAGATGGCAGATATGAGCACTAGCTCAAACAACTGGTGCCTGCTTGGGGTTAAATTTGGTCTTGTGTTTTATTATCTGATACAGCATTTTTATCTGGTTGAAAATTTAGCCATCATAATAAACTCAAAGCTACGCACTTCCAAGAGACACTTAAATTACACTGAATTCTTAAGTTTCAAATCTTGGCTGACAGAATGAAGTTTTGGAGAACTTCTGCTGATAAGCAATCAGGCACTTGAGAACAATTCCAAGCAACTGCACTCAGATACTTAAGTTGATACTCTGTACAGGCACACAAGGGATAAAGCAGAACAGTTCTGCAAATAAGAAAATAAAAAGTTAAATAGCTGCAGGCTTAGAGATGATAGCTTAAAATTTCACCTATTTACAAATGATCTGAAGGAAACACAAATTAAAGGATATCAGGGTTCAATTTTAAAGGAATCTATGAGTGAAGAATTTTGATGGTCTATTATAAAAAAAAAAAACAACTTGAGGAACACATTTAAGAACAGTTGTGTAAAGTCTTCAGGCTCAAGTATTTACTGTACCTAACAGTGGAACTGTAATAAGTGTGTATGTCAGACACACATTCCTTTCACACAACCCTTGCCCGCAGGCCATTGCAACAGTCTCAGTTCTAACTTTAAATTCCACATGTGCAACTCATCTCTCTAAAGCTAATGCTGTGGGTACTGAACCACAAAAAAGTGGACTTTGACATTTATCGTTTAACACAGACAAATACATATCTGAAAGTATGAATATTCAGTAAAGCCAAGACTTCTTGAAGATGAAAAGTGAATCTGAGAATGAAAGTAGCACTGCAGGTCACTAGGTAGAGGATTTATCTAGAGCTTGCCAAGAGACAACTGTTTCAGACCTTTTTCTTTTGTCAAAGACAGATCTACATAGAGTGGAAGCATGAGAACTAGTTTTGTCGTAGCAAGGCTAAGTACTAGGTAGCAATCTAACCCAAGCAATAGAGAACTTAAAGCAGGTTAATGTATACAGCTTTTGCAACTGCACTGTAGAGCCACTCAGTGTTAACCTGTAAGCAAGAAAGGAAATGAATGAGAAGTGTTTGAATCAGAAGTATTTTATTGACCTGAGACTGGGTATTAGCTACTTTTCAAGTGAAATAAATAAAAGTAATACAGATAGAGGTCCTCAAATTTATGCTACAGGTGAGCCCAGGCTGTTGACCTTGTTCATTCAAGTCATCTATCAGTGCAGGTCTATCTGTGCAAAACCTGCCTTGGACATTTTGAACAAGCTCTTCAAACTATTTTTTCAATTTTTATTTATTCATTTTCCCAGTTCATAAGTGACTCCTATCCAACCTGAAGAGACAGCTGTGAAGAACAATCACCTTACAATTCCAGAACAGTCTTACCTGAAGAGCATGCGGCTACTTCTTGAAATAAATTTTTAGAGAATGGTTCTCCAAATAAGCCAAGAAATGCCAGGGGATCATCCAATGTGTGTACACTCTAATAAACTGCATGAGTTAGGCAGTTTCATATTACACTTGTCAACTCATTCTCAACTCGTTCTCACAATTTCATTAAGTAGGTTGAAACATCCGTTTTAGAGACATGAATTCAAAACCAGAGGATTTAAAACAACTCAGAGATAAGTATTCACAAGCCTGATTTGATTTAGTAGTAGTTGAAAGTGCTCACTGTCACTTGAGAATTGAAACTATGGTTTACGTGACTAATGAGAATGAGAAACTGTTGATATGCTGCATGGTAATTTTTGTATTTTCTCTCCTCTTCTGAGCATAAAATATATATTTCAAATGCACTGTTCAGTGATGGGGATGGGAGTGTGAGAAAAGTAAAGTTGGAAAGGAAGAGTTACGCAGCAGTAGATATTCTGACCAGCTTCTTGAAACTGCCCCTTGTATCCTGTGGGAATACCTCCAATGAAAACCCTACCATGCATGAAGCAAGCAATCACAACCCTTCTACAGCCAACAAGAAAGGAGCAGAATCTTAATTTACTAACAATGCATATAGATACCAATTCTACCATTTAACAACTTATGTTTACCCTCAAGCTTCAGTACTAAAATACCATGATGAGAAAGTTTTGCATAGGGGAAGTTATAACAATAGAGAGCACGAAGCTATTACATTAAAAAAATCACAATGTAAAAGTCCCTTACCAAACCTATTTCAGGTAGAAATTTTGCACTTTCTCATTTTTTACATTGTTTATGCAATACTGAACTGCTCAAATAACTAGTTGTATAATAAAAACAGTGTAAAGGAGATTGTCAGGGCAGAAATTACAAGCAACTGGAGAAGAAAGTCTAGAGAGAAAGCAGAATATAGAACAAGGAAAGATATTTAGAGTGTTTTTCCTGGTTTTCTTTATGAATAATTTTCCTTCCAAAAGCCTACAGCTTGCAATAACCCTGCAAATGCACACCCTTTCTGATCTGCTGCTAAAATAAAACGTTTCAGAGGTTAGCAATCATTTCTATGTAAAATGTCTTAGCTTTTTAAAGCAACTTTCATACCTTCGAGCCATCTTCACTTCATTAAAAAGGTCTTTAAAATTATTATCCTGGTTTATATGTAAGTTCTAAGAGTACCTGTGGGGTTTTCTGTTTTGCAGGTCTGTATTTTTACCCCATTATGGATGAAGTGAAGATCACATCATCAGGAGAACATAGTAAATTAAAGGTTGTTAGAGGAATTCATTAGTAAGGTATTTATAAGTGAAATAATGAGTAACTCAGTAGATGTGTTACACAATAAATAAGGCAAAAAAATTTAATTATTTCAATTTTCATCCAATTTTAAATAAATGTGTAATTCTGGAATGGAGGAGAATACAGGGAAGAATAAGTATATGCACAGTACTGCATTTCAGATATTCCTGATAAAGATTCTAACAACTGAGATTTCTGGCTATTCAATAGGCATAATAAAGTATCTAAACACAATTACTTTTCTTTATCAGTTCCTTTACTGTATTTTCTAAATTATTTGGGTTTCCATAGTGTTGAAGAAAATGGAATTACATTTAAATTCTGTGTTTTGCCCTATGCTTCCTGCGTATCAGTATGCAAGTGACTTAGGTAAACTTTCACCAGGTACATTACCCTGGGGGTTTTTTGTACAACAGACAATCCAAATTTCTCTTTTATTCATATAATATCTACTCTCCTACACTTAATACTATTTGAAATTTGTATCAGACATTCTAGAGAACAAACTCAGGGTCTACTTCCATTTATACAGGCTAAAACAGGAGTTTAAGTTCTCTTAAAATTCTGGTTTTCCTTACAATACCTCAGTAAAGCAGGGAAGCATGTGGGTTTTATCAGATTTGATGTCCAAATTGCAGAATAATTACATCTGTCTCATTTTGATAGTTAGCTGCTTCAAATTCCCATAGAATTTTCTTGCTACCCAAACCAGCTTATCATTGTGGCAAACTGAACTGAATACAAATTGCATATACATGGCTTGCTGGGCAATTTAGGAACTTTTAAAATCTCCTTTCTACTTGTTCAGTGAACCGTTAAGACTGGTCTGTCCACAAGCTCATCCCTCCAGATCTCTTACAAACATGAAGTCTGAAAACAAAAACAAGCTATGCCTAGATCTGACAACTGGGACTTTCACCAAGAGATACAAAACCAGCAGGTCTGAATCTGCAGCTGAAGTTCAGGCAAGAACTGGCTGGCACAGCAAAATCAGCCTGCTGGGACATGCTTTGAGATTTCTGGTCTGCTGGACATGATCAGCTGCAGGGTAGACTAAGTGCTTATGATGCACAACATAAACACCCTCTGAGTGTATGTTTCCAGCCTGCAATGAGGTACAGGTCTCGAGTATTAGGCCTCAGTATGCCACTTTGCTTTCACTCTGCAGTGAACCATAATGCAAAAGAGCAACACTTCCCCCATGCAGGAGGGAAACAGCACTAAATCCAATGTACTGTTATGGCAAATGGTTTATGACTTAACCATGACTTACAATGAAATATAAAGACTTGCACCTAAGCAAGAAACCATCTCAAAGAATGGCCATAAGTCACCATGCATTCATTTTCATTTTTTTTAAAGGGCTCATCTTGTAAAGCAAAAAGCAATTTCTCTACTGGCACCCTAAAAAACACCTGCGAGTGAAATTAAATCAAGCTAGCAAGGCAGCGCAAGCTGAAGGAGCTTAGCAGCCCAAATGACTCCCTCAGTGACTCCCAGTCAGCTCTAGCATGTCCTTGATATTAGAACATAGCAAGAGGAACCCACACTGAGAGAGCAAATAACTGCTGATGATGCAGAGCACAACCGTCCCCCATTTCACAGCAAAAAAAGAACAAACTACAAAACCATGCTTCTCCCACTGTTCAGGAAAAGGGACTTGCTTGCAGTTACATTATCAAGAAGGGTCAAGGAAATAGGGCTAAGTAAAACCAGCAAAAACCCCTCCCCACCATCATTCAAACGTAGGTTGAAATCTGCAACTGTGGAGGACATACTTCACTGCACTTCCAGATCAACTGAACTTTGGTGGACAAAGTTCATTGTGCAACATGGCAAAGGCTGTGTGATGCAGCATAAAAGCATGCTAGGTACTCAAATGTTGGAAGGAAAAGTATTGTTAAACACATGTTCCATGAAAAGGTGGGCAATGTGCTTTAACAAATATGTCTGTATGCAGCAGTATAAGAGAAAGCTTTTCTGCCATTAAACATTTTGCAGGCTGTGTAGAACATGTTTCCTGCAGAAATGGTTCTAGTGCAGCTTGGGACCTCTCAGTTGTCAGAACTGCAGTGTCCCTTCTCCCACTACAGCACAGAAAGCCTGCCTGCTATCCCTCATAATAGTTCATCTGTTTATGTTTATCTGTTTTTTTCATGTGTGTTTACACTTTTCACCGATAGCTTTGCTTTTATTGGAGCTTTAATGAAATCCAGTATTTTCCAGCAACTTTCTCCTACTAAACTTGGGCACCAACTCACAAAACACAGAGGAAATAAATTTACTCTAAATCTTAAATCACATAATAGAATTATGATTTCTTAAATTAACAAACACACATTTAAACGCTAAATCTTTATCAAAAGATGCAAATCTTTTTGTTTACATTCAGTTTGTGCTCAGCATTTTACAAATACCCTCTCAGCTCAGTTTGCACTCAGTTTGTGCTCAGCATTTTCTAAACGAAGATAACTAAAGCCTAGATGACACATCTCAGTCTTTATTACTTTTGGTATTTTTAAGAGTAGCTTCTGTAAACTCTCTTGCTCTTTTAGATATTACCTAACTGGATGCTAGCTATTCAGACAAAGAATACTTACAGGTAGCTCCAAAACTGCAGTTCAAGTGATCAAGATTATTCGACAGCCCACATACAGAACTATCCTCAGAATTACAGAGTGGTTGAGCCTGGAAGGGACTACTGAGGGTCATCTAGTCCAACCTCCCTGCTCAAGCAGGGTTACCTACAGCACATTGCGCAGGGTTGTGTCCAGAAGGCTCTTGAATATCCCCAGGGTAGGAGACTCTACAACCTCCCTGGGCAACCTATCCCAATGCTCAGTCACCCTCACAGTAAAGTTCTTCCTCAAAAAAGCCTAAAAGTTACTGCTTACTGTTTAACCAAAACATAAAGTTAAAACCTACAGATGCTATTGTGTGTACAATTTTTCTGATCACATTGCATTAAAAGAACATTAATTTTCCACTGACATCCAGCATAGCCTCAAGGACATGAATAGAATACATGAGATGCTTCTAGTCTGCACAGTGATAGCAAGCTTCTTTATCTTGAACCATAAGATTTGAAAAAAAAAAAACCCCACAATAATGCTAATAATAATTTTATGTTTTGCATATACATCAAAACAAGAATTTTCAACTACCTGTCTTGAAAGCAGTTGCATGACCCTTTGGAGTCCAACTTTAGTAACACAAATTAGCCCAGTAATAAGGCAACACCCCTCTGACTCAAGGATTAGCACCAAGTGTAACAGCTCTACCAGAGTGTAGGTTGGGAATAAAGGAAGATCTCAGTGTTCCACAAAACAGGCCTGGATTCTTCTTTACAGTAATGCCGAAGGAACTAATCAGCCAGGAGGTAAAAACAGAACTTTCAAGGTGCTTCTTCCTAGAAATGCTGAGAACATGGGTACAAGATGGTTGCAGAAGAAATAGGCCATTACATTTTCAATGCCATTAGGATGACTTTGGCTTACAGGCATTGCAGGTGGAGAATGTATTGACAATCCATATAAGTTACAAGCAAGAAGCTGGCCAGGAAACCTAAGTGAGTACTGGTTTAAAGACTACTGTAAGATAGTCTACTCACATTAAATTTCTTGCTGCTATGTTCTAAGACAGCACTGTTGCACAAGAAGAAATGCAGAAACCCAGGAATGATTAGTTTTTGAGAGGAACGTGTTGTCTGAGAAAGTTCACACAGGTTCCCCAGAACCAAACCAGCACATAGTGACTGTACTTTCTGCTAGGGTGTGTGTCTGCCTCACTGTTTGTGCTTTATTCCATAACCTCAGGATAAAAAGGCTTTGAGATAACATTGCTGAGCAAGAACACCTGATTTGTGCCACAGATAAGAATATTGTAAATAGGGACTTTCCACTCCTACACCTTCAGATAATTCCAAAGCTAAGCACAGTAATTGTGTTATTGCCAGAAGAGCAAATTAATAGGTACACACATAGACAAAAAATCAAATTCTCTCTACAGAGGCTGCATCTAGTATCATCCCATGCCAAATTATGTGTTTTTCTATTGGAAATGGCACTCAATTCACTACATGACCTGTGACAGCAGCCCAAGAAATGCCTGGCTTTCAAGGCAGCATGCTAAATTGTTTTGCTAAACAGCCGGTGTCTGCAATACTAATTACAGCAGTGCAGCTTCTAGATCAAAATCGTTTGAAACCAAAGGTTGTTTAATGTACCATTGGTTTAAAAAACAACAGCAGCAACAAAAACTCAGCCACAACCAAAAAAGTTTTCCTAGGGCAGAAGTCAGAAAACAGGGAAAGAGGAAAACATGATTTACTGGTACCCATACAGTACATGTTGCTTATGTTAGTTATTATGGAATCATAGATGAGTGAAAGACTGAAAAAGATATGGCTGGAAACTACTGATGAAATACCAGTTAAACTAAACCCCTGTTTTTTTTCTGGATGCCAAATGTTATCAGGATCTGGGAGGTCAAATACTCCACCATAAAGTCAGTACAATGATGGCATAGTCTGCTCAAAATATGCTGACCTTATAAATGAGCCACCACCTTTTGACTACAGGTTGCTATGGATGACGGATGTCAATTGTATCCATCAGAAAACAGGTAACTTAAAATGGGAGATTTTATGATGTTTCTAGAACACATCTAGAACTTAAGCAGGTTTCACCGCGATATTCTGAAGTCTTAGGCACCAAAATAGCACCAGATTAGGGTTCACTTCGAGTCTGGATGTGTAAGATAACAAAGAGAAGATGAAGGAAGGGGAAAAAAAGAGGATATTCTATACAAATGCAACGTGCTCAGCGTTTTCTTAATGACCATAGTTTGGGAAAGCAGAACAAGTGATAGTGCAAAAAAGAAGAAATAAACTGATGGGTGAGATTACAAATAACAAATTGGGATATGATGCAGGAAATGCCTGATTTCCCATCTACCGCCCTTGCAGAATCACTCCTCCTATTCTGGTATTTACTAGCAACCTAGAAGTAAGTTGCATTAAAACCCTGTGCATTTGAAACATTGCCAAGTGTAACACTTAGTGGAGTTTCACCGTCTGCTCGGTCCTCTGCCTTCTATCATCTCCACAATCATAGGGTTCACATTTACTGATACCATGACAGCTGAACTTTGTTTTTAAGGAAGTTATAAGGAAGGAGCTCAGCACTCCACATAAAAACCAAGAACTTTTTCACAGGCACAACTCTGCACACAATGTTGTCTTCCTACCTCCTTTGCTGTCTGATGAATGCAGTATTTGTGATGAAGTAAAATGAACCTTATCTGAGTGCTACTAACTAAAGAGAACCAAAGGACCAAGAGAAATACATAATTAAGAATGGAAAGGGGTAATAAGAACCTAGCATTTGAGCAACCAGAGCAAAGCAAGCATCTACTTGACCACTAGGACCACAATCAGATATAAATGTTGCTTCTCCAGCCTTCTTCATATTGTTTTATCGCTGTTTTTAACATGTTGTTAGCGTGCTATTTTCAGAAGTAACCTCAAAACAAAAATCTTTTGAATGGTGGAACTCAAAGCTCAAATGCTTGTCTCCAACTTTCAATTCTGTGTGTTTCAAAATTTTACTCTCTCTTGCAATGTAGTAACTAACAATCACTACACATTTCCTCCCCCCAAAACTCTGCATGCAGCAGAGCTTTAAAACTACTGCATGTGCTGACTGTGAAACTTAATCTCCACATCTGATTTACAGGAACTCAAAATGAAGCAGCATACAAAAATCTAGTTTGGATGGGTGGGGAGGAGGAAAAAAAAACCCCAGGAAAAAAAAATGCCAAAACCCCCCAAACAACAAGACTCAAAACACAGAGCAAAATATTTAACTTGCAGGAAGATCAAAGACTTAATTTTACAGCGATTTCTATTAGTTAACACTGGTCTACTCTTAAAAGACCCACAGAATAGCTTCAAATACTTCAGGACTTGTGCTAACATACAAAATAGTAATCAATACTCCAATCCTCCGGAGCACGTCTATTGTAACTTCTACAATTATTTAATAAAGCATGTGCCATTCTTCTTACTTCTCAGCTCCCTCGCCCCCACTAACAAATGATGTATGCACTGTAGCAAAGAAAACCAGCTATGGAGAGAGAACTGATGGCTCTTGCACTGAGAAACCAGCCTGATTCAGGGAGATAAGGCTGTGGCCAAATAATACTGTTAACAGCAATTTATTTCCTCAGAGTCCTTATCTTGTCCATTAACAAAAAAGTAAAACACATTTGTGTCTTACGTTCTCTAAATTTTCTGCCACAAATGTCACAGTACATTCCTCTCCCGCCTATACCCCTCAAAGATATCATTCTCATGGTCCTAAAACATTTGTTCTGTTGTTTTGGGTTGTTTTTTTTTCTTAAATTGGTAAAGTGGAAGAACAAGTAACTAAAATTCCTTTTTTGACACTTAGACAACAGGGTGTTCCAAATATCCCCTTTTAAATGTGTATCATCACACTTCAAATACCGAAGCTCTTCTTCAATTTGGAAAAAATTACAACAGCAGATTTTTCTTCTTTTTTCTTGATGGAGCACTGTACTTTCACAGATGATGAAAATCAAACAGAAAGGTGCCCTTGTGAAGAACAAACAAGTTCTCATGCTGAATCAGTCAAGAAAATAAAGCAGCTAGTGATATTGGAGAGAACAGCTCAAAGCATTGGCTTTTCTGACTAATACTTCCAGAGAAATACTGTTTCGATCCTATTATCACATGCAAGTATTTCACACCCTCCATAGTAGCCTTTATTTAAGACGAGGCAGCACAGTGGTAAAAGGATGTTCAGTGAATAGTGATGCTTTGATTCTTGCAAAGAAATGACTAAACATCTTGACTCCATCCCAGTTAGTCTTATTCGCTGGCCCCGCAGTATCTCCCACTCAGTCTGCCCCCTCCACCTCTGCCCTCACCATCCCAATACCCCATGATGTCTTCTACATTGCCCAGCTATTACTGTGTCAAAGAGCAGTGGAGGTTATGGCTGGTTCCACGCTACAGAGCCTGACTGGATAAGCAGGCTGAGGGGAAAAGAGCTACTGAAACATTCACTTTGGCCTCTCTTTTATCCACTTAGTCAAAAAATTAATTTTATTGGAAATCTAAGGAACCGAATTATTAAGAACATTGCCCTGATAAATGAAATAAGAACTGATAGACTAACAGCACGACTGCAACAGTCAAGTCTCCCAAGAAACCAGAATAGCACAATACCTACAAGCTTTCAGTAACAGCAATTCACTACCCCCCCTTCCACTGATCACTGCCAGCAATAGCCAAAAAGCATTAGAAAAATGTTCTGCCCTCTCTCATCAGCTTAATTCACTTTTTATCTCAGAGATGTATCTTCATACTGTATTAGCAGAATGAGATTCCAAGACAACTAGTTTATTTAAAAGATTTATATATCATCCTGAGTTGTTTCCCTGCATTTTATTTCTCCTTATTTTCATCGTTAGTCCAAAGTATTCCAGATTTTGGCAGCAGAAACACTTTACCAACTCCAAAGTAGACTAATCCAGTATTCTTCACTTCTGGAAGAACTGAAAAACACTGCAACCGAATGCAGCTGTAAATGTACTCTGGCCATTCCTTTGGTCTAGAATTAAAGGCAAGTGGAAAGGACCGTTTTACACCTGTATCGAGTGATGGTGAGCATTCCTGTGACAAAGAATTTCCATTTCTCCCCAGCTAATATGCTAATTCTCGGCAAGCACAACAGATGTGGAATACATTGTTTTTCAGTGCTGCTGAAATACTTCTCTCAATTGCTCTCTTGCCGTTCCATTACACCCTCCCAAAACACCCTAACACATATGGCTTCAACAGTCAATAATGAGATCTAGTGTTTTCACATTGTCCTTAACCATGCTTTAATTCATAGCTTCCAAGTTGTTCTCCCCCTGCAAACATCTGTACTATACACCACTCTGAAATAATATTGTAGAAAAAAGTAACAGTCTTTGGGTGTGTATAAATATACACACGATCACAAATCTCAGCTTCCAACTCCAATCAACACAAGCATAAAGACTTCTACCTGGTAGCTGCAGCAAGGTGTGAAAGCCCAGCAGTTCTCTTCCTCCCATTCCCCCTTAACATTCTGAGTACACACACAGCGTGTGTGTACACATGTATTTCAGTATGGAGGTAAGCCTTCCAGCTTGGCTTCTCCGGCGAAAAAGGCTATCATTATTCTTGGAGATTAATTTTCATAACCAGGCCAGTATTAACTAAACTAAAGCTGCTACTAGCTGAAAGGAAACATTCAAAACTCTATTTCACCTGCATGCTTTAACAGAAGGATAGACAGTTTTTAAGAACTGATTTTTTAAGCAACAGCCCAGCTAAGAGAAGCCTTATTTTCCTTAAAAGTCTTAACCTTTTCTCAGCTGGGTCTCTTGGCCTCCTGCTCCATGAAATAGTCTACTTTTCTTTGAACTACTTTTAAGAACCAGAAGTATCTGATGTTACAAAATGTCTGAACTTAATTTTTTGAAGTAAATTCCCCAGGTTTACTATACTTAAGACACTGGTGTGCGATATTTTGCATCTATAAAATTCAGTTTAGAGTCCTACTTAACAGTACTTCTGCACTCTATATTTAGCCTTAGTTGAAGAGAGATGAAAGCCACTAACTTCCACAATCTGCTACTTACACGATTAGCAAAGCTTACTTAAAAGGGCACATTGGAGAGCTACCAGTTAAACAAAAAGACATCACTACCATGATGTGTTAAAACTACCTGTTGGCTCATTTTGTCTATTTACTTGTACCTTTATTAAGAACTGTAGACAGAGAATTTATAATTAACAGAAAAGCCAAATGCATCCTTCAGATCATCAGTATCTATTTGAAAAAAGCGTATACCATATGTGTAAAATAGTCATGACAAACCTTGTGATTGGTTTAGTATTATCACTACATAAAAACACTATAAATTTAAACTACGGAAACAAAATAATTTAGTGCCTGATTAAAGAAGCTCAGCTATGAACTCATTCATTTGGTTTTGGATGAACTCAGAGAATTTTGTTTTGACAACAGAATTACTAAACTAAAAACTACCCTTTCAGTCATGAGAGATTCACATGAATTCTTCAGCATTGTTCTATTTCTAGTGATTTTTTTTACCCATAATGGAGGCACTTAGCAGTACATGAAATTAATCTATTCATGTATTTCAAGCTCTCCAGGTCAAAAAAAATCCAAACCAGCATGGAAAGTGCACTGTCCTTATGCACCACAAAATGCTGAAATATTCTAAAACAAGAATATTTTACCCTAAAAACGCTTTAAAAATAAAATGCAAACAGGCTTTTTCATAAAAATATCACCTATATC
The DNA here is from genome assembly GCF_037157495.1 of Lathamus discolor. NCBI lineage: Eukaryota > Metazoa > Chordata > Aves > Psittaciformes > Psittacidae > Lathamus > Lathamus discolor. The sequence continues at coordinate 91,639,939 of NC_088885.1, read as the reverse complement.
TACTAATTCAGTCAGTGCCAGGTAACATTTCTTCCAGTAAAAACTTTACTTTCCCTATGCTGACATTAAAATACAACTAGTAACAAAATGTACATTATTATTTCACTAACAGACTCTGAAAAGATTTGTACCTCGGACTATCACAGAAGCTGATGAATTATTTTCCTACGTATACGTGAGAACAGAGGTAAATAGGAACACTCTGTCCAAGAGCTCCCGTAACTGCACTGGATGCAAATTTTCTTTAAATGCTGTCTCATGAAAACCTAGTTTTTCTCCACTTGTAGACGGTTTCCCTGCTGTGCGTACAAGTTCTTCAAAAAGGTATCAGCCCTGTCAACAAATACGTAACTGCTACCATATTCTATACCAGATTTTACACAAGTCACTTTCCTATCTAACACTATGCCGATTCTAAGTGGAGGCATCAAAAGTCTGTAACCGAGATACAGCTGTTTCAGCAAAGCTGAGAGAAAAAGCTGATATTCTAGGCATTTCTCTTCTTTCTTCTGTCAGAGATTCCTAGGAGCACTTCCGATCAGCCCTTCCACCCAACCAGCCAAATTATGACCAGAAATGTAGGAAAAAAAATCTTAACTACCAGTATAAGTCATAGTAAAGAGTAACTTGAGCATGGTGATGCCTCTTAACTAGAAGCCTGTAGACCAAAAAAATTATAAGGATTCTATATCCTAATGACAGCAGAAAAATCTTCGAAGTGTAACTTCTGGCTATTAGCCTAACAACATAGGCTTTAATTAGGACACAGTTTAAAGAGAACACTAAGGATCACAGCATTTTAGTTGAACATAATTACCTTTTAATATACCTTGGCTTATTTTCCTGCTACCAGAAGACATTAGCTAAAGCAACACATTTCTAATCACTTTGTCTGTCCAAGTCACCTCAAATTGTGGAGCAAAGCTTTGCAATAGCTTCCCTTCCTTTTTCTTGTCCACCCACAACATTCTTTTCTGAAACTAGATTATGTTTCTTTTGTAACTCTCAAATTGCGTGTGAAAGTCCAACGATCACTTTGTGTAGTTACCACCTGGCATTCCAGTGTGTTCTTACATTTCTATTTAAGAGTTTACAGTAGCTTTGACAAATAACAATTCCAAAAGCAAGTTTCTAGTTGTGGGACGGATACAAGCAGGCTTTACAGTTCTGTTGACTGGGTATTTCCAATACAGATTAAAAGAAAATTATGTTCTTAAAATTTAATAGGTCTAGTGACAAAAACATCAAAATTTTAGGAAGTATAAACAGCAACAATATTACCATGGGAAATGAAAGTTTGTAGAAAAGGTGTAGCCTTAACTTGAAAAGCATTGCTACTACTGACATAAAAATGTGTTGCAGTTTTGGTATTTCTTACACATAGTTGTAGGGCTTTTTTTTCCCCCCGTCCAACAAACATCTGATCAAAGGGAACATCTGCTGCAGAAAGCAAAGTCAGCTGCCAATCTACAGCTGACCTTCAAAAACTTAAAAGCCTCTAGAAAAAGCACTCATGATTGTTTGCCATTTCCCATCATCTCAGATGTTTGCACAAAAAATGAATCCATTACATACCTGCAAAACTTGCTCTTCTGAGGATGACACAAACGGATCCATTTGTTTTGGTTAACAGTATGAAGTTTTTGGCCGGCAACAGCCAGGAATATTCTATCTAAAAGTCTCACAAACAACAGGAAGTCCTACCTAGAGAAGACTAGTATCTTCTCTCAGTATTTTTGTAACATGGAATTAAAAAGATACCTCAAGGGTAATTAAAGTACCCAGTATCTTGTACTTCCCTCCCATCCCCTTCACAAATAGAAAGAAATGGGTAAGTTGCAGTGTGAACATTACAAAAAGCCACCCTTCAAAAATAATAATTGCAATCAGTAAAGGTTTTACAAATACAAAATAACATTTTTATTACCCTGTTTCAAAGCCAGAGCATCTTCAATGTGAGAAGCGATACTTTAAAATGTGATGAACTGAAGCAAAAGGTTATCCTTATTTTACAAGGATGAGCAAAGTAAAACTTGACCTATCTGTCAGAAAAGCCAGGATTTCTACTCAAGTGCCCGGTAATTAAATTTAGAAAGGGTAAGTCTTCAAGTGTTTCAGTTGCTCTGAATGACAACAGAGTTCTGAAGTGTAATACCCTTTCAGGCATGCACTGAGAAACTGTACTATGTCCCCATGGCAGCTGAGGCTGCAGTTGTTAAACCGCAATTAAAAATGGATACTTACTGCTCAAGTACAGAGAGCATATAAACTTGTTGAAAGGAATGGGGCAAACAAACAGTACTGCCATAAAATGGGTGCAGCACAAAGGAACAAAACGGAATGACCATTTGACTTTGCTGTGTTTGAGGTAAGGGCTGCTGTTCTTCGCTCCAATCCACTAAATTACTCCTGCAAAACTTGACCTTTATGACTGTATCCCTGTCACTGGAAAAAAACCTGTTCACAGAAGCAACATTTACAACCTGCACATTTAAAAGACAGGTTAGGAACCTGTAAGCATGCCTAGCAAGCCTACTTCTATTGCAGATAAAAGATGCAATCTGTGTTTCATTTTAAACATCCTCTCACATCCTTTAACTTCTAACCTAATCAACCTTAAGGAGATAAGTATTACAGTGATTGCTTAATTGTCCCCATCATCTGCAGGCAGATAATCCAAAACCACATTTTGATGGCTTGGGGCTTTTTTGGTGGGGATTATGTTTTGTGGGGTTTGTTTGGGGGTTTTGTGTGCGTGTGTTTGTGTGCTTCACTAAAGAGACAGAAATACCCAAGTGCAACTTGACTTTAAGATGAATACACATTCATACTACACAAAGCATCTCAGTCATTCAAAGCCAACCTATGAGGAGCAAGGGCTTTGACACAATCGACGTAAACCTAAGCATAGAGGCCTCTTTCTGAACCATACTCTATTTCATACAGGGTAGGATGGGGAGAATTAGAATGAAGAGAACCTATCTATTAGGGAACTTAGCATACATTTCCCTCCTGATAGTTCAGTGACATACACTTCTCTGAAAAAAGTGAAAACTACTTGCAATTGGCTCACGAAAGAAAGGAAATAATTCTGGCAAAGGCTCTCCTCCTTTATTATCAAGGGATGCAAAGTTATGTTTCCATCAGCCCCAAAATATTTGTATCAGTTCAAACACCTCTTTTAATACAGGACATATCCTCCCTGAACTGGAAGAACTGTCAATCCAGCTTTGATTTCTGAAGCTCTGAGCAGAAATTTATGTGCATGCTCATAACACCAAGAGACTATACAACATGGCCTGTTTATTATCACTACCTACAGAGAGCCTTTTGCTGCCAAGCATGTATCAGGAGATCTTAAATATTTAAAACAGTCCTTATGAGTACACAAGAACCTTATTTCCCACTTGCCGGTATTTCCCACTTTCTGGTATATTTCCCAGCTACCAGTTTTGTAATAACTACACTCTTAGCAGCAGATAAAGCACAGCTCAGTTCTAACTCAAGATTAATTTGAGTTACTGTGGTGCTTCTGTATTTAGGGAGTTGTAAATCACCTATGGTACTGCAAACTCTGCCCCATAGCAAAAAGTATAGAATTCATGCTACAAATCACCTTCCTCAACTTTAGCCAAAGACGAGCAAAATACTTTAGCTGCTCAGCTGCTAGATTACAAAGAAATGAATCCCAATTATTTTAAGTGGACTTGAAAAGTACAACGCATGACTACATCTATTACCCTAGGTTCATCTGGCACTGAAAGAAAGAAGCTGGCATACAAAGATAAGTGTAAGGGGTCTAAAGGAAAAAAAAAAAAGCCAGCAAGAAAAGCACTATACCCCTGACAATATGAAGGCCACGGTGGGGGGGAAACAACAGATAATAGTATCTATCCAGTCTCACACCAAGAAACAAAATCCAAAAGAGGCCTCTCATAGTACTGTCATCCCCAAATCCTTTGCTTAACATTTCTGTGTTTAAAACCATTAACCCAGAACGTGGGGGGGGGGGGGGGTGGTGGTGGATAAAAAGTAGAAACTTTTGACTCCAGAGCTACAGACTAGGATGACTAACTGCTTGCTGTTTACCCACAAAATCCCATGATAAAATTAAACCCTTCAGGAAGTCAAGCTCTACTGAGCTATAAAGCTCAATTATGAAATAAAAGTGCACAGAACATAATATTCTCTCAATATGCTAAGAAAGCACAATTATAACCAGATGTGAGAGTGTACAAATATGAATAGTTTATACAGCTGTAGAAAATCAGGAATGCAAGATAGCAACATCAATAAAAGTGCCTTAATTAAATGCAAGCTGCTAAAACACAGGCAGCCTCCCAGAGTAGCATTTCCTTCATAAAAATTAAGATTTACTAACAAGATGCTCACCAATTTAAGATGGTAAGTTGATAGAAACACTATGCAAGGAAATTGGGTCATCCAGTATACGCTAAGGGTAGCGATGCTACATTTTTCCAAAGCATCAAAATGAAGGTGAGAAGAAGCAGTCTTGTTTTTCCAAAGGCCATATGATCCCCTGCCCACACTCATTAATAAGTCATTTAAGATTTCAAACTATCAAAGCTTTTATTTGAAATTCAGTACGTCTGTTTACTCTGTTAGCAATGAGATTGTGGAAGAGCCAAAAGCAAAGCAATAGGAAAAAACAGTAAATCAGTTACCTCTGTTATTCATGTCATCCCTGTATTTTTAAGGCTATGTTAATTCTAGAATGTCTACAGACAGTATCAAAAGAAGATGAACACACCTGGGTACTCATTTTTTGTATCTAATCCTCTGTGCCTGCACAAAAGACAGGTATTTTCAGCCTTCAGTAAGATCAACAGATCAGCCAACACTTCTGTTCAAAAACTAGGGGCAGGAAGAGGGAGGGTGACACAATAAGGAAGCACAGGGGGAAGAGTCAGCCAAAGCAGTAGAAAACAGGGTATTAGTTCTCAGTGTTTTGAGAAAAAGAGGGTTCCTACAAAAATCTTTCTGCATAAATTTACATTTTCCCTGGCAGAATGACATCTACCTATAAATCCCATACAAGTTTTGAAATAGAGCTGGAGTACAGTGAGCCTCAAATATTTATACTACTTTAAGTTTTAAAGTGAAGGGAAAATACTCTTTAGGACAATCCTAGATTTGAGGAGGGCTCTAAACAGGCATAAGAGCAATTATAAAATACATTTTCCCTGTAAGACAGATGTACATTAATAAAGTGAAAGCTCTTTATTGTGCTTATGAAGGACAATTCCTACATCCATCACTTCTCACTTCTGACGTTCATGTAAATCCAATAGCTAGTGTAAGTTACAAAGTGACAGCCTGAAAACTTCTTGTTTCCACAGCAATTTCCTTTTGGTAATGGCAGCTTCTATATAAGTGACAGCCAAACTTCTGCATTTGGAATTTTAAATGATCTAATTGAAAGGACTTGAGTTTTAGGAACAACCATGTGAAAGTTGTAAGAAAAAAAAAAAAAGGGTATGACATTGGATAAACACTTATCCATCTTGGGCATGAATTCAGTAATGTTTGTGAGCATATAGATGAAAATAGCAGAGGTCTGGTATGAGTAGTTAGAGAATTGCTTCTGTTCCGTTTTCAAAAACAACAGACAATACAAGATTTTGATTCTTAAATTTATTTTTAGCAGGATGTGTGTACTAATGGATGGTGACATCATTAGAAGATAGGTCCGTGTCCACCACCTGCAACAGAAGCTAGACAGATGTTAAAGAAAACCATTTAAGAGTTAAAGATGACACTACTTACCCAGAGCAGACTTAAGTCACCTAATTAAGAAGTACAGTTAGTAATTGATGAAGACATAATAGCTCATATTTATCTGTTGTCAAAATTTTCTGTCAAGACTTAATGCATACATTACCTTGATTCTGATGGGAATCATGCACTTCTGTTTAAACACAACTGTTAGAGAAACTTATTATAAAAAAAAAAAAAATACTCATAGAAAGACTGGTTATTCAAAGTTCCTTACCTGTAAATTCTTTTCTTCAGAAGATAAAGTATCTGCAAATTTAGGTCTAAAGCTCCCATCGTAAGTTTAAAGTTAGCAAGAATTCTCTGGGAATTCAAATTCTGATATTGTTAAACCAGATCAACAGCAGGTAACATTTCTAGGTTCTGCTAAGAATATAACCACTTGCTTCTTTCCATACCTGGGTATTTGACAAATAGGTAAGATCTCAGCAATGTAGTTACAGATTAGCAAAATTAATTCAGAAAGAAATGAAGACTTGATACAACCCAGAGACCACTTTATACTAAAATGTCAATAGACGAAAGTCTAACAAATGAAACAAGCTTTCCTAGAACGAGTTCATTTGACAAGAAATTAAACTTACAACAGCAAAACCCAGGGAGAGACAGTTCAGGAAACAAGCTGCCTCAAAGAATTAGGTGATAGCCCCTTTCCCAGTGCTATTTTAAACAAAAAGCCAAGAAGCAAGGCACAATCTGAGCTATGGTATTTTCTAAGACTGTAAAAACAGGGTCCTTGCTTCAGAAAATAAATGCATCTGGCTACAGGTATTTTGTATTTACATCAGAAGATAGCAATTTCTTTAACATAACAAAAAAAAAAAAGATAATAAAATATAAACTAAGTGAGCTGGCCTTGCAGACAGTACCATGAAGACATCCTGATCTTAGACTTCAAAACTTTGGAATGTTTATCAGCCTGAACTTCCCAAAACCAAAGGAACTACTGCTAATGAGCATAAAGCCACTTTACTTATCTTAACACAAATTTAGAAACTTGATTTTAAGGTATTTGCTCTTTCTTCGTTCATAATTCTTTATTAGTACCCCGGGTGACTCCACCTTGGCTCACAGTTCTTTATTAATAACCTGCATTTGTACCACACTGATTAGCCTAAAAACTTTCTTGCTGTTTACCTCAACATCCTAGAACTTCATCTCGTTAAAACAGACTGCTACAGGTACTATATCCTGCTTTCTATCTGCGCTACTAAAACTAAGTCTGTACATATAATGGAAGCTGAATAGGCTGAAAAAAAACCAAACACTGAAGCAATTACAGTTGCAACATTACCTAATGTTGAGTTGGTTTAAGATTTGGAACACAAGAACATTGTTAATAATGTGCTGGAAGCAAAGACCTAACAGTGGCAATTAAATATTTACTTTTGGAGAAAGAAGTTGTTTAGGCAAACTAAAAACATTTGCAAGAACAAGCTTTAGAGAAGAATGGACCAAAACAAAACATTACGCACTTCCAGCTTATGTTCCTTCTCTGCAAGGAATTCTTTTTGACATCGGAGAAAGTCCGACAACATTCGAGTTAGCTGTTTTCTATCATCTATTTCAGCTGCCAACCTGCCATTGTAATCCGCCAGCAACATACATGCATCATCTACCATTTTGGAAAGTTGTTCTCCAGACTCCTTATCTAAAAAGCAAGCAGAAAAAAAACAAGTAAAGCATGATTTCATTATATACTGTTAAGTTCTCAGAACCACATTTCAGTTACTGGGACCCCAACCCTCACCTGTTATTCTGTCTAACAGGGACACATCTTGGACCTCTATAGGCAAAGAAGCTATTCTCTGATGAACTGCTGCATCCCCAGAGGCAGCGTTTTCTAGTTCTTGTAATGCTCTAATGAGATCTGTGGTCTGAAAGAAGCATGCAAGATCGAAAACTAGTTTAAATAAACAGATCCTAGTACAAAACAGTATTTCACAATAAGCTTATGGAATAAATTGGATGGTAATTTCAGCAGCATTTATGATGTCAGCATAGCAATATTTTATCCCTTCTCAGACTGGAAACAAAGTCAAGTCATTATTACTCGGAACACTGCAGTGTTCCTAGTTTTAAAGGTCACCTTCCTAAAATAGATTTTTCATTTAAATTACTGATGGAAGACTACTTCTAAGTCTTTTATTTTTGATATTAGTGATAGTTTTACAGTACCTTTCATTTTACTATACATTTTCTACATTATTTTTCTTGTAGTTTTGCATCAGACTAGATCAGTGCACTTCTTTTGGAAGTAGGGCTGATGTTCATAGAAGCCCAGATGTCTGTTACAGAGAAACATACTAAATAGTGATTATTTGAGGGAAGCCATTCTTTCCATAATAAAAAGCCTTTTGAGATGGGGCAGTACCATTAAAAAAAAAAAAAAAACAAACAACCAAACAAACGAAAAAAAAAAAAACAACCAAAAAACCCAACAAAACACCCAAACCCCACAAGAACTATAAAAGCCATAACAATGCAAGGTAGACAAGAACTTTCCCCAACCATCTTGATTGCAACGTTGAGAAATATTTTACTGCTAAATCAACAATACTCTTATTCTAATACATGTGTTACTTGTTACCACTCTGGAAACCAAATGAGAACTTGAAACATTGTAGAAACTAATGCTGAAATCCTGCTGTGGACAAGGCTGGGTATCTAGTTAATACACTCTGGTTTAGTGTCAAACTGACTTAGGGTTAGAGCATGCTCCACCTGTAACCCAAAGTACTGTGAAGGAGTTTCAGGTCTAGTTACCCTTGCTTAGAAACAATTACCTCATTAAAAAAAAAAAAAAAAGCAGAGACCATTAAAAACCAAGAGTAACTGAAAAATTCTGTATCAAAACATATGCAGACAGAATTTTACAAACATGTTTTTACCTGAGGAGGGTCAGAGGGAGAACTTCGAGGTGAACAGTTATTTTCATCAATTTTTATCTGTTCATACGTGCGCTTCCTCACCTTTCTGTCTCCATCTAAATGAAAACAAGCACAGCAGTCAGGAAAATAATATTCTGAAGACAAGACTGAATTTTCATACACACATAAAATACTTACACAAAGCTTGCCTAAGTTGTTCTAAAACATCATTTTCATAAACAGACCTTTCTTCCCAGATAGAGAGCACTCGGCCAAGGTGCTTCTTACAACTCTCGTCAGACTCACTGTTACAAGAGAAGCAAAAAATCAGCACTAGGTGAAAGTACAGCACTGCTGTAGGATTATGTCACATAAGGACTGTGACATGCCTTAGCAATATCCAAGTATGAGAAGTCAATCTCAGAAAATAGCAAAATCACATTTTAAAGAAAATAAAGCAAAGACCAGTTCAACAGGGCTTAGCAAGCACAAAAAATGGCCCAGCACCCAATTCTCTTTGTTTGCTTGCTTGACCCATGGATCTGTAGGTGTGTAGCCTCATTACACAAACACTGCAAATAGGTTTGTGCTGCAGCAACAGCTGTGTACCATGTAAAAATAATTCTGTATCTAGAGTCTAGAATCATCATGCGACAAGATGAATGGCTGCTGGGGAAAAACAAATCATACAACACCAGTAATGAAACAAACCAAAATGTTGTAGCACATAAAATACAGACTGAAAACAAGTCTTAAATTAAGACCTAGCTAACAGCTTTCTAAGGCAAAAGGGACTGAGTGCAGATGAATTTACTACGCAACTTCATTCAGTATCATTAAGACTGAGATCAAAAGAACATCGAATAAATTAAATTAACAAGACTTCCAAGTACAGAAATAGCACACAAAGACTAGCTGGGCCAGGAGAGATGTGCTGAGGCCTTCTCTATTACCCCTCAAATACAGTATGATGAAGGACATTGCACATAACAGTATACTGTACCTTGAAACATGCTTAAAAGCCTCCACTATTACCGGAGCAAAATCTTTTGTAAATTCTGGTCCTTTCCTTTTGCTGTTCTGTATGACATCATTGGCCAAGTACAGGAACGTCAGCTTCCTACTTGGTTTTGCTAATAAAGAGAGTAATAAACAAGAATAATTAGAAAACTTACTCAAATTAATACCTCTTTATCCATATTTATGCTAAATACAAAAACCCAAATCAATCCTATTCTCATTACTGCTTACAACATTTCACTCTAGGTCTGTATTTAAAAACGCGAGAAGACTTTGGTCATCCATTGGCTTTTCCCTCCCTTCTGCTGTAACTCTGGCTCAGATTCTTCTTCCTTCATAATATGACATCAGTTACTTCTAGCACCATCTCCAAAAATAAACAGAAAACAACATGACACTCTGAAGCATTCTTCAGTCCCCAACTATTTTCACATGTTTCCCTGAGCCCTATGTGATTTGTATCTTTGGTAGCCTTCATGGATTTCTTTCAAGTACATTAGCTTCCCTTTAAGCCTGCATTTCTTATATCAATGAAGTCTTTTGACAAGGAGCTTCAGACCCACAATCACTTATATGAAGAACCTCTTCCTTCCAGCTTTAATTTCAGTCCTACATAAAACCACCCCTCATTCTCATATTTGAGTAAACTGAACAGTCAGTCCCTACTCAATCTCTCCACACCATTCAGATACTTCCCTCCCTTATCTTCTAATCATTAACACACTCATGTGTGCAGCTGTAATATGAAGAAAACACTTCAAAAAATAACTTTCAGGCTTCTGGGGTATATTTCTTTTCCAAGCATCTCAAGCATTCTAGCCCATTCCCATTAACATTAAATAAATTACAAGCTTCAAATTTACAAGTTGCTTTTGAAAAAATCTATTGCATACTTTAAACGTTCCTACTCATGTATTTTCATTTTCCACCCCACTTCCTCTAATCTTCATTAGTCTACAGGTTTCTCAGAGCTGCAACTCTTATTGCTACACTTCTAATCTTGCGTTAACACCAGAAAAATTTGAGGCTCCATTACCAACCACACAGTTTCAGTACGTATGCTGACTTAAAAAAAAAAAAAAGAGATTTCACTTAAAAGACAGATTTAAGTTTTTCTGTCCTCCTGAGGAAAGCAGCACTGTGGTAAAGCCTTTACATGTTCTTTAAACAGGTGCTCAGTTCCCAACATGATGTGATTTCGTTAATTTCCACTGCAACCTCTTAAACATTCAGAACCACCACCCTCATACAGAAGAAAAAAAAAATAAAATAGAAAAAAAAATCAACGTTGGTATGCTTCCATTCTAAGGAAATGCTTTTGAGAATAAATTCTGCACTATAGAAAGATTTCCCTGAAGGCCTTGTCCTTTGAGTACTGAATTTTTCCATCCTCTTGGACAGACATATCCAACAAGTTAAGACAATTCTGGATTAAGGGGAGGGTGAGGAGGTAACAACTATTACAAGTGAAAATGCACCTCTCAGAATCAAGGCAAACTAAAAAGTGACAAAAAAAAATTAATTTTGAAGTGCTGCACACAAGGCAGATCCGCTCCAAATAATGAAGTCACTACATGCAAACACCTTGGAAATTAATCTATTTGAGTCAATATCTGGCTAAAATAAAATGAAGCCTTTATAAACTTATGCTACTTAATTTCTATGTTAAAAACTGACACAAACCAACTCATCTCCTACCTACTCTTTCAGGTAAATCAAAGCTCTAACACAGAAAGCTTTGAATTAGTCAGAGAGTCTTAGAAAACAGATCTTGTCTCATGAATGTACCAAAATGTTTAACAGTTGTTAAAGCTGACCTTAACCCCTACCCCCATTTCTTAAGTAAGCCCAGAATTAGGACTCAAAATTGAATGAAGCAGACCGTTCCCTACACTATATCCTCTGAACTGCATGCAGGATAGGTCCTTGCCCATCCATTTCACAGAGAAAGAATCATGTTTTAATCCTCAAAGATGCAACTCATTTGTGACAAGCCAACTTCCTTGTTTCCAACAAGTAACCATCTTGATGGTAAAGACAGGAGATATATGCAGTGTCATGAAGTCAGGTGATGTTGATTTTCACAAAGCCTTGACTGTCTATTCACTACATTAAACAGATCAATATACCATGTTTGGAAAAAGCATGCTAAAACCCAGAAGTCACTCAAAACACTATTACTCTATCTGTGGCTTTGGTTAGAAATTTAACTAAAATTCTACTCTTATGTTAGCAGAGAAGTAAAACTTAATTCCTCTTGCTGTTAAGAATGCTCTGCAGAATTCCAAAATTAAACATGTCATCTGCTCTCAAGAAGTGTTCCTGCTCAGTTCACAAATCTTCAGGAGTTACGTACTGGCCTACTACCACTCTGCCTTACACGAGTCTAAGGTGCAATGTAACACTTAACAATTCAGGTTGACAACCATTAGCTGAAAAAATATGAAGTGTTCTATCACTACTATGACTGTAAATTAACTATGGAAGTCTGAAATACAAAATTAAATTCCAGACCAGACAGATCTGATCCTGGGGAAAAAAAAAAAAAAAAAGAAAATCATCTCTTTAAGAGTGTCTCTCTTCGGTAGCAGTTATAACAGCTTTTCAACCCTGTGCTTTGATATACCTCAGAACACCAAAATGGATCAAAGAACAGCTACAGACTATTTTTAAAAAACTGTCTTCAACACATGGCAAGGCTATTAGCAAAAGCTCTCTTACTGTCAGAAGAAACTGAAAGAAAAAATGGAAGATCTTAGGTTAAAGAATGATCTCAAAGGCACATACTGCCAAAGTATAGTGTTAGAAGTAGCTAGCCCACACTATCTCTGGTACACTAACAGTACCTTTGCAGACTGTACAAAACTGCAAAGAAAGCATCCATGTTGGACTGAGTCATCTTTTCAGACACTCTTGTGCAGTGTTCCCATAACTCTTCTGCTTGTTTCAGTTTTATTTACCATTTACCCACCAAAGCATCTCCCTGAAGCACTGGATTCTGAAATATTTTAACAGGTAAATGGTGCTCGTTGGCATAAAGACCATATTAAGTATCCACAGTGAGACTAACCAGGACTGGCACCTTGCAACTGAAACTAAGTCTGTCTCAAAAATGTATCTGACATATTTAAATACACCAATGAATACTCTGCAAGCATCTATGAAATTTAACCTGCAACTAGTGTAATCAGGCATCTACAGTGGACAGACTTAGCATTCTCATTATCAAGTCTTAGTTTCCAGCAAGCTATACTTAGAAATACATACCTGTTAGTCCAATCTAGGCATTCGTAGTTCTCCACCAGTCCAGTATGAATGCCCTGACATTGTATGCTTGAAACCACAAAACTCAGTGAACTATAATGCTGATGAGCCACCACTTTAGTGAAGAAATTCTAGAATTTTACCTCGGAAGGCAGTAAGCAAGTTATCTTCACTCAGGTTAACTCTGGTAATCAAAGCCATCATAATTCTATTAATCTTCTCCAGGTCTACCTCCTGGCATTGGAAATTGAGCTCCCATGAAGATTGCTAGAAACATGCCCATCAGTGTCATGCTCTTCTATACCTCTTCCCTAGAGCTGAGATGCATTTGCTGTCTTAGACACACAAGCATAAGGGATTTCACCTGCATCCTACACCTACAAGTGTATAGCCTATTGATGCATCTGAAAATCTTACATCAGGCTTTCACTTTCTACAGGCTAGCTCTGCTATGAATGAAATTATCATTTAACAAAAGGTTTTGAGAAAGTGAACATCAGTAGATTAAAATCCCACAACAGTTATCAGCACTAAACAGCTTTTTTTTACTGAAGTTCTTTAACAAGGATTCAAATAAAGATCTGACTCAATTGCTTTTCAATTACATTAGTTTATATATATACAGCAGAATATGAGTCTCAGCAACTGTAAACACCTGACAAGCTTTCAAGCTTTTTATTACACAACCCAACTCATCTTAAGTCAAGCAGCACTGAAACTTGAGTGTAAGATCACTGACCTTTCACACTGAGAGCTAAATCTGAGTTTTAATGCATGCTGATCGAGTGCAGCATCTTTGGTAACATGGTTGAAGGTAGTAACACAGCTGTAAAGTCACTTGAGAGGCTACCACCAGAAAGGACAATTCAAACATAATATAATCCATAAAAGGCATGTTGTACAACAAGCACTTCATCTTAAAACACATTAACCTTCTGTTATGCAAAAGTTAAACCAAGTGTTCAACACTGCACTGTCACCTGATTCTCCGGTGATTTTTACCAAGGTTTAAGAACTGCTGTGTTTCCTTTTCAAAGACAAGAATGAGACTGCCTACAGAATGTGCGTTCAATATTTGAGGGTCCAAGTGAGTTTGGAGGCTAGTAGACAAAAGTAACACAGCATACAGCCACTGCTGGGAAAAAGGCCATCAGCATCAAATTACCATGGGCATTTGAGAAAGTTGGTCACAAACCAAGGAAACCCTTCCAAAATTACTCTGCAGAAGCTTCCCACAGTAGTTGGTATATCCTGAATTACCTGAACAACTGAAACAAACCAACTCCTTTCATTGCCTTGCCTGGCTGGTACAATGCCAGATGAATATAAATCCACAGCAATAACAGTTTTAGGATAGAAAAAATATACCACACCAAAGTATTTAAAAGCAGAGTAGTGAAACATAGGCAGGTTCAGGTAAGATTCGAGGACACAAGTGGTACAGCAATAAATTAATATAGATTTATACACACTGCATTCTTTCAAGACTAGTATTAGAGTCAACTAGTCAGGCTGGATTACACAATCCAAATGTGACTATTTTATGTGAGAGATTCTGACATCGCTCATAAAATTACCTATAGTCAGGAGCAACAGATAAATCATTATGCAAAAAATACATTTCTCTAACTTGACTTAACCCTGAAGTTTTGCCTGCTGTTGGTTGATCTCCAAACCTTTCTGTATAGATGAGAAGATTCATGTGGGTAAGCAGGAAGCACAAGCACCTCCATCTTCAGTATATTACTGGCCTCCCCAAGAACACCTACTAACCAGTGAAATCAGTAAGCCATAGTTTTGTTTATTTTAATGTTTCTTTTTAAAAGAAAACCTATCTATTTATTCTCCCAGGTGTATCACACTGGCCAATGACACTATACCACCAATACGTAGAATAATCTACAACCACCAATAAAGAAAGATTCCTTCTCTACTATGTAGTACAGAAAAACTGCACTACATAGTAGAGAAAATAATTGTTTTAAATCAGGAACTTTTTTCCTGAAATCCACTTCACATCTGCAGAGCAATTTATTTCCACTACTTTTGGTTGTGGCTCTGCTCCAAACCAGTTAACTGAGTATTAGAGTAATTCAGATGCAGTATAACTTGCAAATCTGGTTTTAATGTTGCTAGGTCTTCTCAACTTGCCTACTAAGAGCCTCTATCTTCCAATTTTCAGCAGCATTGAGCAACTGCCACAACAGCCACTAGCTTCAGAAAAAAATATTGCATCAATGCCAACAGCTATAATGACTGAGGACATAAACAACAATGCTACGTCCCAGCAGCAGCAGTGGTAGACAAACAGCCATAAGTAATTAAAAATAGTCACTTCTTATACCATTGAACAACTTCAACACCTGGAAAACAAAAAAAAAGTTCAACCATAATAAACTGGAACAACAGTTAAATTGGCAGGGCCAAGTGCTAAAAATACGTCCCTCCTTGGCAGCCCAGATGTACACAACTGTTACAGAACTTTAGCTGTCTTAAAGACAATGTACAATGGCTCTGCTAACCTGGATAAGCTTTGCAGTGAAGACACAGTGTGACACAGGTGGAGTGACAGATGACAGCCAAAACAAAGAGGTCAAGTGATTACAGAGGAGCAGGTTCAGCATCAGTTTCCAAGAGTGACTTATCTATGAGATGCCATGTCAGGCTCTGAGGAAACAGATACTTGAATCTGAAATTAGGTTTAAAGATACAACACAACAACTATTAAAATATCACTAGGTTGTAAATACCTAACAAGTGACAGGGCTGGACCTGGAAAAGCTAACAGGAAATTAGTTGACAGGAAAAGTAGTACAGAAAAATTACTGGAGTTAAAATTAAAAAGTCCCATACTACCAAACTCAAACACTTAGCAATTTTACTTTTTTTACTTTTTAAAAAGAACACGCTTTAACCCAGAACAGCAAATACCACATGAAGCCTACTGAATAAGCAACTACTATTCATCCTTAAAGGTTGATGCTTTGAATTATGGAATTGAAATTTTAAATTTCAAAGCACACAAACAACAAACCCCTACAGCTGCAGGGTATCCTGAAACCAGCGGTTAAGAGATGTATGCAATAAAACATCTGTTTTACAGAAAACAATATGTCTTAACAGCCTCCACCTCAGAAAAGCCTCTTCAAGGGGGCTGGCTCCTAAGGGTTTTCTCAGTGGCTGCAGGCTTACAAAACAAAATTGCATGTGTCACACCACCACTTAGTTAAAAAAAAGCAACAAACAAACAAAAACCCAACAACAAACAAATAAAAAACCCCCAAACAATTAACCCTGTAAGTCAGCCCTTTTATAGACACACAAAATTAAAGTTTTAACAGGTCCACTAGTTGCATTTTGGGAATGACTGATGTATTCACATTACAGTTAATTAATTAGTACTACTTAAGTACTTAAATACTGAGTAAGCTTACAACTAGCAAGTATTATTTAACTTCAAGTGCTACATTTCATACATCTGAAATCTAGCTGGAACAGGATCTTTTTCCTCAGTGCACTCTTTTCAAGCTTTTGCCAAGTTCTCCCTAACTTTAATTCAAAAGTCTCTGTTAAATAGTTAGGTTATGGAGCAACATTATCACAGAACTTAATTCACAAAAGTTACTTTGAAGCAATCATGAAGGTGACATATCATAAGAAAAAAACCCCATACTTTTATAGAATAAATATCCAAACTGCATGATATTCTCATTTTAATAAGCCATTTACTACAAATGAAGAATACCTTCCCCACCAAATTATTTATTCCGTAAGCCAACTATGAAATTTAAAAGAACACAAACTCATGATTAGCATAAGCCAGTGCTAATACAGGCTGCAGACTACAGGGGAGATACTATCCTCACACTCTCTGCCAAAAACAGCTTTCCATCAGGGAACTCGTCTATTTCAAACTAATTATTGGGTTTTCAGCAGCAGCACAGCACAAGATACTGTTGGCAAAAAAAGCATCAGAAATATTTTAACACATAGCTAACCAACAGCAGACTGGAAAAGGAGCTGTTCTGTTGTCATTGTAGACCTCTGTTTATCTGTCAAAACAGGAGAAATCTTTGTTATTTCATTACAGTTGTAATTTAAGTTAAATGCATTCTATTAATCTTTTCTCATCATTTTACTCAGTGAACAAAAGATCAATGAATGACAATCTATTCTCTATCAATCATAATAAAAGATAGTGGAGAAAAAAAAATCCACCACTGTATACACTAAAATGTGGAGTATCTTGAGTGACACCTGAGTGGTTTTGCACAGATGCATAATTAGGAATACTTAATACCACCAGCTCTGCCACAGCCCCACCCTTATGGTACCTTTCACCCATGGCATTTTTCATTAGCACATTCGAGGTCAGTCATCAAACAGAATGTCCCTATACTCAGTCTCTTGAAGCATATAATATGCAATTCCTGATCTAATTTCATCAAACTATTGGCTGTGTAAGATGACATCCTTTCCTTATATATTTGTGCATCTAGACAATTCAGAGTTATCAGTACTTTCACGATACAGTCAATTCTAGAATACATTATACTATCTTTCCTCCAATTTCTTATTCTTTCTAAGAGTGACCCTATGAATTCTACATGCCAGTACTTTAGGAACTACATATAAAAGTTATGGTAGTATTAAGGGAAAAGCATATATGTATACTCCTTCAGTAATCAGAGTTACATCAACTCTATTGATGCAACCTTAGCAACACTGGAATTCAGTGAGACAAATCCAGTATAACCACTCCAAGTTATGACAAAGATGTGCAAGTTCTGACCATTCTCCAAGTTTACATCTAAGTGCAAGAGTTCACCAAGAAAGTCAGTGAAAGTTCAACTGTAGATGAAGGTTTATGACATATTATCTGTAGAAGTGCCCTAATATAGGTCCTGAACACAATCAATTAATCCAAGTAAACAGGATGGGACTCAAATTTTATGTTGCCCAAGTTATACTCACATTTGAAAAGCTGCCTTATCACCTCTAACATAATACAAAGACAATGACTATTTTAAAAATTAAAGAATCAGAACCAAATATGTAGGAACAAAAGAGCTACGATCCTAGTACTTGTTCTCATGAATAACTAAAGATGTCTTCGAAAAGGTTCATGCAAGCTGATCTGATGCAAGTGATCTTTTTATTTAGCCAGAGAAAATGTAGTATCACACTGTACTGTGTTCAACTTGGTTATACAATATTCCATGAGCCCAAAAGGGAGTAGGCTGGAAGGAAGGTCTGGAGACACGGGTGACAATGAAAAATGAATACAATGAAAGGAAATAAAATTTAGAAAGGCAAAGTTCATTTTCAGTTTTAGGACACTACTGACTAGCAATAGCAGCAGACAGCACCAATAATTTTTGTGTCCATATTCCCCAAACAGAGATCATTTTTCTCTCAGGTAGGAAGGAAATCATGTTTCTATGATTCAGCTGATAGGCAAGTCAGAAACTTCAAACTTACTCTATGACCTTATTGTCAGCATTCTACTTTGTGATGTTTTATGCAATTCACTTCACCACAGCATACTGGTTTTCCTTCTCATTTTCCACATGCTGACTGCTTAGAACACCAAATCAACTCCCTTTGGGGAATAGGGACCACCTTACAATTATATGCTGCAATTAGCAAGAAGTTAGTACTGGGCCAATGTAAGCTAACATTTATAAAGTTCAGGTACTATTTATCAGAGATGGAAAATTAAAATACATCCTGTGTATATTAACTATGCCAGCTTCAAAATGAAGTGGAAGAGGAACATGGGGAAAAAGCACAAGGCTTAAAAGCACAGAAGGAAAGGTGCAGGACCCTGAAATCATCAAAGTTGCTCCTACCTGACACAGAGTATCAATGGCTTCTACACACCCTTGAAGGCTGGCTTCCAAAGAGGTCACCAGAAAATTCTTACTCTGAAGAAGCAAAGGCTGGATAACAACTTCAATAAATTGAAGAGGAAAACAATTATAGCAGCTATACTCATCCAAAGCTCAAAACAGGCTTAAAAGTGGAAGCCAGACATTGAAAGCTGGCAGAAAGCAAAGCATTTCCATGAGTTCTTAAGAAGATTGTTATCCTTACCACTCAAAGCCACCTTAGAACATGTAAGCCATATTTCATAGAATCATAGAATGGTTAGGGTTGGAAGACCATCTAGTTCCAACCCAATTGCCATAGGCACGGACACCTTCCACTAGACCATGTCACCCAGGGCCCTGTCCAACTTGGCCTAAAACACTGCCAGGGATGGAGCATTCACCACTTATTTGGGCAACCTGTTCCAGTGCTTCACCACCCTCACAGTAAAGAGCTTCTTCCTCATATCTAACCTGATTAAACCCCTGTTTAAGTTTCAAACATTTCATTTTTCCAGTTAGTCAAAAAGCACAACAAGCAAATTATGCTAATACTGAAGTTAAGGACTGATCTTATTACAGATTATTATAAACTGGTATTGTGCATTTTAATTAAGATGAGCAACTAAAATTCTGGCTTTGTTCCAATTAGTTTAAGATACCTTTCTGATATCATCCAAAACACCAAACATTCAAGCTGGCTGTTTAGAAGGCCCAGAAACATAAAATGTTTCAGATGCTTGCAACAAACATAGTGAAAATGAGCCATGTGAAAATCTACAGAGTTCATAGGAACATATCTCCACATTATATTGTACAGTTTATTATTACTTCATATGCAAGATATTTAAGGGTAGTTCATCTGCTGTGAAGTTACGCCCCCTAACCAAAAGATCATTGTGATCCAGCCAGGCACTCTTTGTATTCCATTACATGTAATTTCTGCAAGTCAGCTATTCCTCTTAGTTCTGAGAAACTGCGTGGTTCCTCTTTCTTAAGTCCTGTAACAGCTTAGTCCTATTTTTCCTCTCCACTTGAAAACCTTCTACTTTCCCCGTTAAAGAGCCACATATTAATGAAGCTCCAAAGAAAACTACTGTAAAACTGTAACACTTCCTAGAGCAAAGCAGAATTCTAGCAAGAGACTTCTTTTTTTTTTAGATGAGACAACTTAAGACTGTATTATTTTCCAGTCAGGTCAAATAAACTTTCACATGCCATTTCTGCCTTTCAGTCCCTGAACCTATAGCTGCAAGTTCTTTCCTATTAAAATGAAACCCAAATAATAATCTAGATGTGCACACTCAACATCAGATACTCAATACAGCTAAAAAACCCCCACATATTTCTGTTATGCTAACGTTTGTATTAACCATCTGGCAAAAACAGGAAGTAAAAACCACTTTGGACATATTAAATTGGTCTTTCCCCAGAATATTCCCATCCTCAGCTGCTCTACAAGAACAGTCGCTGGCACGAGTGGACAAATCCCACCGTGTCAGGAAACTCAAGCGGTATTACAGCTAACCATCATTCCAGATGACGAAATACAAGGCCTAAGAATGGTGATCTTGAAAAGCCGTAACTACTAAAACAAAAAGCCTTAAGACCTGTGCTTGCCTCTTTCCTTCCCTTTTCCCACTTTCCGTTAAAAAAAAAAAAAAAAAAAAGGAGTAAAACACCAGAAGCGGCCTCCTCAGAGGCATCTCACTGAAGGCGGAATGGGAGGGAGAAAACACAAGCCAGGGGAGTGGAGAAAAATCAGAGGGAGGAGAAGCACCTCCCATCCCCCAGTCATGAAGAAACTGAGATGCGGGGCTCAACATCGGCCCCAGCGGCTCCGTTCTCCCCAGCTACCGGGGCGTGCCGGCCCTCCCTCCTCCCCGGCTCGGCAGGCCGGGAAGCCCTGCCTCAGCAGCCGCACGCTCGAGGGTAGCCTCCCCCCGCCCCCAAACCTGCTGCCCCGAGGAAGGCCGCACCCGGCAACCAAGGGCGGAGGGAGGCCCAGCAGGGTGGCAGCGGCAGTGGCAGGCTCACCTTTGCGCAGCTCCCGCTCCCACACGCTGACGATGAGCGCCGAGTGCTTGCGGTGGTGGATGAGCCACAGGCTCAGGGTCTGCACGCTCTGCTGCGAGTTGCTCAGCTCCGACAGCTTCCGCTCCAGCGCCGCTTCTGAGAACGCCGACATAGCCGGGCCGCAATCGGCTCCGCTCTACTCAGCCTCACTTCTGCCGCCGCCCCTACCGGCCCGGGTCGGCCGCACTCAGTCTCCGCCTCTACACCCCAGCAGGGGAGGAGCCGGAGGAGCCCCGTCCCTTCCCGCCCCGTCTCGCCGGCCGCTACTTCCGCGCTCCCCGGCAGCCCACCGCTAACAAAATGGCGACAGCCGAGCCGCCGGAGTACCGCCCCACCCCGCTCCGCCCCTCTTCTCCTCATTCCCCCACTTCCGGCAGAGGCCCAGAACGAGGCGGAGCGAGGCCGGGGGAGGTGGGCCTTAAAGTGAATGCGGCCGGTAGAGTCTCTCTGAGCAGCCTCCGCGCGCCTCGCGGCGCGGGTGTTAGGGCCGCTCCGCCTGAGGGAGCTGAGCCGGGGTTTGCTTGGTGGCCTCCCTTAGGTCGCCAGGTGGGAGCCCTTCCGGCGGCTGCGCTCCTGAAAGCCGGTGAGGGTCAGC
This sequence comes from Lathamus discolor, assembly GCF_037157495.1. Lineage (NCBI taxonomy): Eukaryota > Metazoa > Chordata > Aves > Psittaciformes > Psittacidae > Lathamus > Lathamus discolor. The sequence goes on along the minus strand of NC_088885.1, from coordinate 91,618,448 downwards.
CGAGCCTTAACCAGGTGACTTTGGAGAGGCTTTTCACTGAGCTGTTGGGGGCCCTAGGACATGCAGAGCAGGAGCAGGCTTAGGGGCCATTGGTGCAAAAGTGCAGGTATAGCAACATGTTGCTCTGGGAAATAACATAAAAAACATAACATAAAAAAAACATAACATAACATAAAAAACATAACATAAATCCCCAAGACAATCCAGGCCTGCCAGTTTCTGCCATAGCAGGTTAACAACTCTGACACTGCGTGTGCAGTATTACGTATTTGCAGGTGAATGTGTACTCCACAGATGTGCCTGGCCACATTCTTAAAAGACTTTATTTTATTTCTCATTTATGGCATTGACAGTATCATGACAATTCCGCTGTTCAATGATATGTTTATGTGCAAAAATACTGAGTTGTTTCAAACCTGTTCACTCAAAGCTCTGTTGAATCCTTGCTACTCCTGCTGTTTGGGCAGTAGCAAAGAAAAATGGTTCTCTGCTCATCTTTGCATTCTCTCATAGGTTTTGGCTTGTATCATCTTAAGTAATTTTTCAATTGAATGATCCAAGTTAGTTCTTAGATGGAAGGTGCTGTATGCTGCTCAGCATGAGAGCATTTCTAGTGTTTATGTGAGCATTTCTGAGGAACAGCCTCACGCTCACAGCCCCTTGTTCTCATGGGGGACTTCAATCACCCTGACATCTGTTGGAGCGACGGTATGGCCCGGCACAAGCAATCCGGGAGGTTCCTCGATTGTGTGGAAGACAACTTCCTCCTGCAAGTAATAGAGAAGCCGACAAGGAGAGGTGCCATGCTCGACCTCGTGCTCACCAACAGGGAAGGGCTGGTTGGAAATGTGACTCTCCAGGGCAGCCTTGGTTGCAGAGGTCATGAAATGGTTGAGTTCATGATCCTCAGGACAGTGAGAAGAGCGTGCAGCAAGCTCACTGTCCTGGACTTCAGGAGAGCAGATTTTGGCCTCTTCAGAAACCTACTTAGTAATGTTCCATGGGTTATAGGCCTGGAGGGCAGGGGGGCCCAAGACTGTTGGTTGATACTCAAAGATCACCTACTGCAAGCTCAGGAGTGTTGCATCCCAATTAGAAGGAAGTGCAGCGGGAGGGCCAGGAGACCTCCTTGGATGGATAAGGAGCTGCTGAGGAAAATTCAAAGGAAAAAAGAGGCTTATAAAGGGTGGAAGCAAAGACAGGCAGCCTGGGAAGGCTAGTCCAGGAAGCTAGGGACCAGGTTAGGAAAGCTAAGGCCCAGTTAGAATTAAACTTGGCTAGGGATGTGAAAGATAACAGGAAGGGATTCTATAGGTACGTAGTGAATAAAAGACAGACTAGGGACAACGTGGGCCCCCTCTGGAAGCTATCGGGAGAACTGGCTACCCTGGATTTGGAGAAGGCTGAGGTTCTGAATGACTTCTTTGCCTTGGTCTTCACTGGCAAAGGCTCTGACGGCACCACCCAAGTCTTGGAAGGTAGATGCAGGGGCTGTGAGAATGAAGACCTTGGGCCCACTGTAGGAGAGGATCTGGTTTGAGACCATCTTAAGAACCTGAACATGCACAAGTCCATGGGACCTGATGAAATCCACCCATGGAGTGCGCCCTTAGCAAGTTTGCCAATGACACCAAGCTGTGTGGTCCGGTTGATACACTGGAGGGAAGGAATGCCATCCAGAAGGACCTCGACACACTTGTGAGGTGGGCTGATGACAACCTTATGAAGTTCAACCACGACAAGTGCAAGGTTCTACACCTGGGTCGGAGCAATCCCAGGCACGGCTACAGACTGGCCAAAGAAGAGATTCAGAGCAGCCCTGCAGAGAAGGACTTGGGGGTGCTGGTCGATGAGAAAATGAACATGAGCCGGCAGTGTGCGCTCGCAGCGCAGAAAGCCAACCGTATCCTGGGCTGCATCAAAAGGAGCGTGACCAGCAGGTCGAAGGAGATGATCCTGCCCCTCTACTCTGCTCTTGTGAGACCTCACCTGGAGTATTGTGTGCAGTTCTGGTGTCCTCAACATAAAAAGGACATGGAAGTGCTGGAACAAGTGCAGAGGAGGGCCACGAGGATGATCAGGGGGCTGTAGCACCTCCCATATGAAGATAGGCTGAGGAAGTTGGGGCTGTTCAGCCTGGAGAAGAGAAGGCTGCGTGGAGACCTCATAGCAGCCTTCCAGTATCTGAAGGGGGTCTATAGGGATGCTGGGGAGGGTCTCTTCATTAGGGACTGTCGTGATAGGCCAAGGGGTAATGGGTTAAAACTTAAACAGTGGAAGTTTAGGTTGGATATAAGGAGGAAGTCCTCTACTATAAGGTTGGTGAGGCACTGGAATGAGTTGCCCAGGGAAGCTGTGAATGCTCCATCCCTGGCAGTGTTCAAGGCCAGGCTGGACTATACCTTGGGTGACATGGTTTAGTGTGAGGTGTCCCTGCCCATGGCAGGGGGGTTGGAACTAAATGATCTTAGGGTCATTTCCAACCCTAACTATTTTATGATTCTATGATTCTGGCCTTCCTGCTGCTGTTCTAGAAAACACCTAACATCATTTCTTATTTTAAACATCACCAACTCACTGACATTTTCAGAGAACTGAACTGCCCACCTTAACTCCTACAGGTCAATCCTGAATCATGTTTCTGTAGCTAATAATTATGACTGCAGTTAGTGTCTGTCTCAGATAATATTTTTGATAATTCCATAAAATTATGCCTGTATTAGAAAAAATATTCATTTACCATACTCTTGGGGCATCCTGCAATGGTTATCCACCTTTAAAGTATCCACCTTTAAAACAGAGTATTCCTATAACCTTTCACACATCCAGTTTGTCCTCACCCAACAGCAGAAAGCTTGTTATGAAAAATAATCCTTTTAAAACTTTACAAAGATCTTTCTCCCTATGTCTGGCATTCAGAGAAGATGTCCCAGAGGTTTGTTTTCAGGCAATTTTCTTAATATTGGTTCTTAGCGAACTCTTCACTTTAAACATAAAATATTGGTGAGGGCAACGTATGAGTGTCAGGAGGTTTTTACTTGGATTCTATTTGTAAAATCACTGTACCATGAATGATTTTGGGGGACCTAGGAAGCATTTTGCAGAAACGCTTTTGACAGATATTAAGTGAGAAGCTGCACAGATCCCTAGAGAGTCTCTTTTTCTATCAGTTCATTTTGATCATTATGAGTGAAAGAACCTGTAATATATTGCTATTTTTGCTATGTACAGCAGAGGACAATGGCATTAAGTAGAACTGGCCAGTGAAGTAAAATTAAGACAGCTAACATGGATGCAAACATTAGAAACATGAAATATGAATGGTAATCTTGTAACTAACATTCAAATGCCATTTACTAGAGGTATATATTCTGATATTAGGAGGAGAAGCTTGTGAGCAACAATGGGAAAAGAAACATTTCTCTTATGTAGAAGAATAGATTACATGAAATTTTGGTGTTAAATCAAAAAAGATAAGGAGAAAGACCAGGAAATTGGTAGATAATTTTAGTAATGATTGTAGAAATTTTCATTACTGTTTCCTCTGCATGTTTCATCCCGTATTATCAGGACATTTTACAAACAAGAATAAATTGTCTGAGATAGATTTTTTCCAGTAAACAAATATACATTGTAATACTAAGAGAGTGATTTATCATCTGTTCATAACATCGTGTGTAATATACAGCAAAATTGAGATGTAACTTTCCCCATAAATCTTTGTAGCACATTTTAAATTTGTGATTGTAAATGTTTACATCAGTAATCTAATTTTACAAGCTATTCTTATCCAGTCAGTGAATGGAGATTTACCCTGAGACTTATTCAAAGTGAAGTGACTGTCAGACAGGAGGTATGCACAATGAAGGGTTCATTTGCTGTGGAGCTTTGAAAACCTTGGCTTTCATTCAGAAACAATTCATACATTATTCACCTGCCTTTAAAAAATTCACCCATGTCCACAGGAGTGGAGGTGCCAACAAATGGCAAGTTTCCTTCCACTCATTCCTGTGTACAAACTGAAATAGCATCTTTCCTAGGATTTCCAAAGAGTAAAATTCTGCACTGCTTCCCTTCTATCTGGCCACCATGGGTTAGTGGTAGTGCACTATGTTCTCCCACTCCCAGAGGACAGAGCCCAATGCGAGTGTAAAAGACAATGACTACAAATAAATTACATCATCAGTATTTTTGTAGAACATGGGTCTGGGAAGCTCTAGGTAGTTTAAAGATGTAATTACATTTCAGATTCTGGTCACCAAGAGGCTGTACCCCATCCTTACTTCATGTGCTGGTCACAGATTTTTTGTTTCTCTGTTCCCCTCTCTCAAGGACATCCAAATAATTTTTTTCATAAGAGGGGAGTTTATCCCTAGTAGCAATTGGAAGTTTAAAGTTCTGTTACCTTGAGGGAGACATGGAAAGTATTAAAACACGAGAAGGGCTAGTCTGTGTCTGAACTAGCAATGCTTATGGTGCAACGTAGGAAAGGTACAAAAAAACCCCCAACGAAACCAACAAAACACTTCAGTCCACATCTTTGCTTTTTCTCCACCAAATATCTGAGAATTTCTATTATCCAGTTTTAATTCACAGAAAAGGCTTGCTTCTACTGAGGTGTTAAGGCACACAGCATCTTGACTCTACTATAGGTCTTTCTCAAAAGCAGCCATTCCGAGCCATAAACCTGTATGTGTGCCTCAACCCCTCCAGCTGCGCATCACATTGAACCCTGTTTCTTAGACTGCCTGTCAGCAAATCTAGCCTCTGGTACTCTTGGAGGCGTAATCAAAATGAAAATGCCCCAAGACAAAGATCATGATTTTCTTATCAATAAGCGTTTGAAAGGTAAGACAACAAAAGATAATACAGGTTATTTTCTCTGAAACTGGCAAGAAAAGGAAAAACTTAAAATGAGATCAGCGTCAAGACAGATAAGGCAGATTGTCCCAGATAGGGCCAAAGGAATAGCAAAAGTGGCAGCTTGTGTTGGTTAACAGAGTCCCCAAAGAGGGAAAACAGGCAAAGCCACATGAACCTGGCCACTGTTTGTACTCCAGTGATCGTGCAGTTTAATGGGAATAGGCTGTTATGCTCTACAGAAAAGCACTCTCCCTGCCAAAATCAAGAGTTGTAGACTATGTCAAAAATACACACCATCTCACTACTCTGCTATTCACCAAGCCTATGTATCTCATTGCATTGTTTGTTGGTACGAACATGTCTTGCTCTCTTGAAGTACTTTTTAACTTTGATTGTTTCCTCTAGGGCACTCCTGATGCAAAGGGTTAACTGATGTACAAGGGAGTTAGGGTTAAGCTGCTTGCTTAACAATGTTACTGCTTACTGGTGCTTACTCAGCAAATGCCTGCTCAACATCTCAACCATGCTTGCTGGAACAGGGTGGGAAGACCAAGGCTATTGATAAGAGGAAGGAACAATAACTCCTGCTCTCTGGACCCCTAAACCAGCTGAAATCAGCTTTGCAGTTTGGACAGTAACTAAAACACCAGGGAACATGCACAGCGACTAGAGATGAAAAGTTCAGGGAAGACTTGTTTACTTCATCTTGAGACCCTCGCCCATGACCACCAGGAGACACTATGCAAGCAAGGACCTTTTACCTCATTATAATATGAAGCGGGGATAGGTCATGAATATGTATAGACATGTTGCATAACCTCATGAATATGTAATAGTTTAGAGGATAAATATGAAGGAGAACAACGCTGAGGTGCGCATGCCTTTGGAGGAGTGATCCCCCATGCGCCTCAGTGCTGAATAAAACATACCTACTTTACAACTTTAACGAGTTGTGGAGTCTACCTGCGTATCACCTCTGCTTCACTAAATTGTTTAGGAATCCTTATTTTACACTACTATACAGAGTAATCAAACAATCTATGTATACATATACTGGTTTACCAGTATGCATTGTTCGTCAGCCATGTGGGATTTGAGCTGAAACAAGCTTTTGCACCAGAATAAACCAGAGCTTTCTCTGTATGAGGCTGACCTTCAGCATTTTTATCTTTGTTTTACAGCTCTTTCTCAAAAAGTCCCACCCAGGAGATGCAATAATATTAAAGGAGAAATTAGATTTCTCTATACTTGTTTCCTGCCTGAGAATTTATGTTAGCCAGCATACCTACTGCTACCTGCATATCAGAAATACAACCCTGGCATATCAGTTCTTTCTTATTGTTCCAATGTCTGATCCATTCAGTGTAACAGTTTCTGAAGTTTCATGCTTAAAATTATTTTTCCGCCTGTCACAATATGCTTGTGCATCTCACAATGCAATTCTATGTAAATGATCCTACTACCCATATCCCAGTAATGGCATGAAAAATGGAGAAATGCAAAAAGAAGATGTAATTCCTGACTGAGAAGTGGTTATTCATCTAGGTAACTTCTTCAGAAACATTAAACCCTATTTGTTAGCTGTATAACAAGAAGCATATCCCTGTCAGAAATTATTAATCAATCAATAAGTAAATACTAATTTGAAACAGTGTGAATTCCTGCAGGCAGAGAGTAAAAGAGAGCTTTAATTGAAAGAAGCCCACTGAAGTAACTTACTTACAGGAGCTGCTTGCTGGAGCCAAAAAACCTCAGGGTGAATAATTATTCTTTTACATGAGTTCCTGCCACTAAGCACTTCACCTTTTAATGTAATTCATTAAAGGCAGAAATTATTTGCTACTTAGGAGATTAACAAAACCCACTTACTGTGACATATATATATGATCCAGCAAGGCATTCCCATATTTTATGGAGAAAGATAGATTGTACAATTGAAAACAAAACAAAACAAAACCTCTCTCGAATTTCTGTGATTTCTTTGGCCCTCTGTAGAGATGTAAAAATGTTTGTAGAAAGCCTTCCTTTTTTCCTCAGTCAGGCATTCAGCCAGGCAGCTCTGTACATCCAGCTTCTTCATCATTTTGCTATTAAGTGAAGTAATACTGTATAAACATACACTGTGATTAATATATGGATGCAATCAAGTCCCAGTTTTCCTTAGTAGAAAGAGTGCTGTAGCTATGCAAGAAAGCACTCTAGGGTATGTATTAATTCAGGTGTGCAGAAAGGCATGAAACATTAGGCTAAGTAATTTTAAACATCTGAGCAGTATATTAATGGATCATTAATATGTGGCCTAGAGTGTATATAGATCTTAGTCACAGAATAAAAGTTATAAAGCACATTCGTAACAATAAATAATGTTGTCTTTGCGAGGAAAAGGAAAATTCTGCAATGTATTGATATACTGGGTGAAGAACCTTCTTCAAACTTCTGAAAATAAAAATTCAAATTAGACTTCAAATCAAAGGAACTAGGCTGATTTACCTTTGTGATCCAGTAGAGGATGTGATGTACCAGAAACCATTCAACTGTAGGAAGCAGACACTGGATTTTTGTTACTGTGTACTCAGCTCATTGTTTTGGAGGTGGTGGCTGCCAGCATACTGTGCTGTACTACCACAAGCATAGCCAGGGGGTTCAGGGAAGCACTTATTCACCTTTACTCAGCACTCATTAGAACACATCTGGAATAATGCATTCAGTTTTGGCCTCCTCTAGTATAGGAAAAATATTTATAAGCTTGAGTAAGTAAGTCCAACAGAAGACCACCAAGATGGTCAGATGGCTCGAGCATGGAACCCAGGAGAGACAGAAGAAACTGGCCTTGCTTAATCTCACAAGTGGAGGCTTTGTCTAATACCTCTGAGAAAATAGAGTGATTCATGGACATGCATGATGAGTGGCTGACAAACAGTGGGAATAAACTGAAATGGAAGGTTCCAGCTAGATATAAAGAAAAAGTTTTTCAACACAAGGACAGTCAGACAGTGGAACAGGTTGCCCAGAAAGATTTTGCAGTCTCCATCCTTGAAGATTTTTGAGACTCGGCTGGATAGAACCTTGACCACCCTGGTCTGACCTTATATGTGACCCTCTTTGAGTGGGAGGATGGTGGAGTAGTACTCTAGATAAGTCTTTATACTATACTATTCACATTTGTTGAGCAATATACGTGTACAACTTGGTCTGTACTTGTATAAGTTCAAGTACAAATCCACACTGTAGGGCTTAGGTTGCTTAGCTCATATTAGTTGGATCCTTTAGTACAGAGGGTACTTGTCTTCTGGAGTGTGCTTACCCTCAAACTCCTACTGATCAATGAGCAGGCTGAGTGGGATGGAAAAGTCTGCTATTAGAATTGCTACTGCACAGCCACCAGCCAAATCTTCTACCTCAGTTATGTTGCCAAACCCATGAATTACTTCAGTAGCCACAGTTTCCCCTTATGTATGGGGAGTCCGTAAACAAAATCCATGTATTTTTTGATGCATACTAGCTCTTCTCTCTTTCTTACACTGAAAGTATACCTGAGAATTGCCAGCATGCTAGGTGGCTGTTCCCAAGGGATGTTTTTTTTTGTTCAGCCTAAAACTGTATTTTTATGCCCACTTTTTGAGGAAAAAGTGATAAATGAAGAGAGGATATGTAGAAAGGAAGATTGTGCAGGCAGTAGAGGTTCTTAGTTTGCTCTTGCAACATCTTCAGGAGCACGTCACAAGCACAGTAATTTTGCCAGTATTCGTTAGTGACACAGTCTTCTTCTGTACGTGTTTTCTGTGCCATCATTTTGTCATACCTGACTCAAAATGTAGTCAGAGTTGGTGATGGATAAGCAGGTGTGTGCAGGAGTCAGCTGTGAATGCAATGGAAAGTCCATGTTTCTCCAGACATCTGTGATTTATAAAGTGGTGACCAGACATGCTGTCATTGTCTGGTAGTGGTCCAGGCTACCATATGCTTTATCACTGTGTGACTCTGCTGTCCTGTCACATCTAGCCACAGCTGCTGCCCAGTTATAGTAAAACCTGTGGAATACCTATGGAAGTGGGATTCTTATTTCTCTTGGGAGATGGTGAGCTGGGGGCAGGAAAATTTGGAAGCAAGGTAAGGATACTGTAGCTGAGAGTGTTGTAGCAATGCTGGGAGACTGGCTGCCCATAGGCATTGGCAGACATTTCCCTTCTGGCTGTAAGAACCTTTATGCTATATCACATAGAATCATAGAATAGTTAGGGTTGGAAAGGACCTCAAGATCATCTAGTTCCAACCCCCCTGCCATAGGCAGGGACACCTCACACTAAACCATCCCACCCAAGGTATAGTCCAGCCTGGCCTTGAACACTGTCAGGGATGGAGCACTCGCAACCTCCCTGGGCAACCCATTCCAGTGCCTCACCACCCTAACAGGAAAGAATTTCCTCCTTATATCCAATCTAAACTTCCCCTGTTTAAGTTTTAACCCATTACCGCTTGTTCTGTCATTACAGTCCCTGACGAAGAGTCCCCCCCCAGCATCCCTATAGGCCCCCTTCAGACACTGGAAGGCTGCTATGAGGTCCCCACGCTGCCTTCTCTTCTCCAGGCTGAACAGCCCCAACTTCCTCAGCCTGTCTTCATATGGGAGGTGCTCCAGTCCCCTGATCATCCTCGTGGCCCTCCTCTGGACTTGTTCCAACAGTTCCATGTCCTTTTTATGTTGAGGACACCAGAACTGCACACAATACTTCTGTCCCCAAGAAATAGAATTTCTAAACCAACATGCTTGCCAGAGATTTGCTCTTGTCCCAAAAAGGAGAACCCAACCCTTCCCTGGACAGTCTTCCAGGGCCCAAAGTGTCCATATACTTGGCTTTTGTTTTAATTTGAACTGGGGCCAGTGTGACGGAAAGGAGGCTCATGGCCTTCACAGTACTCTAATGTCTTTGGAGTGCTGTAAGCAGAGCAGCGCAAGACAGAGCCAGCTCAATTGCACCTCTGTTAGCTGTGAGAGTAGGACTTGCGTGTGAGTAAGCTTCCCAAGAGTTCCCATCTGAGGAGGCAGATGGTAGCATTTTTAAGGTTGTCTCCATGCCCAACAATATGTACAGTGTGTGGACAGTCAGGGAATCAGTCCTCAATGAGAAATGAATGATTTAGCCTGACAGCGCAGACACACTTGGAAATGTTTCTTACAGGTTACAGCATCTGTGCCTTCTACTGAGAGGCCACACCTCCAAGCTCTGTGTCCTTTATTGGAGCAGAGATCTAATTCATATATTTTTATTATAGAGGTCTATTAGCTTGGTGTTTTGCTATCCAGAAACTTCAAATTACTGAACCTGTAGCATCATAATGGAAACTAACACATTTTCCTAACTTGCAGTGCTGATATAGCTACTGATATTTTTCTTGGAAACTAGGTGTCACTAGTGGTTTAGAAATAGCAGATACAGTTTCATTCCTATCTCCTTTTTTCCCTGCAGCTCATTTATAGCCTCTCAGCCTCTCCCTATGCACCTCCAAGAGAGCATAGGGCTGCCTTCTGTGTAACTGAAGACTGAAATTAGATCTTTCTGTAACCTTCTTTACATCAAGCCAAATAAACACAGGTCCCCTGTCTGCATGTCACCTTAACTGTACTTTGTGACACTTTATGAGATTTTCCCAGTGTTTTGCTTTTCTCTTTGTACTGAGGAACACAAAGCCAGCCACAGTTGCCCAGGCATTGTCTCATAAATAGAAACAGAGGGCAAGAACCTCTTCTCTTGACCTGGCTGTGATATGATAATACTGCCCAGTACAAGATGATCCTCCATCATCACAGGGGCTCAATACACATACATGTTCCACTTTCTGCCACTAGGACCTGAATGTCCTTTTCTGCAGAGCTTCTCCTCAGCCAGCCTAGCCCCAGCCCCACGATTCTGCAGCGCCTGCATTGCAGAATCCCAGCACTTGGCACTTTTCTCTTTAGAGCTTCATGGTGTTTCTGGCAGCCTATTCAGGCCCATCCAAATGGCTGCTCTGCCCTCCACTGTATTGACTGCCTTCCACCACTTCCCCATGTGCCCACCAATGTGCTGTCAGCTGCAAACGTGCTGAGGATATGTGCTATCTCCTTGCCTAGGTTATAAGTAGGCATTAACCATTATTGATCCTTGTACTGGCCTCAGGTCTCTCCTTCAGGACACACCTCATGACTGCCCATCAACTGGACTTTGTACCACTGACTGCAAACCTTGAAGCCTGGTGATCCAGCCATTGTTCACTAACAGTCTGCTTCTCTAGTTTGTGTCTTGCTTTGTTTGAAGAATTATATCTAATATCCTGAAATTTCCCGGATTCTTGCATCCTGTTGTGTTGCCCTTTCAGCAGGTACACAACAATAGCAGTACTATACAGTGCTGAAAATAAAAAAAAAAAAAAAAAACACCCCTCCATATAATGCATTCTTATTTTCAAGGTAGTTTATTAAAGGTCATTTAAAAATCAGAATGTGGAAGAAATCCAAGACCTGCATAGTCCTTTTAAGTAAGAAACTTGCCATGTGATCATTATGTACTTCGCTACGTTTCATAGTGTAGGTAGAAATCTGTTTTTTTAACACTCCTCAAAGAAAATGTGCAGAGTCAATAAAGTCTACATGATAGTGCTATGGACTGGATTATTCTTCTGTATGATCAAGGGGTGGGTGCACACTAGTGATTCACACTGTTAAGATATGTATAATCCGGTTTTTTGTTTGCAGAAAGGACCTCCACTTCTATGAAGTACCTGAAGTAAACTTCTGTACCTCCCAACAACTTCTACTATCACCTGGCTGTGATAATACCACTCTCTGGTCCAGGCAGAAAATGGCAGAAAGTATGTAAATTTAAGCAGTTCCTCACGTTTTCAGCTTGCACAGAGCGATGATACTGATCATCAACAATTCAGAAGTAATTTATGGATAGTCCTCTCATCTCTGTTCAGAGCTGAGATAAAAAACAATAAAAAAATTTAAAGCATATTTTAATAATTTAAAAGCAGTTCCTCGATGTATACTTCTTGGTTACTGCCTGGTATTTTGAATCAAACCTATTTAGCCTTGATCAAAGTCATTCTTGTTTCATGAATAAATGAACAAAATATTCCAGCTGTCTGACCTAGGAATCACTCAAAGCATTTTAAGAAGGAAGGATGACCAGCTGTATGTTTAAAGACAGTCTTTATGACCCAGATAGATAAGATTTTCTGCAAATACATATTCTAATAAGATGAAACAAAATTTTAGCGTAATATTGTTTTCAAAGTGCAACAATTGATCACATAAAACAGGTTATTTCTCCATGTTAAGACAGATCTCAATTTGCTTGTATTCAATAGAACATCTTTTCAGCATCCGTTCCCACGCTGGATATTCCAAAAAGCTCAAGAAAGTCATCTGGGCATTATGAATATGAAATGGCATCAGAAGAACTTGGCAGGACAGTGAGGTATTGATTGCCAGAGCTGCCTGTATTGCTTCTTTTATAAGGAGGGAGCTCCAGCACCTTTGAGCTGTGTCAGTTCCATTGGTCTCGTAAGGTACCTGGACTATGGCAATAGACTTCATATGATATGATGAAGAAATTTGGCTCACCCCAGGCAATCAATGCTTGCTTCCAGTTAGTGTATGATCTGTACTGAAAATGACCTGAAATCCCTCTCCTCCCCATTCAAGTGACTGCAAGCCTTTTTATGAAATCTGAAGCTTGTTATGTGCACTGAAGGTAACCACACACCATAGATAATTGTCCTGAGTTACTATCTCCCGTACCTCTATGATAAGCACCTCATTTTACTGCATAATACCTCTCATAGCTGAATGTGTGGCTGCCAAATGTTGTCATTCTGATGTGCTTGTCTTTGCCATCTGCAGTCACGGCATTTACTCTTTACCATTCACCTGTCAGCTGCACACTTGCACAGCTTCAAAACTTAAGGGGCCTGCTAAAAATTCCTAAGGGTCAACTCCTGTTCAGCATGAAAAATACCAGAAAGTTGATGCTGCCCTCTCTGTCTTCAAACTTTGAACTTTTAAAGTGGAAGATTTACCAGCCTAACCCGAATTTGCTACTTGGAGAGGGAATCACTCAGGCACTGAAACACGACTTGCAGGTCCCCTTTTCACCCTAACACACAGGAATTAAATTAAATTTAAAAAAGTTAATAAAGGCTGTAAATTTTATAAATCCTTTTGATGTTCCGATGCATAGCCAAATGCTTTTAGTCTTAGTAACTTTGAGGGCTGGTAAACCACTGAAAACAGCATTTGGTATCAAGAGACCATCAAGCTTGTGCCAGAACAGGGAAGATCTGCATTGTAAGTGAAATTTTAATCCGTTCTCAGCATGTCAAGGCCAGACTCAGGTCCCCGGTCACTTTTCCCCCTATCCACTTTTTAAATTGTAAACTCATTTATAGCAAAAGTGATTCTTATCCTTCTTATATTAGTACCAAGGAGGGTATATACCATCAGTGGCCTCAGCAGGCCACCAGTATGTAGCAGTCCTGCAGCAGTATTTGGAGTTCACCTTCAGTTTGTTCAGTCCATGCTTCTCTCAGTAATACCAGTGTACAGTCAGTCACTGGCAAGTGTGACTTAAATGCATATTCTAACCCATGATATTTCAGATAAAATGGAACTCAACCAACGTTGCTGGAGTTTTCCCTACACCCAAGATTATTATGCTGATCTGGACATGGATAAGCTTGTGATGCTGTGAACACTTCAGTGCAATGAACTGCACATTGAGGCACACTAAGTCTAGCTTTTGGTTTGGCTCAGGGCAGTACCTTCAAGGAAGTAGAAACAAGCTTTTCTAATGAGCCCTGATTGGTTTGAGTGATTCTTTTCCCCCTATTTTGCAGTTTCATTGTGCATAAACTAAGAAATACTTTCCAGAGGTCCAGATTACATAAAACTAACATTCTCTATTTTATTTTTTGGTCTTGATTACAAACTACTCTCATTTTAAAATATAGCTTTATTATTACACTGTCCCACACCACATCCTTCTTTCTAAATTTGAGAGATATCAATTTGATGGATGGACCACTCGGTGGATAAAGAACTGGCTGGATGGCCGCACACAAAGAATTGTGGTCAATGGCTCGATGTCCGGCTGGAGACCAGTAACGAGTGGTGTCCCTCAGGGGTCAGTGTTGGGACCGGTCTTGTTTAACATCTTCGTCGCTGACATGGACAGTGGGATTGAGCGCGCCCTCAGCAAGTTTGCTGATGACACCAAGCTCTGTGGTCCAGTTGATATGCTGGAGGGAAGGAATGCCATCCAGAGGGACCTTGACACGCTTGTGAGGTGGGCTGATGCCAACCTTATGAAGTTCAACCACGACAAGTGCAAGGTCCGACACCTGGGTCGGAGCAATCCCAGGCACAGCTACAGATTGGGCAAAGAAGAGATTCAGAGCGGCCCTGCAGAGAAGGACTTGGGGGTGCTGGTCGATGAGAAAATGAACATGAGCTGGCTTCAGTGTGCGCTCGCAGCCCAGAAAGCCAACCGCATCCTGGGCTGCATCAAAAGGAGTGTGACCAGCAGGTCGAAGGAGGTGATCCTGCCCCTCTACTCTGCTCTTGTGAGACCTCACCTGGAGTATTATGTGCAGTTCTGGTGTCCTCAACATAAAAAGGACATGGAAGTGCTGGAACAAGTCCAGAGGAGGGCCACGAGGATGATCAGGGGACTGGAGCACCTCCCATATGAAGACAGGCTGAGGAAGTTGGGTCTGTTCAGCCTGGAGAAGAGAAGGCTGCGTGGGGACCTCATAGCAGCCTTCCAGTATCTGAAGGGGGCCTATAGGGATGCTGGGGAGGGACTCTTCGTCAGGGACTGTAGTGACAGGACAAGGGGTAACGGGTTAAAACTTAAACGGGGGAAGTTTAGATTAGATATAAGGAGGAAATTCTTTCCTGTTAGGGTGATGAGGCACTGGAATGGGTTGCCCAGGGAGGTTGTGAGTGCTCCATCCCTGACAGTGTTCAAGGCCAGGCTGGACTATACCTTGGGTGGGATGGTTTAGTGTGAGGTGTCCCTGCCTATGGCAGGGGGGTTGGAACTAGATGATCTTGAGGTCCTTTCCAATCCTAACTATTCTATGATTCTATATATATTGTCACAGGATCATTGCTAGCAATATGTTTCTTCCAGTTTGCTGTAAAAAGATATACTTAGCTCCATAGTCTCTGTTTGGGCTGTAAAATATATCTGATAACATACTGAAAAAAAGAAAGAAGGAACAGCTGTCAACATGCCACTAATTATATTGGTGCCACAGAATAGATTTTAAGCCTTAACTTGGAAATAAAAAGTGACATAAAGGTCACAGTGAGAGAATTTCTGAAAAAAAAAAAAATATTAAAAAGACTGTGAAACAAATGAAGAAGTTGCACAGAAGTCAGAGCTGGTATCATCTTAAAAATGAAAAGAGAGAGAGCAGAATGTAAGCCAGGCAAAACAAGATTATATTTTGCAATTGTTTTCCCAGCTGATAAGAATAAAATCTGCTTTCCTGTTAGGCTTTCAACAGTCTCCAGAATAAATCTTCCCATTTCTACTCTTATTTGTATAACGAATGCTTTTTACTTCTGTGTGGGTGTGTGGTGAATGAGTGGTTCTGATGACACATCTAAAATTAATGCTGTGTGTCACCAGGTGCTACGCAGGTAGAACCTCAATTGAATCTCTGAGTTTCCATTTGATAAGTTAGATGTGGCCACAGGATTTTATTTTCATTAAGGAGTGCTGGATAGAAAGTTGATGTCTGTAGCAAGACTAGTTGGTGTTTCACTTTGTTCTGAAAATACTGGGTTTATAGATTGTAAATTTTACCCTTTTATCAATTATTTACCTTTTTTCATTTATAGGAAAATGGATCTTTTCTGGGTTGTGAGTGCTTTTCTATACTGAGAGAAAAAAAAAAAAGCATTGAAGAAAAAGCAATCTGCTTTATGCTTTCACAAACACGTATAAGAAACCAATGACCCTGAGATTAAATCAATTCCAAACTATAATTACCTTCACCAGTAAATTCTAGACCCTATCACAGCCATCCCAAAGCTTAGGCAAAATCTTGCAGCATACCTAGAAAGTCAATCCTGAATGCCTGTTCAGTCCAAGAGGAAAGTAGGTGACAAAACAAAGCATCCACCTCAAAAAAGCAGAGAAGTGAGCAGCTCCTGTAGTGGGAGACCACCTCTGCTTCCTACAGCTACCTGCATTCACAGCTTCACTAGGATTACAGCCTGTCCATTAATAACATCCTCTGATATAAACATCTCAGGTACAGCTCTACCAGAAGGTGTGACTTCGTTTCGTCCATCCTGTTCCAGCGGTAGCCAGTGCCAGTGGCAGAGTGACTGGGTGCCACTTCCATAATTGGACCTCAGGGACTCTCTCAACATTTGTGTCCTGGGCAGAGCAAAGCAACATTATGCTTTAAGAAAGGGAAAAGCTATTCTAGGGAAAAGATTTCATGCTGAAATGATAGAATAGTGCTCCTGAAAGCAGTCTTCCCTAAAGAAACAAAGAGCTTCCAAGCAAAAACCTGCTCTGGAGTCAGCAGACTGAAAAGCAAGGTTTTTTTTCTGTATTTTTTGAACCAGGGCTGTAATAGCTGAAGATACGTAAGGAATAACCATTCAGTTGAAAGCTTAAGCTACTGACTATTCTGTATCTAGGTTATTTTTGGACTATTTATAGAGATTTCTATGTTAAACTTCACTGGAATTGTGGTGGTGGAAGACCCAAGGGCTAGGCCAACAAAAGGTAAAAATTCTCAATTTGAGGTCTCTGTGATAGGGCTTTCAATTTATTCTTCCAAAAGGAACCACCAGGATAACTTAAAATTACAGTGAGGTAGCAATGCTGGCAAAGATCATGACAGGAAAACATCAAAGACTTCTTCTGCCATGAACACCAACTGTCAAGACTTGGTGGCATGTGATTGCCGAAAGGACAGCAAAAGTGCAAGAATTTTTGACATTTCTAGTTTTGGGAAAGGGTTACTATAAATGTAAAACTAAGCCTTTTTATTCTTTCTCCCAACCCTGGGGCAGTAAATCAGACTTTGCCTTTACCTAGCACGGCAGTGTTGTTGTGGTTTCGTACCAGAGGAGTAGGTCTGTTGGCTGGCTGTCAGTAGAGCACCTCAGGTTCTGCTCTGCCATTTCTCTGCCTTACCCTTCACTTGCCTCAGGAGAAAATTTTGCTCTTGCCAGAGACAAATATTCTCTGGCAGGACGGTGCCCGCCTTAGACAGGGCATGTGTAAAGTTCACTGTTTTTTCACTTCTCTTGAGGGGTGCAGTTAGCTACAGTATGTTTAGTCTTTGTTCCAGACAGAGCCTTCTCCACCAGTTCCCCAGCTGTTTTGCTTTCTTTTGCCTGGACAAGCTTCGCTGCTTAGTTCACTCTGGTCTGGATAAAAAGTTTACCAGGAATTTTAATATAAAATGATTTTTAGAAGAAAAGCCATGTGCTATATGCCAAGAGAACAATTAAGGAATCATTGTTAGACTGCAGCTGAGTTTGATGCTGTGAACATGGAGTGCATTCGCTTTTGTATGTCTGCAGAACATCATTAATCATGGTGTTTCTGGCTCCTGTGGCCCCATTCTTGTGGTGTTCCTCCTCTGCCTCTTCTGAGCAATATGTTTACTAATGACTAGCTACAGTGTGAGAGGTTTAAAGGCTGAGGGGCCAAGATCAGGACCCTGTCAGGTCACAGACTTTTATCATCTTCTCTGGGGGTTTGTTTTGCTGACTGTGTCTGTCTCTCCTCTCCTTCTCTGTCAACAACTGATTGAGCTATGAATTAGGCACCTCTCTTCTGACTGCAGTTAGGAATGGTCCGCTAGGACTTTCCCCTGACATCAGTATGATTGTATTTCATTTCCACTGTCATTTTCTTCAGCTTTCTAAAAAACCCCCACTCACACAGCTACCACCCACAGCTGCCTTGTGGTAGCTTTTACAAATTTCTGGGAAAAAAAATAAAATAGCCCCCTCCCAACCCCAAACCAAAACTAAGAATAAAGGGAATAAAATGGTAAAAGTCAGAGAGAAGAAAGAATAAGAAATATTTTTCTCTTTACGTTCAGTAGCAAATATGAAGAAAGAAGAAAGTAAAATAACCTGTCCCCAACAGGCAACTTTAAGATATATCTTCTATTAGATATTAAAAACAGTGATCTATGGAAATGTATGATACAAAAAACCCCATATCTAGCGTGAATTTTAGGAACAGCTATAATCTAGTCACAAATAAGAAATACATTTTCTTTATTAAAATAGTGTGTGCAAATACCATTTCAGTAACAAAATATTTCCTGTCTGAAGTTATATGCTTGTGTTAGATGCATTTCCTTCATTGAATTTTTCTAATTCCTTTCTAAATCCAATTTTACTTTGATGTCCACAATTATCCTTTAACAGTGGATTCCTGAGTTTAGTTTTACTTTCTGTTAAAAATTACTTCCTTTTGTGTGTTTCTAAGTTGCTGATAAATTCAGTTAATCACCCCTATTTTTTGGATTGCAAGGAACCACAAATAATCTCTTCCTACTTGTTTTCTCTCTTTCCACTGCTTGCAGTTCTGTTATCGCCACTCTGTCATCACTTTTCCAGGCTGGTAAATCCTGGCCTATATTCATCTGGTACAGCAGTTTTTGTCATAAAAACTAAAATGATACTAAACTTCTGTAACCTAAATAACTCACACTGCACAAGCCACCTGGAAGACTAATTCCAACTCATTTACACTTGAGACCCTAAGTTATTTTAAATAAGTCACTCCCTTTAACAGCTGCAGTTATTTAACCCCTCAGAATACGACCTTTTCTGTTTAAAAAAATGCTAATGCCAACATTATCCCAGGCCTGTAGTTCATTCCTGAACAGTAACATCATTTTAGATGCTCACACTTGCTCCCATGTTGCAACTGCTAGTACTCAAGATGATGTACACTGCAAGATATATCTGTCAACTTGAAACCTAAAGGTACAGGATGTACACTACAGTTATTCCAGAACAGTCAATTTGAGAGATAAATCTTGTCCTTGCTCCTAAGACTTTATGTACCTGAGTGGATAAAAGTGTGGCACAAAGAGGTTCTGCAGGGTTAGCATTGCTAGAGAAACTATCTTGGTAAAGAAATTTAGCATTAGCTTTCAGCTGAAAATATATATAATTTGGTAATGATGTGTTGAGTAATCATTCTTGTAAATATACTTGGCTGGATTTTTCTCTAGAAAAACAACAAGCAAAAATGTCATAGTTTTAAATGAACAAGGGGAAAAAATCCCTCCAAATTTTAACATACTTTAAAAATTGTAACTGCTTTAGATTAAATACTGTGTTTTGACTGGGAGAGTTAATCCTCTTCCTCTCTCATTCACAAGATATTCCTCCTTGTGATGCTGTAGTCAAAATATTCTGCCATTTGCTTGTGTGCAATTTCCTTTCATTTCAGTGAGACTACATGGAAGTGAAAAAGAACTACCTTTAATGCAGGAAATTTTCTGTTACACGCTCTACTTTCAGTGAGCACATCCCATCCTTGTCAAAGGCACATGTGTGCACAGGGTAAGTTGCAGAACATATTCTGCTGAACCACATTACTCACTTACAAACTTGGTTTTACCTGTACAGAAGATTGAGTGCTAGATCCTGCTAAGGTTACTTATGTGAATTGTATTACTGATTTTGTGGGTAGCTGTACAAAGAAATCTGGATTTAAGCTACTGTATTTTTAATACACAACCCCCCTCCCCGTATTTATCCACTCCCTATTAGTTTTGTTTTAATGTAAGAAAGCACAATGAAAAAAGAGCAGATAGTTTTTAATTGTATTTTTCAGACAGTGTTCCTCTCACATTTGAGGAAGAGGAGTAAGTCCTTTTCATTCCACATACCATGCTACCTGGTTCTCCCAGCACGTACCTATTCCATTGGAGGGGGCAGAGGTAGGTCAGGTCTCATTTAGCAGTGCTTTCAGGTAGGACTCCCACCCATGTGGTTACTATCTATGCTTCCTTGTTTTTCCAGTGCAAACCAGGATTGTCTTATGAGACAGAGATGGGCAGATACCATGCAATTCTCCTTTTATGTGAACGGTGCCTTCGGGTAAAGCTCAGGCAGTGACACAGCTTCACACTAACACTCTGGCTGAATCGTGGTCCCATCACATGCTGCTTACAACAGCTGTGGTTCTAGCACAGTCTTAACACTGGTTGTTAGCTATTACATTGAGCTAGGTAAATAAGATGAATCGTTGTGTTCCCAAAAAATGCTCTGGCACAACATGTGTTGTCACAAAATGACATTAAATGGACACTCAGGCAGTTTGAAGCTGTCTGCTAGGTTCATTGGCTGTGACTGATTTCAAAACATCACATTGATTAGCATTTACAAAGTAATTTGCAGAAAGCATTACTCAAAATAAACAGGAATGAGTCAAAATTACCTAGATGTGTAAGGCTTTTCATATAGCATAAAATTTAAAAGTAAACATGCTTTCATCTTATCTCCCTTCCTATATTTCCAAAGTATTATAATTATTCTTGGATAGCTGCCCTATAAACTGGGATAGGACATTTTAAACAACTTTTCTCTTTAAAAGAATCACGTTATTTTCATGCCTTGGCATGATTTCTCACATAGTGACTGGGCCAGGTGTTTCCAGTATAAAGGTCCAGCTGATGAGCTGACAGAATATTATCATGTCTTATTGGAGTCAAACATGGCTTGCTGTTAGAGCTCTGTATCAATGGAAATCCAAATCCTACAAGTGTTAGAAATACGTTTATTATTTACAAGAGAGAAAGAAGATTACAGCCAAAGTTATTTGCACCAAAAGCCAGACCATTTGTTTTGATTTCTAGAATGTTCTTTTATCATCTTTTCCCATAGATTTTTTTGTGTTAGACATTGTATTCAGAATTGTTTGCCTGTGCATTCCTATCAGGAATAATGATAAGTAACTGCTAACAAATTATTATAATTGTTATATGAGTTTTCAGTTTGTCCTTATGGGATACTACTGCCTGATGACCCTTCTGAAATGGCAGAACTCCAAAATCCTTTTAGCAATGAAAATACATGATTAGAGGCATTCCTGCCATCATATATACATGTAGCTTAAATCAAGCTAGAAATTTAGCTTGATTTAATTCTGGTGTTCATTCATCTAGAAAAACCTGGTTCTAACAGATGAAGTCTACACACATATTCTTTGGACTTTAATGGCACAGTTAATAGTACCTTTCATTCTTCATCCATTTCTCCGACTGTGGACCAATTCACAGTCATGAACAGTTACATTTTTGTGCAACTTTAATACAGTGAGGCTCCCTGATTCCAAGTGCATCTCAGAGTGAAATTCTTTCTCATTGGAGCACATAATAAAACGTCCACTGATTTCTTTCAGGTTCATGGACGTCACCTGTGTTTGTTTTATTAGGCTTGAACTGTGTAATTCAGATCTGGTTCCGGATTTCAAACACTGCAAAACTGAGGAAATCTAAATCCCGGGTTTGACAATTGCCCATCTTGCATGAATCTGTGCTCGTTAAAAAGGACATTTTGGGACTGAACACACACAATACTATTTTTTCATTAATATCTGGCTGGGAAGCTTTTTTTCTTGGATAGGACTATTCAGCTTACTGCTGTATCTTTATAATTTAAAGTAAGAGTATTTTAACATATCATCCACTCTGAAGTCCTGCTGGCAAGCTACACAAAAGATATCATACCAGTTTCCGGACACTTGCCCCAGCATCCTATTAACTTCTCTGCACGTAATAAGGCATAAATCATAGTATGATTCATACAAGTTCTCTAACCATGAAACATTACTACAGTGGTTGATGTGAGTTTTGTCCAGAATTGAACATTTAGTCCTGACCTGGTTCAAACCATGGAAAAGTCATTTTGCAAAATATGTATTGCCATTCTGAAATATCTTTTATCCTGAAGCCTTAAGAACAGAGACTTTAGTTTTTCCACCCGCATGTTTGTGACCTTTCAGAAAAGCATATTCAAATAGTTATTTTTTCCTGTTTCTACTTTTCTCCATTAAGTTTATTGAGTAAAAAATGAACAAAGATCAGGGTTTACTTGGGGTTGGGGGTGGGGGTGTGTTTGTTTTATTTTGTTGGTGGGTTTTGGTTTTGGGGTTCTTTTTCCCCAAAATACTTTTATTCTTTGCTATTCTACAGCTCTTCAAACTTGCTCCAATTCTAAAACAATTATCAGATCTGCACTCACATATTTTTCCAAAGGTATGAATGTGCTGAAAAATTCCCGGCACAGCAAAACATTGTGTAAAAATGAATCAGCAGAAGGAAAATGGTAGGCAATGATTTCTAGTATGAGGAGATAAAAAGAGGGTGAAAAAGAGAAGAAAAATCTTCTTGACAAATTAAATTTATTTCTGTGAAAATTAAAAAAGGAAAAAAATGAAGTATATTTTTCATTAAAAAGAGATTTTGTAGTGACAAGTTTGATGGCTTTGCTCTTGAGGCTGATGTTAATGAATCAGTTTCTCTAGAGAGAGTTAGAAGACCCTAAACCAAGCTTTGGTAGAAATCAAAACAAATACTAATAGTTTATTTTTGATATAAAATATTTTCTACTTAAGCATCTGACCACACTGTCTCTCCAGGATTCCTTGTCCTTTAGGAGAGAGATGGAGCTAGGAGGGTGATCCTCACTTGCCTGCTCAAGGCACCTGTACCCTACTTTGATTACCACAATGAGACTTGAGAACACAGAGGATTTGTTTCAGTGTTTAGTGGTTGTACTGGGAATCAGGAAAACTAACACCACTGTTAGTGACAAATTGACCTCTCCATATCTTGGATTCAATCATCATAAGAAAAGTTCAATAGCACTTATCTATGGTTACTCCTGTTACTGTGCTAAAACAAATCTGGAAAGATCAAAATTATGTTCTTATTTTTTTATAAACATGTCATTAATAATAACAATTTTCAAATTTGTTGTTCAAATCATAGAACCATAGAATAGTTAAGGTTGGAAAGGACCTTAAGATCATCTAGTTCCAACCCCCCTGCCATGGGCAGGGACTCCTCACACTAAACCACGTCACCCAAGGCTCTGTCCAACCTGGCCTTGAACACCTCCAGGGATGGAGCATTCAGAACCTCCCTAGGCAACCCATTCCAGTGCCTCACAACCCTTACATCTTCCTTATATCCAATCTAAACTTCCTCTGTTTAAGTTTGAACCCCTTGTCCTATCTCTACAATATACAAATCATTTATGCATTGTTATTGGATTGCATTAGAAGGATTATGCAATGCAATAGTTGCATCAGTCATTCCTCACACCTCTCTGTATAGCCCTTTTCCAGGTGTACCTTGCTGTAACTTTTTCCAGACACCTGGATACAGTGAGGAAGTTCAGCTTTTCACTCCTGCTTCAGAACATCACCTTGGAGATGAGGTGTTTATCATTTAGACAATGGCAGAGATGAATGTTTTATGATATTCACTCAGCAGGAGTAAAGTTAGTAAAGAGTAGTGTATGGGTTGTCATACCAGCTGAGTAAACCTATTAACTGCATAGGATAACTGCATAATACTCCAGTCACTGAACTGCTTAACGATACATTTATATTAGAAGCTCTCCCAGATGTCTATGTCTTAAAAATTATGCTTAAATACCAGATTTAATAGGTTTTGTGTTTTTACGCAAAGATAAAAGAAAGGAATGGAGGAATATAGTGGCTTAAAGTCTTAATTTAGCATGATACTGAAGCATATGCCAGCATAAGTATAAATAGCTCTGTCAAAATCAGTGGGAATTTAGGATCATTGTGGAATTGCTCTTACTCTGGAACAGCATGGATGCATCTCACAACGATGTAATCAGAATTCAGAAAGGAGAAGGGATGGAACAAATAGTATCAAAGGATAAGCCTGCTGTAACAGTACCCATTCCTTGGGATGAAGTATATCAGTGAACGATAAGTAAGCCATATTGCTTAATAAAGAGCAAACAACGTGTTTGCAAGGACATACAAGTCCAAATAAGATGACTTACTGTCTCAGATGCCCTCCAGAGTATAATGTGAGATGTTAATTTGATTCTTTTGCATACTGATGATAGTCTAGCACTACCACACAGATGCTGTGTGACAGAATATGGACGTGCCTTACTTACGCTGTTTCAGAGCCCAGAAAGGAAAGAATAGAGTTGGAGATTACTAAGACTGTTTAAATTCCTCTGTGCCAATCCTTCATAATTATGTTCCTCTGAAGTTTCTTTAAATCAGAAAATAAACTCCCCAAATTCTGAAATTAGACAATGCAGGGATCATCCTGTTTCCCCCAAATTAGCAGTGAAATTCTCTCTTAATTATAGTCTGAACAAGAGCAGATCCTAAAATGGCTGCTCCTGAAAGCGTTTAAGCAGGGAGTTCAGCTATACATATATATATTTTACATCTATGATCTTGAGTCACAGCATTCAGATTCTTTTCAGCTGACCCCAGAAGCTGGCACTGTATATGAAATTGCTGTTGCAAAGTTATGATGCCAGCCAAAAAGGGCGTTAGAAGGCTTTCAAACAAACAAGGAAAGGACAAAAGGTAAAATCAGATATGAGTCTTGGAGAAATAAAACTCACAATAATATCTGGATTCTGCATCTGCCCAGCATATGTAATTTCTGGCAATGAGTAACTACTGTTGGAGAAGTAAATAAAGAAGGATGACAAAAGAATCAAGCTCAACACCACGGCTGTTAAAATCAGACAGGGCCAAGTTAATAATGAAATAACATTGATGGGCAAAGACTGTTACAGGTTTTTTTTTGATTCTTCCTGTTTTTTAGAATAAGATTCAGCCTGCACATGCTGCAGACAGGGGAACGCTGGTATGCCACAGTTCACAAGAAAAAATGTATTTTTGTTTCACCAGAGCTAATTTAGCGTAGATATAAGGTGTCAAAATACCCAGGTAACAATCTCTTTCGCTCTGCTTAACAAGTTGTCATTTTAGATTGTTCATTTCACAAAAGCAAAAATGCTCTCTAGACTAAAAGGCATGTGGAAGCCAGACAGTGCCAGAAAAGTGTTTGCATTTGACACAGAGATGCAGTTCTTTCTTTGTCATGTGTATGACGTAAACATTCAGTTCAGAAAGAAATGCTGTCCTCTTGATTTATCTTTTTATAAAATTCTTCTAAAATTAATCTCAAAGATATTTTTCAGAGTATATCTGCTACTCTTTCAAGGCCCAGAAATAGCATTATGGGATACTATGGAACAGTCACATTATATTTTCCTAGTGATAGAGGATCATTTTGGCCATTTAATACAAACTGTCATTTGGGAAAAGGAAGAATTGCTTCATCCCAGAGGAGCAGTTATCTGCTAGATCCAGTCCTAACTGAGACTGAAAGAAGAGTGCCTCAGTCTTTTCTAAGACACTTCCCAAGTGTCCCACTTGAAGTCTTTTCTAAGAGAAAACCAAATGAAAGGAGTATGTTGTAGTCCAGATTATAATGACCTCTTTTTCTTCTGTATGGGAATAAACTGCAGAAAGTAGCTTCAGCACTGTGTGAGACATGCAGTGCACAGCAAGGATGCCGAATGATCATCTGTATCGTTCTGTGGTCATGTTTCAGGACCTTCACATCTTTCTAAGATGTTTTAGAGAACACTCTTAGATGCCTGAACAACCTAAGAAAAGATGACAGTAGGTAGCCAGGCACTTCATAATATTATCAGCCCTCATTCACCTAACTAAGCAGGCTCGGAGATGCCTGAAAAAAAAAAAAGCAGCAACTTCAGATAGATTTGCTATCCAATCCCCTCCGCGGCCCCAGGGTTTTGAAATTTGTTATTGCCTTTTATGCACCATCTTTTCCGAGACCAGCAGATGCTGATAACAGGAAATATGTTGTCCTAAACGTGCAACAGCTTCCAGAAACCCAGATCTGTCTTAACTTTTGCTATGTGAAACCTGCAGAATGTGTTTCTAGCTAATATGTAGTACACAGCATCGTAGGAACTATTTTTATCTTGCCATGTTCCTAACCTTTAACTTGTCCTTGCTGGGTATTTGTGAATCCTAACACCCCAGACACCTGGGAGTACAGCCAGCATAGAGCGTATTGGGGAATTTGCCACCTGTCCAACTGAGAAAGGCTCATTAAGTGCTTGGAAATTAAGAAGGCAGATGAAAAGATAATGTAATGTTATTTTAAAAAAATAAATATTTTAAACCAATCTGATGGGGTTTTTATATGATCTGGGGGCAAAAGAGGTCTAAACTATTAATTTGGGGCTGACAAAGCAGGATACAGCACATTCTATTCCAAACAAAACCAACACTAAAGCAAAGCAAAGACTGTTAAGTAGGAAGGAACAGCAGACTGAAGTTTGAAAACTCTGCTTTAATTCCAACCCTTGTATTTATGCATTAAAATAAAGCTATGCTTTATGTATTTTAAATTGAAATCAACTGAAACCAAATAGTAAGACTCACAATTCCCTGCAACCTGTAATTGTTTATAGAATCTCTCAGACAGCAGCTCTGAGTCCTCTGGGCAACAGCTGCACTTAGCTGTGAGCAAAAGCTCTTCAGTCTGAAAAAGTGACATTTTTGAGAAATCTCTGCATTTCCTGTCCTGGGCCTGCTGAAGAAGGTGTTAGGTCAGGACAGTCTGCTGGAAGAGAAACATTCATATGCTTTCCTTGGAGGAGGAGACGGGAGGAAGCTTTCTGAAATATCCTTGAGAAATTGAGGAGTGGGGAGGGAAGAAGGTGTTGAGTGTGTGGAAACGTTTATGAAACTCCATATTGATTTCACTCTCTCAGTTGGAATTTCTTTCACAGTTTTCATTGCACAGAGCAGCAGTAGAAGAAAAGTTAGTTTAAGCTCAGTAGATGTCAATCAGCTCATCATCTATGATCCTTCTGTAGTCAACAGAGTAAGGTGAAAAGTCTTCCAGAGCATGGCACTGGAGGAGCTCATTTTATGCACTCTGGGTGTTTCCTCATTGACTGAAGCACCTGGGGACTTCCTAGGCTACTAATTTTGGCATCTAAGTTGATTATCTAAGTTGATTACTTCATCAACGGTATGAAGTATGGAGGCATGATGTTGCCACAGAAAAATGTCTTTCCTGGAGGCTGGAGAAAGTTAATGGGTCTGGGTCTTTCTGTGATGCTCCATGTGGCCTCTTCCTTGCCATGTTTCCAAGAATTGCTATTTGTCCTCTGGAAGACAGTGTTACCTTTTTCACTTATTTGAATTGATTGGTTGACATAATCTGGATGGGTGCCAGAAGATGAACCCTACTGTCTGGAACTGGCTCCAAAGACATGTCTCTCCCCATTTCCCTCATACACTGGAGAATATGGAGGATCTTTACCCCACTGAACTCAGCTCTCATCCTAGTTCTTATCTGCAAACTCTGAAGCATCAAGAAAGCAGTAACTTGAGGTGTTCCATAGTTTCTGATTACAAATGGAATTTGCGAATCACTTTTCATCTCATTCTTATTTTGTCTTACCAAGGGCTTCTGGTGACTTTGGATTTTTCCCATGTCCATGCAGCCTTTGTAGAGGAGTCTTTTAATTTTGGAAAGCCGCCTTGTATAATTTTGTGTCTTTCCAATTTATTGCAGTAAAGGAGAAATGCTGGGAAAGGCTCAGCAGTACATTTTCAGTCTTTTCGTTGTTTCCTTAAAAAGTCTTGCAGCAACCTGACAGAGACATTGAGGAACAGAGCGCTCTCTTTCTCTGCTAGAATCTCCTGACCAAATGCCTGAACTCACTGCTCAAGAGTTTTCCATACTGCAGTCCCTCTCTGGGAAACTCTCAGACTCTTAAAGGTCCTTTTAGCAGGTTGAACATTAGCATGTGTTCTGTGCTGTGTTGATTACCTTCCACGTACAGAGGCATCCTAACAAAGCCAGTCAGCTGTCAGGCTTTAGGGTTTATAACTATTAGAACCAACAACACCCTCCTTTTTATAGAATTCAACCGTAGGAAGCTGCAAAGGAACAGGCACATGTACAAAAAAATTCTCATGGATGTAGTGTTTTCATGGTATTCGTGTTGTTGTTGAGGGCTTGTACTGATACATGCTGCAGGCTTTGCTATCCTGGCAAACAAGTCGATATGGAGATTATGGTAAATCATTCCTGATTTTTATGCCTGTCCCCTTCTTAGTTTGAAATCTTGTTTCATGAGAGTATTTTTCCTCCAGATAAAAGCCTCATCTGAGATTCAGACATATTTGGGTTTGAATTCCAGACACTGACTTGGAAAATCTTGCACTACACATGGAAAAAGTGATACCTGATTCTAATGGTTTGCTGTAGCTTTAGCATGCTCTCATCTAGTGGCAATGCTTTCTTAGCATACTGTGCTAAACAAAGCCCTCTTTAATGAGGGCCTGCAAATGATTTGCAAGCCTTGTGAGGAGAAGAATTCAGAAGTTTGCTTTAAACAGTTGCTATCAGAGCTGAACGCTAATGTGCTACAGTATGAAAAACTACTTTTGTACTTATGTACAGGGGTGTGCATGTGTGAGTATAAAGAAATTGATTCCTATATTCTGCGGATATTCCAAGCAAGACTGCTTTTTGGCCAGACTGCTGAATACATGTATAAATGTAAGCTATCTACCTTTCCACCTCTGTGCTTTTTAACATTCACCTACCCATCTCCTGCCTGCTTGCCTGTTGCTTTTCCAGTCTGGTTTCAATCAGGCTTGTAGCCAGTCAGCCATCCTTGGCGTGGGCAAAAGAGTTCAGAAACTGATGCATTTGCAGAAAATCACTTAGCAATCTTAATGGCCCCTGAGTGTCATTGCCCTGTGCGCTTTCTGGTTTTCCATATCCTAACCAGTTAAATGAATAAGATTTTCAAATGTTCTTAGAAATGACTTAAAAATATAAGGAATGGAGGTCATTTAAAGTGGCATGTGGAGGAAAGGAGAAATCATTAAATGAATGCAAGCCTAAATTTTTAGTTACTGAGGCCACTGCTGCAGTGCAATTTTTGGCAAATCAAATTTCTACTTAAAAATGTAAACAAGCGCTATCAGGACTTCACTCTTTGGATGATATTTTTCATGCGCAAAATGGGTTCTGCCAATATCTCTCTCGCATTATTATGGAGGTTTGAAGCAACATGTTCAGTTTGGAGTGGGGTGTCTTTTCTTTCCAATGACTATTCCAATAGATCAAAGGAAAAATCTCCCACAGCACTTGGTTTGGTCCCATTTAAAAGGAAAAATCTACAACCTTTATTTGCAATTTGTCATTTTGATCAGTGTCTTCCTGACAGAAAACAATAGCTGTTGGCTCAGGTGTCTAATGCTGAGGCCAAATGAGATTAGGGAAGGTATTATTAGCCTGCATATCCCACAACAGTTCATGGTTCATGATAACCATTGAATAACCAGGGTCAAATCAGTGTTATGACGCTACTAATTTACTGAAGAGCTCTCACAAAAAAACAGTTGTGCCAAGCCTATGATAAGCCACGTGTCTCAGCATTGCTGCCGAGAGAAACTAGAGAAACCTGTCTGTGCCTAAGTTTATACATCAATTGAATGGAAAAAATAATGCTCATTTATTGATTTTATGAGCCTTCTGCATGTTTAAGTGGTGAATATTTCTAAAGGATTAAACAACAAGAACTGTAGAATCTTTCCATTATTGTGACACACATTTAATAGTTTTCTTGGCTTTACTGGTGACTTTTCTTCCTGTAACCAATCACTTTGCTACAGGTATTCTGAACAGTTACATGCAGTAAATCCAGCTGTATGCACCTTTAGCATCTCTTTTTGAGTTTCATGTTGTTTGATTATGGAACCAAGTGTCACTTTAAATTGAACAAACACATATATTTGTTTTTAGTTTGAAGACAACAGTTTCTATTTTGCCGTCCTGTCTTCAGAATCTCAGACAATAGCTGAGGCTCTACTGTCTACAACAAAGTTCTGTCAAGGCTGTATTGCCTATTTCTGGCTCTGCTTGATCTCTTCAGTATGGCTGGGAGATTTCTTTGAACTTCAATGTTTTGTTAAATTTCACTTCTAAGCTGATGGTACTGAGTCATTGATTGCTTTTCATGGATTTGAACTATGTTCCAGTTCAAGACATGATTGGAATTGCTTTCTCACACCTACTAAATATTGCTCACTTACGGATCAACAACTTCTAGACTCGAGTTACTAATCTAGGCATGCAAATCCTTTAAATGTGGCTATTATTCTTCTTTTCACCATCCATATGTAGGTTTTTATCTGATGATTGCAGGCAGCCAAAAATGTCTGCAGCACATTTAGAAAACCTTTCCAAAACTACACTGTGATTCTTCCTCCCATTGCTATTCAGGTGTATGCTCCATTCACTTTGCTTTTTCAATGGCTTCATAGTCAGTCCTTCTTAACTTTTCCCCTCTACAGTTTGATAAAATGCCTACTAAAATACAGGGGCTCTGTATTCAATAGGATTATATTCCTTCTTCATTTTTCAGATTTATCCAGCAAGGTGCTGAACTGCTAAAAGCCCCTGTGTTCTGTACAAAAACTGTGCAGACAGAACACTTGAGTATCATCCATTACATCTTACAGTTTTGATGTACTTTCAGTCAGCCATTTTTGGATCCTGTGTTTGAGTCAAGACCCAGAAAGTCAAGATTTAAGTCTGGAAGGGAAAATAATGGCTCAGTTAATGTCATTGCAAATGTTTGCTTGAGTGATTTCACCAGTGGCACCTAAGCTTACATATGCTTTTGCTTTTGCTTTTGCTTTTTTTGTTATTGTGCAAAAGCAACCAAGAGGCAAGATGGGAATTATGGAGAGACTAAGCACTGGTATATTTATACAACAAGCTATAGTTGGGGAATAATTTATAACAAATGTATCTGATCAAAAAATCTTCTTTTTTTTTTTTTTTTTTTTGCTGCAGCATAGCAGTGATCTGTTCAGATCAGTATTTGTCAGCTCAGCCCCTCTTCTCATCAGAAATGTAGTTAGTGCTTTATAAAAATAATGAAGTGACAGAACTCTGTGAGATAGGAAGACGATCCCTTAAATCTATTTGTGGCTATCAAATACAGGCAAGGTTGCTAGTCATATTTTCTAAGATAGCAAGATTCTTAAAGATTCAGGAAGACACTGCAGAATTGTTGGATGCACATGGACACTTAGCTCTGTAAGATGAAGGTGGGCATAGAGGTCCAAGTCTATTAAAGAATGTGGGTGCTAACAGCATCTGCTACAAGAATACCCTCAAGCAGAACTGTAGTTCAAGCTGTGACTTTTCACTCATTGCACAGAGTTGGGAGCTTAAGATCAAGAAGATAATAAAACTTACCAATAATAAGGCATTCAGGCAGCAAGCCTTAAGTCCTTCCTTTGATGAGCTGCTCTTTTCTACTTTAGATTTATTAAACTGCAGTCTCTTTAAGACTGGTGTGTGGGGTCATATTTCAGAAGAACCGAGGACAGTCCCTCTTTTCTTCCAGAGAACGGTTATTAATTATGCAGGTGGCTTTCTGGGTACCTGTGAAGCTCACCTATCAGAAACCTGAGCACTGACAGACTTTTAAAGTCTAAACACCTACTGAGGATTTTGAGAACCTATACTTTAGACTCGAGTGCCTAAACCAATCTTTACATATCTCAGTCCTTTAAGGACCTAAACCTGAGGGGTATATTTTAATTTTTGTTAAAGCTTTGGAGTTCTCGTTATGTGCTTATGTATACTTTGAGGTAACAAAAGACTTGCAATGCTGGGTATGGTTAGCGTGCGCAAGTACTGAGTTGAAGCAGGGATGTGAACCAAAGGTCCTTCTGATCTGCCTAGTTACATATGCAGTCTAGTTTTCATGAACACTAATATGTTAGTATATATGACCTCGAAGATTTGTTCCCACAAACGTAAGTGCTGCTAAAACTCCATCGCTTCTATGTTTCCAGAGAAGTGAATGTAAAAGGAGTGTGAGATTGACCCATACACCATTTAAAACTTTATATGGTTATTTACATTAAAAATGTTCAGTATTTGTCCAACTGTAACTGTAAGTGTAGCTCTTAAAGTATCTGAGACCCTGGACTAGTTATTTATTGTTCTAGGAAATGACTTTTATGAGAGCAGCACAGAAACTGAAGACTTTTGATTCTAAGTCTAGACTAAAGCTCAGCAAATAGTCCAGAGACAGTGACTTTCTGACTTAGTGCCCAACGTGGAGAAACAGGTTCAGTGACAAAACGGCTTACCTCAGATGAGAAAGTTGGCTGGCACCTCTATGGGCTCTATTCTCAGAGGAAATACATGTACTGTAATGTCAAGCAAATTTCTCTGAGGTGGCTGCTGCCAGATTTCCTGATTTGGTGGCCACTATGTGCGGTATCGTTTGAGAGCTCCTTACCAGAAATGTTGCTTTTATCCTGCTTTTTAGGTTTTTAGCACTATGGAATTGCCAGAATCAAAAAGATGATCCACAAACAGACAACACTGATTGTTTCTCCAGTCCTTGAAAGAAATGGAGCAAGACATGATGTTATAAAAAGCAGCAAAGCAAACCAAAATGAACATGGAAGACAGAGCATACGGCTGGTGGTACAGCTTCCTTATGCAAGAGGACTACCATAACAGTGCCTGTCTGTGAAGGCAGGTAACATAAGACCATCTCTATCACAGCAGACCAGAAATTTGTCTTTTCCAGTACCCAATCCCTAATAGTAGCCTCCAGTGGATGCATAGAGAAAGGAGCACAAGAGCAGGACAAACACAGTGCTACTCCCTGCTACACTTTCTCCACCTCCTCTGGTTTACAGCTGGCTGCCCCTTTCTTTGGACTTCATAGCTTTCCATGGATCTTCTGCACATATTTCTTCAGTTATGTTTTCGAACTCATGCAGCCTTTGGCAGTCAGGATTTGGATTTTGAAAGTCAAAACCAACAAAAAAGCAAGTCATGGCTCTCTCAAATTTTGTGCCTGTTGTGGAGCAGGAACATGCTATCTGCTTAGAGTAGTACCCTTCAGTCCTATTTGATTTGCAGGTTCTCACACATTTTCCAGTGGAGCTGCATTTTGCTGTATAAAAAGTATAATCCTACTGATAATAGGCTTATTGTTCTTAGTTACAGCTTTTGGCTTAATGACCAATAGTCTGTGGACTCTCAGAAGTCTATGAACCTCTGTTTTTACTTTCTAACATCCCTAGGACATCTCTTATTAAAAAAGCCTGTTAATCTACCTTACAATTTTTTCAGAGATTTCTTATCTTTACATCCCTGGACCTTTATGTTGGAACTATTCATGTTTTCAAAAGACATTCCGGTCAAGCAATAATGTATTAATTAGCATTATCATCATGTAAGAATGTTATTCTTAAAAAAAAATAGTCCATTTTAAACTGAGTTTCTTAAAAATAATGTAACTTTTCAAAGCAAAGTTAATTAGGAATGAGCATGAATTTTCCAAGTCAATCTTCAAGCAGGAAGAATGGAGAAAGTCATTAGATTAATTTAAGAAACCTGTATTTTATTTATGATCTATAACAGCAAAAGAATTGAGTTGTTCCTTCAAGTTTTACTTTCTATATCCATAAATTTCAGTTGGAAAGTATTTGGATATATTAATAAAATGTTTTATATGAAGACTGAATACTGTTCTGCTACTTAGTTGGCAAAGGCATGTTCTATAAGCGTATCAAAATATAGGCATATAACACTTTCTATGGCAGGCTGAATCATAGCATAAAACTTATTTCTTAAGAAGGTCCCTACCAAATACTTTAGACAGAAATAAATTTCAAATGCAGAGGGCAGAAAAGCCTGCTCAGTGTTCCACAGCCATTTTCTGAAGTACCAAGTATTTTTGTTCCCATAATGTCTGGATATAATACTGAAACCATTCTTCTTGAAGTGTCAGTAATATGACAGTGACTTCCACAGGTTAATTAGGCATTGTGAAGATACAGGATTTCTTGAGGTCAAATGTGTTGCCTTCCCATTCATTGCCTTTCTTCATGTTCTCATGATGTTCTCCAGCAGGAAGCTGGAGGCATCCAGTGTACAAAGAGCATTCATTATTTTCTAAACAGTTTGTAACAGTTATCTACTGGAGCTCTTTTACTTTCATACTTGTTTGCAGAGTGAAGCCAAAACCAATATCCTGAATAGCAATAATATGTTTGGTTCTCTTCTGTAACTGAAACCTTGTTGTGCGGTTACAATCTAAGTTCTGTGTAAGTTGCCCACGAAGTGGCTGGGCCAAAGGGACTTAAACTTCACATTGTTTAGAGGAAAGCTCTAAAAGCTGCACCAGAAAGGGTTACTTTTGGTACTAAATAATCTGTATACTGTCTTGGTACTAGCAATTGTTTAGTGCTTGATTATCCCGACCTGGAAAGGGGAAAGATATAATCTCTGAGTGGGCCAGTGAGGTGGTACTGTGCCCTGGTAAGGAAAGGACAAACAATAAAAATTAAATAAAAGAAAAAAATGTACTAAACAAATGACTCAAAATCACATCATTTATTGGAAAGCCCTCTTCATTTCAACAGGCACATACACCGGCCAGCTATAACCTTCAGGAGAGGTAAATCAGCACATCCTTCCATTAACATGAGTTACCTAATGATGATTTAATTTATCTGAGGATCTGGTCCTAAGCATTCAGCTGCAGATTAGATCTGGTTTTGTCAGTTTTGCAGCCTAATTTTCCTGCCTGGATAGTTGGAACAACTTTCCTCTAAGTACATAGCGTTGTCTGTGTCATCATTTCAAACCAGCCAGCAAGTTCTGTATGGCACCAAAACCAGTACTGGAATGAGGCACAAGCCAGAGATCCCAACTCAGACAAGCAAATGCTTCTGCAATCATGAGCTCATTGTCCAGAGTTTGTGCTAAAGAACAAGCCCAGAACACCTGCCAAAAATCACAAGACACTTGTAGCAAGGAAAAGAGAAAAAAAATACCCAAACCCAAACCAACCCAAACCAGAAAACCCAACCTAGACCAAAATGAAACCCCGAATCTTAAAACTGTGCTGAAAACATTATTCTAAAAATGACACCAGCTTCAGGCAAAGAACCAGGATTATTTCTTTTTTCCCATCTAAAGCATCTATTTAAAACACACCAGCCCTCTACAATATTGTCTTTCATTATGACCTCTCTCATTTTTGGGCCAAGAAGCTTGAAGAAAAGCATCAAATCAGACAAATGGAGATGACTCAGTACTGAATGGGTTGCTTCCAAAGTGAATGCTCAAGGGTATTTCATGACTGTAAATTGTTTTGCTTTTAAACAAAGGCCTGGTGAGAATTTACATGACAGCAAAGCTGTTTTCATCTTGGACTATCTTTTCTCACTTCAAGTACTGTCATTTCAAGCTTATTTAGTTTAGAGCAGCTAGACAACTGCTGTAACAGTGCTTGCTTGGGCAAGCACCAGATACTGTGGCATCAGGTTGAAAGTGCTGGTGGAAGAAGGCTGGGAGTAGTGCCTCAGGTTGCGTCCTCCCTCTGCATGCAGCATGAGTGAGTTGCAGAAGAACAACCTGGATAAAATATGCTTACACATTATGTAGGAATTGTGACTGTGCAACCCTCAACGCTTTGTGGTCCTGCAAAACGAGGAGGGGTTTGGGTGGAATATGACAGTTAACAGGCACTTGGCCTTTGGTTGTGCAACACTATCTTCAGATCCCTGTTGGGCATTATATAGAGGGTTATAATCAATCAGCCT
This sequence comes from Lathamus discolor, assembly GCF_037157495.1. Taxonomy (NCBI): domain Eukaryota; kingdom Metazoa; phylum Chordata; class Aves; order Psittaciformes; family Psittacidae; genus Lathamus; species Lathamus discolor. The sequence goes on along the minus strand of NC_088885.1, from coordinate 91,582,803 downwards.
TTGACTAGGAGGCACTTTAGTATGATACTAAATAAGAAAGCCAGCCTTACTCTACAGAGGATTGTAGGCACTGTGCCACTACAAATTGCAACATCTAGTCTGGGTTTCTCAGATATTTAAATGTGTTATTCCCTTTTGACTAACCTCTTTCAGTGCAGTCCCTCAAACAGTGTAATTGCTGCATAGTAGGGAGAGGAAAGAAGCTGTGATTATCATCTGTAGGTGTGGATATTTTTCCAGGTGGGAGAACTGAGCAGTGAATAATTAAGGACAATTTGTAGCTCCCTGTTCCTAAGAAACATCATGTGTAAGAAATGCTAAATGTTTTTTAGGCACTAGATGTCAGAAAAATCTGGAAAACCAAGAGGACAACCGCCCTAAGCTAAATTGTTGAGGCCAGTCTTGTGAAATTAATAAATAGTGAAAAAGGAATTCATTTATGAAGGTAGAGACAAAAGATGGAACATCTCAAAGAGCCATCAGAAACCTATCAGTGACCTGCATCCATTGATGTGTTGATAGGTCAATAAACATAACACATCTAAAAGCTAATGATGAATGGAGAAGATGTGTCTGGAATTCATCAAGTAGTACAGGAAAAGCATGAAATTACACAAAACAGTACATTCAAACAAAATCAGCAATTCAGAGCAAGAGAAAAACTAAGACTTGTAAGTTTTTTAGAGAAAAAGTGATATTGATAAATGCCTTGCTTTTAGGTCATGTAACTATGGCAACAGAAGCTGTGTCAAGGCTCACCAAAAGAGAAAATTTCAGGATGCTGTGGGTTTTACTTGTAACTGATGGGAGTGAAGTGCAAAGTAGCACATCAAATGGTTTTTAAAACAAACCAGGACCAGAGGCAAAGAAAGATGAGAAGACAAAAATGAGAACACTATGTCTGGCAGAAACCAGTGCTAAGGTATAAAACTTGCCCTAGAGTGCAACAGGCATGTCCAGAGTAGAAAAATACAATTTTGCAAGATAGTGTTTACAAAAGAAAAATGTGATTGGAACCATTCAAGAAGAAGAAATGATATAAGGAAGAGAAGATAGGAAGCTGTTAAGAAAGCAGAGTTCAGAAGTCACTGCTAGTTGCTGAAAACACCTTCACTACAGACTACTGGTATGGTAACGCCACAGCTTAGGAGCAGTGAGGAGCTGAAAGAGGAATTAATTTATGAAGGCAGAGAGCAAAGATGTGACATATCAAAGAGCCATCAGAAACCTCTCAGGTTTTATCCAGTTAGCTTTGTGACATGAAAATATGGTGACAAGAAAGGAAAATGAGATTTTCATGTGATAAAATCGATACATAATACAATGTGCATAGCAAAGGTCAATATAGGCAAGTTTCTGCACAGTGGTTGTCAGGAATGTTAGAGCAAACTACATAAAGCAGATTTACAAGAGCTCATGTCCATCATATTGGCATAACAGCCGGACAGCAGGAGAGAAGCCTTGCTGACTGCCTAAGGATATTGAACTCTTAAGAGAAACCGAGTGTCCAACATAGCATCATATATACAAGCACTTGTGTAATCATATCCAGATCACTGGGAAGAGGAACTAATTACAGAAATACCTTGAAAGCCAGCTCAGAGAAAAGAGATTCTCACCAAAGCCAGATGCACTATCAACTCTCCAAATGTGATCAAAGCTGATCAGGGTTGTTATGTGGGGCAATGCAGGCCAACAGGCAGCAGAGAAAATCCAGACCAATACATCAGAACACCCTGCCTCCTTCTCCCCAGAACACACAGCATTCATAGCTGGCTTTGAACAAAAGTGAGAAATCCTCACTATTAATGCACATATTTAAGCTTTGGGGAATTAGACAAGTTGTCAGACACTCCTGCAGCTACCACTAAATAAAATATCAAAGCTTTTCAGCCGCTAAAGTAGCCCAGAAAGCAGGACCCAGAGGAATGTAATTCCAGTGAATTTGTACAGCTTACCTGTGAATGGCAAATCAGTCGCATCACATCACCAACATGCACAGATGGTCAGAAGGCCAAGGTGAGCAGACGGTTATGATTGTTCCTATGCTGTTAATGAGTGCTGAAGAAAAAAGTATCAGCAGCACCTCCAACATGGAGAAACATTCCCTCCCAAGGCATTAGAAGCAGTATGATACAGCTCATCATGTGAAGACATACATATAGCTTGATGCTTGTACACCAACAAAAGTACACAGGTACAACAGAAGCCATGCAATTAAAAAGCAGTAGCAGAACCTGCCAATCAGCAAATGAAAGACTTCAGCTACTACTAATGGGGCAGGGATAGTCTGAGTTGTGTTATTTTCACAGATCAAGCCATGCAATTGCATGGCAAATAGCTACAGAATTAGCTGATTATCATTATTATAACATAAATGATATTGTATGTATTTCCCTGGAAATTCTATCCTGAAAATACAAGATTAAAAGCACAAACGGGAAGAATGTTGAACAGTATGCTCCATCAAGCCTGGACAGTGAGGTCTGGAAGGAACACAGCATTGCTAGATTCATGAAAGAGTACAGTGGGAAAACAGGGAGAAAAAGGAAAACCCAACCTAAAAAGGTCTTTGGTCAGTATAAGGAGATTTCAACATACTCTTTGGAAGGTATACATGATATTTTGCATGACATTGCAGTGTGTACCTTCCAAAATTCTCCAGCAAATGAAGAATTAGTTAGTAAAGTTCATTTTCACCTTCAATGCTTCCAATCAATAGCTATATAGAATGTAGATTTAAAGATCTACATTTATGGGTTGGCATATTAAATTTACCATATATGACCACCATAACCCACTCTCTCAGGTAATACTGCAAAGAAAATGTGCTACACACAGATTTCCAACAGGGACTCTTGCCTATGACCGCATGGGGGACCTAGGAAGTGCTGGGTGAGAGGGATGTGGGTGAGAGGGTTGTGTTTATGGAAGCACGGGGCCTGGGGGACTGCTATAGAATTTTGAACTCAGGGTTGGTGCCAGATGAGTTGTGTTCACCTTGCTTTGGTTTCATCCCCTCCATAGGGGCTGTGTACAAGGGGGAGGACTGAGAATTGGGGAAAAAGTATGAAAGGGAGCAGATGGGTGGAGGCAGAAGCAGCATATGTAGAAACTGTGACAAAAGGAAACAACCTACTGAGCAGAACTTTTGTAGTAAGGTATAGAATACCAGTTTGGTCAGGGATGGAAGGTTAATGCGATGCAGAGCATAGTGAATGGAGTTTACTGATCATAATGTGGGCATATGGCATATAATCACATCCTATTGCTTGTATGAAACACAAATAGGGGTGCCTACACACTTTTTATCTACCTCCACAACCTTGGAGTATCAGCTGTGGCACTGTATGCCAAGTCTGCGTTTCCACATGCCACCGTGCCTCCAGGTTGCCATAAGCCTGCTGCCTATTTGTCCTAACTGAGCACCCCTGACTATTTGTGCAATTACCATGAAGTGAATCCAGGCTTGAAGACAGGCTGTGCTGAACTGAGTGGGAAAGTCTTGAGCTGTGTAACAAGAACTACAGAGCATCAAGCATATTGAAAAGTTATGAGAAAATGAAAGTCCCATCTACTCCATTTATTTTTGGCTAGTTAAAATCTAACTGTGGAAAAGTCCAGAAAGTCTAGTCCTGACCCAGAAAAGGGTAAATAGAGGAAATAGCTGGTTTGGACCAAGAGCTGAGCTTCCTGTGGAATAGGACTTTACAGCCTGTTTTTGCTTTGTAGAAATAGAAAGCCTGATTCTCTCAGTAAACTTTCTTGTTAGTTATTTAAAAATTAGATACCTTCATAGCAAATAGCCATGTTTGTATGTAGGCCAGTGCCATCCTGCCTTTGAAGAAGGTTTCATGTATATTAGCTCCTTTGCTGGGTTATCTAAAATGGCTCATGGAGGAACAAGCCAGTGTGTTTGATCAGAAAATATTGTGTGGGTTTTTTTCTGTTGCCCTATGTCCTATCCTTGGTTTCTGGTGAAGTGTTATCCTCTCTCCTGCTCGTTCTGCAGATGCAGTTCATTACCTAAGCTCTGGCAAGCCTGGCAAGCTTTGTTTGCTAAAACATGTTTTTTGCTCACCACACGGATTTTCCCAGGCTCTCTTTGCTCTAGTCAAAATATTTGCAGAAAAGCTGACTAGATGTCACTTCTGGCTCCCTTTTACCTTACATGACCTAAATTAGGACCTAGCTATATAATTCTTAGTGGTATAATGTGGTGAAGGCAATTCATGTGCCATTTTCTAGAATGTCTGGTTTCCATTAAAGAAACTAAGAGATACTAAAAGACCTCCAACTGGAGACATGTAATTTTATCAAGGAAAAGACCAAGAATCCTTGAAATTACATATATATATGTAAGCTGTTGCATATGGATGCATTTAAGCTTTTAGAGGACTAGTTCTTTCTTTACGATTCATGTGTTTCTATGGCAACAGCAGTACTTATTCTGGTTCTTTTTGACATTCTTGCTTTGATAGCCAAAATCATATTGAGTGAGTAGTTGGGTTTTTTCTTCCATACATCAGTTTGCTTTGCTGATAGCATTGAAAATTAAGAACTGAGTCTGGTTCTGTTCAGGTTTAGAGAGGTGCAAACTTTTTCTCCGCTGAAGGATTGTGTAATGCCATCAGTAGCAAAAATTGGCCTGTCTAAACGGTGTTGGCAAAATTATCCAGTGAAGACGAGTCCTTACCTTGCAAGCTTTCTGAAATGAGCAGCACCAGAGAGCTAAAAGATAAAAGTTCTTTAGCTTTTCCAGAAAACACATTTCTCTCAGTAAAGCAAAGCTCAGCCCCCCCTCTCTGTTCTTTGCAGAATGGAAAATAGTTTATGAATACTTGATTGAAAATGCTGTTTGGTATCACAATTAGATATTATCATATTCACCATTTTGTGGATAAGAACTTATGAATGTTCAGAGGTCTAACTAAACAGTTTGGGAAACAGACAGATAATACTTGGCAGCACTTGGTGATTAACCCAGAAAATAACTATTTGCCCCTGAAATGATGTTGATGAAACCAATTTGGCTATAGTGACTGTAATAAGCTGTCTTTCCATACTGAGAAGGTTTAGCATTCACCTAGAACAAAGAACAAGCTATAGAGAAATGCTGTAACTTCTACCTGTGCATATTTTCAGTGTTTGTGACAGATTTATGCAGCAATACTACACTTATAGTTTACCAAATAGTAATAATAAAAAAATCTCTAATAACAGCATAGAAAAAGGCATCTTTAAACATATCAAAACAATACCTGTGCATGTTTTTGTGTAATGTAATTTATAGGCCTTTTATTGACAACACAGTAACTCTTCATGTTTCTGGCAGAGCTTTAAGAATGCATAACGCATTATAGGAAACAGGTGGGACTGTAATTTAATATTCCTAGTGGCATACTTTAATATCAGAAGAGGCCACTGAGAGTCTTCAAGGAAGTCTCTGAACAAGAACCATTTACTGAGATCATATGTAGTATCTACTGTATTTTGCATCAAAGGATGTTTATAGAAGAGCACTATAAAAGAGGAAACCCCACCATTTTTATTGAGAAATCTATCTGTACAAAGGAAAAAATCCACCATTATTGCATTATCTAGGTAGCAGTGAGGAAGCATTTCAAGATCTGGGGTAAGTTTACAGAATAGTAGGTGAAGCATTTAGCCACATAGTTCACGTTAACACTGATGTCTGACAAGTAGCGCAGCTACCTACCAACTTACTGGAAAGTGATCTCTAATTCTAGAATTGTATTGAAAATCTTAAGACAAAAAAATGGTGAATTATTAAATTAATGGATGAGGAGATGGATACCAAGTTCCTGTTTAAAAACAGTGGGAGCTGTATGTGTGATTCCCTGCTGTAGTAGCAGTGCCACCGTAATAACGATGACTGAAGAATCTAAGTGATCCACATGTCAAAATAATATATTTGTAGGCTGTGAGCCATAGCTAGGAAAAACATAAAGGCTTTCGGCCTTTCATGCGTGCCTGTGTGGGACACAAATGCTAATGCTGCCTTTCAAGACAATATGCTTCCTTTCAACTCAGGAAAGTTTTACTTCAGCCTCAGTTTATACCCCTCTATTTGTTCTTCCCCTAAAGGAGGCCAGGGTAAGGACTCATTAGGGATCAGGGCTTTTATGAAAGAAATACACAGGATTTGTATCAGATACCCAGCTGAAAGGTGTGGTGGGATTCCTTTTTTATTTCCCTTCATTTCGTTCTTAGTCAAATATTTTCCATTTGCTTAATCAAGGCTCTAACCAACCCTCTAACCATTGACCAGGAAATACAGCTCCCAGTCAGCTCCCCCCGCTTAAAGATGAAGTAGGTCTGCCACAAACCCAGTAGTAGGATAACTGTTTCTGTGGTCAGTGCCTGTTACTGTCCTTTTTCCTTGATAAACAAGCATTTCTCTTGGTTTTGTCGCAGAGCCTTGCCTCATGCTGAGCGCTAAAACAGCCTCACTGTTACCATCAAGAGGGTTTGTACAGAGCTGCAGAAGCCCAGTGATAAATGTGACATTCAAGCATTGCTACTTCTCATCAACAATAAAAATTCTGTGACCAGTGAGTAACCATGAATTGCCAGCACTTCTGCTGCTGATAGGAAAATTGCTCAGCATCCCAAAACTGTGTTGCTCTTTTGCCAGATTAACAGGCCCATCCACTGTTACTTAAGCATTTGAAAAAATGTAGCTGCTTCTGTGAATACATAAAATAATAAATTATGGGAGAGAATAATACTATTTTACTCTTTAGGTTTCCTCTTTGGGTTTGAGCACAGCTTTAAAAGACAATCAGCAGCTGAACATTATCTCTGTTAAAAGCTTAATATACACAAAGTTAGGGCACAGCTCATCAATTTTATTTAAGCTCTATGGCTCCATGGTCCAACTAGTTACAATGGATCCGCAGACTGTAGCACTGGAGTATTATAGCAATCTCTCAAGCCTTCTGTTATTAAAATTTAGTATATACTTTTGTTCCATAAAAGCTTAAAGAGTTTAAAGGCAATGCTACAATTCAGGTTCAGTATTTTGTGGCAGAAAGGGGATTCCTACTCTAACTCTATATGAAGTTGGTAGAATTCACTTCTGACTTTTAGCAACTTCCCTTAGAAAGGCACATTTGCCAGTGCTGCATGATACCAACCACTATGGAACTTCAGAAATGTCGTTTTTTACTGGATATGTAATGCCATCTTGCTGGGTCTCATCTATGTCTGCATGGTACCTGCTAGCCAGTGCCAAGCAGATCCACAGCTAGTGCACGTCAAGGCTGTGCTGTTCATACTAGCTCAGTATCTGCCCTATTTGTCATATTTTTAGCCTTCACAATACAATAATGGTTTCTTTATCACCAATTTGTCAACTGGCCTTGGCAGGGCGTGGCTGTGGGAAGCTGGAGACCAACCTTGCTGCGGCATCACTGGGGAAGGGACTGATGGCTCTGGGGCCTGAGATGCGGTCCTGGATGCTTGGCAGGATGGGGGGAGCCCCAGGGGACAGAGACAGTAGGGTCAGCAGTGCCCTCTGGGCACAGTTTCTGGTCCATATGAAGCAGCAGAGATCTCTGAATCCAGGCTGACACACAGAGTTCAGCAGCATATTTGAGGAGTTTCGGATTTAGACTGACTGTAAAGAGAAAATCAAAAAAACCTGAGGCAAAGGTTCATTTTCAACATGATAGCCTCTCTTGCCAGACAGGATATTCTAATGATGTTCTTGCACTGAACAATAGGAAACATCAAACAAGTTGCTTTACAATAACATGGATGGATCTAACCGTCTCCATATGCACATTTTTAAAGCATCATTGTTCAATTAATGCTTCATATGGTTAAAAAAAAAAGTAACAAAAATATTTCATCTGGGAATATGATCAAAGATCCGTGTCTTGCTGCTGAATATTGTGAGTATATAATACAGGACATAAGTTAACTCTTTTTCCAAATGTCTTTTGGTTTAATACTTTGAAAGTCTTATGGCTTTTATTGCAAAGGCTGCATCAAATGCCAGGGAGAGGGAAATATATAGACATACATCTCAAATCATCCTGAAATGCTGCAAAGAGGGAGGGAAAAAATAGAAAATCATATTGCAAGATTGTTCTCAGCTTTAGGAATGAAATGAGCATGATGTCATATTGAATAGTTTATAAGGTTACTGTAGTAAAAAAGTGATTTTAAAGGACAAACTCCTGGATTTCTGGACTTTCAGCTGTTAAAATTATACCTTCCAGTAAAAAGTGGGAATATTCTATAGTCACAACAATAATAAGCCTGTATACTGGAAACATGAAAGTGCATTGTTAACATGAATTTTCGGCTATTTGTATTTCAATGAGGCAACATTGATGAAAATTATGGCAGAAAAACAACTCTCCATGTAGAGTTTCTTATACTACGTCACATTTCACATATACTTAGAGTAATACCCAGCTATGCTAGTGAATGATAAGGTTATGGCTATCTATAACTTCCAATGATACTGCAGCAGAGACAGTATTGGCTCTGTGTTCTTCTTCCAAGTGCAACAAAGACCTTGTGGATTAAAGGCTGTCCTGGGATTCCAGATTTCTGCATTCAATGCTCAGCTCTGTCATCTATGTGATGTGTTACATACTTTCTAACCATAAGCTGAAAAAAAAGATAAATATTTCTCTGTGTCACTGTGGTGAGATATAAAAGAAATAAAATATCATGCACTGGGAAAATGAAGAGCAGAGAAACAGACTGACAAAACATAACTGAACTTTAGCACATCCAAAGGCTGTGCTCACCTTTAGATGGTTGTAAACACAGAGAACCTGCTGCCTTCCTTACAGCTGCTGAAGCATGCATCACTACCTAGGCAAACACACTTTTTCACCTCACCCCACAGTTTACCCATAGAGCTCTGGGCTGTGCAACTGAGAGGTAGCAATAGTTTATGTCTCTTACACCTTCCTTTGCTGTATGAGGGTTCTCTGCTATGCCAATATAGGACAAAAGTTGTAGGAACTGAAAGGTCAGAGTAGCACATTAGACCTGGGCCTACCGTCACCCCTCCAACTCATCCTTTTCAAGTAGGGAGAAGAATTGCTACAGACATGTCTACTCTGGATTCAGTAAATGCAGGCATCTCCTTTAACTTGAATTAGTTCCTTCCAGAGAGGGACAAACCCATGTTTGAAATAAAGAAAAGACCATAGCTTTACAGTGCCACTTTTTTCCCTCCTGGAAGTCCACACAGTGGGAAGAAATATGGTGGGCTCAACAACTCTGACATCAACAGAGCAAAATAAGGATGATTTATCCAAAATTGTATCATATGATTCTATGATGAAAAGTCTCACTATGGTGAAAATGAGACAATATCTTTTAATATACATATGCAGGGAGTATATCACTACTTCCTGTCCCACTTGGTGTCTGTCCCTACTGAAGATTCATGTTTCTCAAAGCTTTTGTTTTCTTCTCTGTGGTTTTATAATTTTTAGTTTAGTACTTTTGGGGGTTTCATGTAATTCCCATTTATTTTGCCTAAGTCACAACTGAATTTCTTGTAACAAGAAGTGTTTTTTTGATATGTTATCAAAAATGCAACAGGGAAAGTTTTATGTTCTAACCACAAGCAAGATGCCAGATTTTAGTCTGCTGCAGACAAAAAATATGGGTCTAAACAGACCTGAAGAAACATTTATTTTCTTCTCCTAGCAAGCGTATGAATTCAGCTACCTATCATTTAAAGCAGTAGATTTGAGGTACCTTGGAATATAGCCATTTCGTGACAGATGCCATGTTCAGTACAGAGGCTATGACGTGCAATTTAAATGTCCCTTTACTGTGCTCATTCTAGACATATCCAACACTGAAACAAGGTCAGGGTGTCTAGAAACTGTGTGTATTCAGGATTTTTCATGTTTCACCTGAAAAAAAACCCTGCAATGCAAGAGCAATGCTCTTTCATTTCTCACCTTAGAGTAAGGTGAAGCAGAGAAAAAAAACTATAGCTGAATAATAAGAATACATTTATATGCCAAACATTTTCTAATTCAACTTTCTCTTGAATATTTCAGTATAAATTGAAAATTTATTCTCCCCTCTGAACCTTCTTGTGGTGAGCAATTTACAGTATGTGAGATATGCACTCCTCAATGCATTTCAAAATGAAGATTATCTATCTCTACTCTTGTGCCAAGCTTTCTGGCACACAAATCTGTATTGCACCTGTGTAGACACTTTCCTGCTGCCCATATCTGTCTGCATCTCTATTGCAGTAAATCTGGTAGCGTAAATCATGAATGAATGTCATGCATTTGATCTGCTTTTCAGCTGTGCATCCTTCAACTGTGTAATGAACACAAAGGTCATCAGGAGGAGACTGCAGCAAACTAGGGAAGAAGGAAGGTCTATACCAGTGCAACAGGCAATCTACTGTTGGCATCAGGTTAAAGAAGCCCTTCTAAAGGTGCCCAGCAGAGTGAGACAGGTGGGCAAAAATGAAAAACCTACAATCAGCATCATGCCATCCTTTCTTCTCCTTCAGCAGAGTCAGGGCTTACACACTGAACTTTAAAAGTTTGAAGACTTTAACTATTAAAACATCCTTAACTCAGCTAAGTATGGAACGTTATTCTTTAATTCATGCTCATCGTTTCATTTCAAAGACGGAGCAGGTAATACAAGTGTAATTTAAGTTTTGATGTTTTAAAGACTGAATACTGGGTTTTGCATCACCGTTGAAAAAAATATCAAGTCTCTGGTAGAAACTGAAGAGTGGCATCTGGTGTGACTCAAGGTGATCAATGACTTTCATTAATGACTAATGATCTTTCTAATGGAAAAGCATGCTTGAGCTTCTTATACACCCTGAATGAATGTAAGCACACAGGGATTGTCTGGCAGGTTTTGCTGCCGTTTTTCAACCCTTTTTCACACGTATGGCTTCAGATGAAGAAGACTATAGAAATCTTTTGCAATACACTATACAATAATCACAGAAGAAACCACAGTTTTCAAAGCAAGTATGATCTTAAAGAAAATATGTTGTTATTTGTTAAAAACCAAGTCACCCCTGTAATAATAACAGTTTCAACAAAACAGAAGTAGGATTTTTCCCATAACGGCAAGTTCTTCTTAAAGATAACAGCCTGAAGTGGAGTGGCAGGGAGCATCTGGACCACTTGAGGGATGTGAGTCTTTATTGACATTAATTTAACTGCTTAGTAGAATCAACCAATACTCTTTTTCTCTTTATGTTATTTTCTCCTCATGTTATTCTTATCACTTAAAATCAGGAGTTTCAGATATAGATTTTTTTTAGCACTTAAAAAATGAGACTCCCTACATACTGATAGAGTAGAATGGCCTTTGATGACCCTTACCAAATGTAGCAAAGGAAGTGGAGCAGCCCTACGGCCCAAAATTTGGTCAAAGCAGCTCTGAAATAATCTGTTTTCTGGATGAGCACTTCTTGCAAATACTTCCTTCATTATGTTGCTGTACAACTTACTTTCCAGATGGGGCTTGTCAAAGCAGAAAAAATACGTGGCTGTGAACTCCAAATGCTGTCATTCTAGCTCTGCTGTTAGTGAGAAGCAGAAAAGATGGTACATACAAATGTATATACAAATGGTTGAGCTCTGAAGCAATCTACTGTGTTTGCAATATTTCCCTTCAGCAGAATGAAAATATTGCTCTGCTGGGCAAACTTAACTAATACTAATTTAAATATGATTCTCCAAGGCCAAGCTGGAAGGCAGCAAGACCTTTATTCTTCTTGGTCTAGTCGTGTCATAGTTTAAACCCACAGCACTGTACCAGCTACCAGAAGGAAAATTAACTCTGCCCCAGCCAAAACCAAGACAAGCACCTCCCGTATGAAGATAGGCTGAGGAAGTTGGGGCTGTTCAGCCTGGAGAAGAGAAGGCTGCGTGGGGACCTCATAGCAGCCTTCCAGTACCTGAAGGGGGCCTATAGGGATGCTGGGGAGGGACTCTTCGTCAGGGACTGTAGTGACAGGACAAGGGGTAACGGATTAAAACTTAAACAGGGGAAGTTTAGATTGGATATAAGGAGGAAATTCTTTCCTGTTAGGGTGGTGAGGCACTGGAATGGGTTGCCCAGGGAGGTTGCGAGTGCTCCATCCCTGGCAGTGTTCAAGGCCAGGTTGGATGAAGCCTTGGGTGGGATGGTTTAGTGTGAGGTGTCCCTGCCCATGGCAGGGGGGTTGGAACTAGATGATCTTGAGGTCCTTTCCAACCCTAACTATTCTACGATTCTATGATTCTAAGTAACCTACTAAGGTGGTTTCCAGTGCTGATCTACATCCCCTGTTTACTTTAGACAGAAGTATGATAATTATTATAAAATAAAAATAAAGATGTAATCCATCTCTGAAAATATTTTTTGATGTTGCATTTTTATGGTGTTTCATACATTGCATACTGCAACTTTGAGTTACAGAAAAGGGCTAACATTTAAAAAAGGTTAGTTTTCCTGCACAGTATCTCATGTTATTTATTTTCAGATCTCTTCAGCTATAGCCTGTACTACAGAAGTGAAGACTTCCTTATCTGTATCACTCACAAGCACTGGCATGCCTTAATCCTCAAGAATTCCTCACCAGAGAGGTAAAAAGGAATTTAAATCACTGGAAAAAAATCCAGATCATTTGTTGTGTAACTACGGAGTCTCATTCCTAGCAGAAGCAAGGAAAATTGGAGGTGAGACTTTAAATCAGTTCTTTAGCCCTAAGTATATAAAAAGAAATGTCACTTCTCTGGAAGTGATTCATTCACTCACACGCAGTTTGTCCATTTGGACGAATGTGCTCACAATATCCACTTGATTGGAGCACTATCTAAAAGTTAATCAAATTGAACTGTGATTTTTGTGTATGCATTTTGTTGTCTTTCTCTTACTTGACTATTTCTTCTAATGTCTAGCTGTCTTTATTTCTCAAAGCAGCACTTGAAAGAGAAAAGTTTTAAAACATCTGAATCTGAGGTTCTTTTAGACCTACCAACGCATTGCTACACATGTGAAGACTCAACACGAGAATATGGCACAGAGTTAATGAAGCATTTACAGCATTTCCCTACCTTTGGAGATTTGAGACGCATATGGAACCATATGTACTACTTCTTCATTTTTTTATTGTGCAAGACAAAGTTTTCCTGTTTTCTTAACATATCCTATCAAAAACTACTGTAGACTTACAGGCCATCTGTATACTACAATATGAGCCTGTTTAAAGAGATGTTTATGTGCAAAACCAGTACATACCAGATTGTATGTGGGACGGACTTCAAATGAGCCTTCACCTTGTCCAGTGCAGCATACGGCTGACTTACAGCACAAAATAGCAGGTCCCATTGTTTGAAGTGTAGCTTTCCAGAGCTTCCACCAACTCTATCACTTATGTGCTTTTCCTTGATGGCAGGGCTAATGAGAAAAATATTGGGGTTTCTTAGTCCAAGGAGAGTGGTCTTTAGATACTGAGGGGAATGCACCATCTTCATCTTGACAGCAAATAAAGGTATAATAATGTAAGTTTGTCACTGGCATAACCCTCCAACTGAGAATAAGAGTCTGGAAAGACTTGTTTGGGAGGCTGTGACATCTCTTGAGACATGAGAACAGACTAGATACATTTCTGCCATGGATGGCTGAGGAAAGATTGGTCCTTCTGTGGGGCAGAGGATTAGTTAAGATGGATCTGAATGTTTTTTCCTATTTTCTGAGATTTCGTCTCCTGCTTTTAGACACTAAATCAGTTTTCTGTATGGGCACATAAAGGTATCTGAGTTACTTTGGCTGCATCTTGGTTTACTTCATACCACCATCCTACAACAGGGTACACACAAAAGAAATATTGAGATGAAACTTCACAAACTTGTTTTGTTAATCAATTGCTCATCTGGTGCCTCACTTCTACAAAATAGTGCTTCAGGTGCACCTTAAGTTACACTTCCATCTCTTTTCTCCCCAATTAAACTATAAGTTCCATGCAACTACTGCTGCTGTCAGATCTGTGATGAAAGTACCAAGAAGATGAGTTTACCAAATGCTTACATCTCCTATCCCGAAGTTTTCTAAGAAAGAAAACTTGTCTGTCTACAAATTCAGGAGGAAGCACACAGGAGGTTTAAATGGGAGAGAGAGATTTTGGGAGCGTTTTTCAGATTTTCAGTCATTTTAAAGAAACTGAGCAAATGATAGAGGGTACAAGTGTGCTGAGGTGTGCCTGAGCATCCCCGTTTTATCTCAGAGCTTTGAAGATACAATATGAAAGTGCTAAGCAAGGTTCCAGAAACCGCTGGCAGCATCCTGCGGTGTATTTATTTCCTTTGCATGGGTTTATTACCAATTTTGCACATAACTTGTGACCTGCTGTTTCCCTTCACGGCAAGCAACCAAAGGGAATGTAGGTCCTTAATGAGAAACAATCCATTTTGCAAATGGACTTCAGAGCAGCTTTTACAGGGAGCAGGATCAGAAGTGTTAATGCTGCGAAGATACCCAGGAAACGTGCCCCACTACATATTTTTGGGTGTTAAGTACTTAAAAAAAAAAACCCAAAAGAGACATTTGGGCTGTCATTAGGTATGAGCCATAATAAGGTTGTTTCTGCCATTTGTTGCTAGACAGCACCCTAAAGCTATTCAGTGAGATTATCTGAATAACTTTGTCTTTAGAAAGCAGCTGTTCACCAGATGTTGTGCAACCCATACAGCAAACTTACAGGTAGTTGTATTCCTTTCTTTTCAGAAAGAAAGATAGAGTACTGACAGATTTGAAATCTGGCTTCAACTATGCTCTTAATGTTGCCTTCTATAGTAAAATACAAAAAAACCCCAACATCTACAGCATAGTATTCATAAATGGTCACATACAAACACATATGATGCCTGCCCACGGCAGTGGGGTTGGAACTAGATGATCTTAACATCCTCTCCAACCCTAACCATCCTATGACTCTATGATATGTATACTAATTACTTTTAAATATGTTATGAAGATGCCTTTCATGATGTACAAGCTACTGTGAACATGGAACTGATTAATCTATGAAAACTCTTCTATGATTCCAGGAATATCTGCCTACGACATCAGGATTCATTCTCTCAATTCTGTAAAAAACCTCACCTTTGCTGTGTATATTTTTATTATGTACTGCAGCATAATTTATTTCCAAATTCTAACAGAAAAAAATGTTGAAGACATGCAAGTGACCTGAACACTTTTATATGGGTTTGTTTTAAAATAAATTAATGATTTATAAACAATCACAAGAACTGCGATTGCTAATTAGAGCAGTGATGCAGCATATAATATTAAGAAGGGTTTTGTAGAAGACAAAAGCCTGGCAGAAGTGGTTGGAGAGATGATTTTTTAGAAACAGAAGCTACACACCATACTAAGCTAAGAATATTTTACCCAGCACAATATATAAGGAGTGTTAGGAAGACATATTTGTTTGCTATGATTCAATTTTCCCCCTTATTTTATCTTTCTTAAGATTACTGCTGCAAGTCTGAAACTTCAAAGTACATCTCCAGCAAAAAGAAAGATCTGCAGCCTCTGAAAAGAGGCATAAAAAGTTGAGCAGTTCCTTGAAAAGGAAACTGAGAAATATGGAAAGGATAATTAAGCCAAATAGACAGAGATATCTTGTATCAATGAATGAAGCTGGCAGGAGGCTGAAGCAGATACAGGTAAGAAAAAGGCCCAAAGGATAGTGATCAACTCGAGTTGCTTATGGACTCATTAGGGACATTTCTGGAAGAATATCTTGAAACTGTTCAGAGAAAACTATTATCCTTACGGTGGGATGACAGATGACAAAGTGTCCTCCTTAGTAAGTCTTATGACAAGTTTCTACCATACCAGTCTCCTCTTTGTCTCCATGTTTTAGAAGTCAGGGCAGAGGGACTGACACCAGCAGGCAAAATTAGGCTGGCTGGAAATTTCTAGTTCAGAAATTCGCAAGGCAACCATGAAAACTAGGTGTCTGGTGGAATATGTTTGTTAACAAGAGTCCTGCAGGTGAAGCTGGGGGGAAATATACATTGCATGGGAAATCAAAGAACTCTCAGAAAATCTTCAGTCTATACTGACCTTTAAAGTGTTGAGCATGGAAAAAACTTTTGCTCCAAGGAAGTCTTGGCTACCCACCTGACAGAACCTGATGCAGCTTGAATGGGGTGACTACAAGGCCTACTTCTCTATACTGCACAGGTGTAGCTGGGAATCTTTGTGTAACTCTGTGTGTGTGTATCAATTTTTCCTAGAGGTCTGCAGTACCCAGGCATAACGTGTCATCATCTACTTACTGCCAAAAATAAGAAAACACCATAACTTAAAGTGAACGAAGTATAAAATATAAGGGGAAATCGTGGACCTTATTCATGTAGACCTCAAGATCAAGAAAACAGGTGCATGTCCATATTTACATCCTAGCTTTTATACAGGTCTGTTTTGCCACTAATCATGGAGTAAGGATTTGCCCTTCTGTTGCTGAAGTTACCTCCCGACCTCAAAACAGCCACTAACTTTACGTGAGGCATTAACTTCCTCACACAAGTAGCATTAAGCTGGATCATCTAGTGGAATGTGCCTCTACCCATGGTAGGGGGGTTGGAACTAGATGATCTTTAAGGTCCCTTCCAACCCGAACCATTCAATGATTCCATGATCTGTGGATACATTCACCATAGCCTCAGCTAGCTTCTCCTTTGATGGCTTGGCCCACGTGTACTTTCTTGTGGAACCTGGGCCTGCAGTCAGTTTCAGTAATAATATCAACAGAAATAAGCATTTGTCTGCGATCTACTAACATAGCAAGAACCAGCTTGTATGTTTGTCTGCCATCCAGAGAGTTAATTTAGCACCAGACGTTGGCACTATGGACAACCCTAGTTAAATGAGCAAGTCTAGCACAGGCTAATTCAGTTTCACAAAAGCCAAATAATAGCAGAATAACTAAGGACGTGTTTACTTGCTGAAAAGACTGCATTGAGATCATCCATCTGTTCTCTGAGGAAATTTCAAGGCCATCTTTCAGGCAGTTGAACAAATGGAAAGCTAAATCGACTTTTACATTCATTATCTGTTGTTACTGTCAAAATAGCAGAAAAAGAACATTGCAATATAACTGAACATTTGGAAGACTGTATACATGCTCTGAATTTCAGTATTCTTTTCCTGGTATTTTTTCTTCTTTGAGTGAGAATTTTAATAAAATTATTAGAAGGATGTAATAGAGTTTGCTGAAGATTAACGAGCCCTGGTCAGAGTGTATCACAACACAACTGTAATTAAAGAGGATTCCTGAAAAACTCCCAGATATCTGCTAGTCCCCAGACTTCAGGAACTCAAGGTTCTCTATATCCCTAGCATAAACCCAGAAGACAGTTGTAGGCTTGTACTTGTTTTCTGCTCTGAACAGTAACTAATAAAATGACATTTTGTGAAGCTCCTGCTTCCTTTCACAGTGACTGCTGTTGCAGACATGCTTGGTATTTTTCTCTCCAGCTGGGCTCTGAGGTGCAGACTGAGTTTTTTCAGTCTTCTATATTGCTACGACAGGAATGCGTGCGCTGCATTGCAGGGGAGGTTGCAGATGTGAAAACTGGGATGAGTCAAGGACATGTGCATGGTGTAGATCAGGGACCACTGGCCTTTCTCCTAGCAATTGTGCAAAAGAAGAAACTCCTGATTTTGAGCCTGATCAGCTTGTCAAAGAAGGAGATGCAGGCTGTAGCTCTACCTTCAGGACCCCTTTAGACATCCTCATAAGCATGACAATGCTTCCCACAGCTTCTAATGAGGTAAACAACACCCAGGTGCACACATCTGTAGTAAAGGGAGGTTATCAGGTGTCAAGCTTTAATGCTAGGAATACATACGACCAAAATGTCATTATGTCATGTATAACTAACAGTAAAAAGATAATTAAATACTTGTGTTACCTGGATAACTTCTGGTGGTCACTATAACAACCTGACAGAAGAATTACCATACAAAAAGAGGAACCAGTTAGAATATTTCAACTTCCAAATTTTTACCTTAAGTATAGAAATATATTGTCTTTAATGTGAAGTTTAGCAGGAGGTTGAGATGACAGCTTCCAGGCTACACAGCAGAGCTTTTTAAAAACTCAGACTTCTTATGCCACTAAATACTGATGCAAACATACAGAAGGGACAACCATAGTTCAAAAACATATAGTCTTTAGGGGTTAAGTTCCGTAATGCTTAAGAAATATGAGTTTACAAGTGGTGTATGTAGACCATTTTAAGTTTGTACATCTAAGCAACCATAAAAGAGGGGGAAACACCTCTTCAGTGGCAGGCAAGTAAGTGGATCGTGCCACTAATGTGCTGCAAATCAACACATGGGAGTCACATCATGGCATTGTTGTTCCAGAAACTCCTTCAATTTGCTGGGGCACTGCAGATAATAATCCCAGCAGCTTCATTACAAACAAGATTTACTACAGGAAGGGATAGAAAATAGTATAAACTGAAAGGATCTGCTTAGAGGTCACAGCAAATTAGAGACCTGCATAATGCTGCCTTAGCTATGACAGAATGAAAACAAACCCCACAAATTGTTTTAGAACCAGCAAAAGAGTGCATGAACATTTATTTTAAACACAGTTCATACTACATTTACGTTCATCTTACCAGCTGTTTATAACAGTCCTCCTTTCTACATATGGGGCCTTGCAAGTCTTGAGATCAGTATGATTTCCCTCTCCAATAACCATTTCTGCTCTGGAAAGAGGGACTCCTTTTGTTTTTGTCAGTTCTTGGGCTGTTGCCCTTCTAGACAAAATCAGTCCAATAGTCTCAGCAGGAAATCACGCCAGTGCTCTTGGAGCCAGTTGGTCTCATATTATTCTATTCCTGTGGAATGGCTTATCTTGAGTCATTGTTTCCTTACAGCCTCTTTTTAGATTTAATCAATGTACTCATACAGTGACTACCCTATAATACGGTCAGCAGTGTATTTGTACATTATTGTGACCCACTCAACATTCATCACAATAGCTAACTTGTCTGATTTCTGTCATTGTAGAGATGGGCCTTAGGCCCATAACTTCTTGGCTGGACTAAAAAATATCTTTTAGAAAGATACCCAAAGCTTAAACATTTTTTTTGGAAAATATGATCAAATACTTCATGAAAACAAATGTGTAATGAGGCAAAGAAATACAACTAGGAGAAAAAAGACTGGGTAGCCTTTTTTTCTTCAAGAGATGGGAATGTTAGATTTGAGACAATAAATAATATTAGAAAACAATTTCAACAACAAAGTCATAAAAAGGATCACGAAGAATACCCTGGAGATTGTTTTAGTAGTATCTGGTTTCAACATCAATTCATGAGTGCACTGTTACTACTCACTCCTGTCCTAAAGTTGCCCCCACCAAATAAGATGCTGCTCTGTGTAACCCAGTAATCCACCATATCCCCTCTCTGCTGATTAAGTAGCTTAAAGACGTTTATTTAGTCTCTCTAGCTTTCAAGATGAAAGGCTTGTTTTCTGAAATACTCAAGACCTGTAGATACAGAAGGTTCAAGCTTTGCTCCGTATGTTAGCCTGGAATATCCTTGGCCAAGCACACCCTCAGAATACAATCATCAGTGCAATGGGAAGTGCTAAAATGAGAAGGGACAGGATGAGGCTGCTTACAGTAACAGATCTTCAATTCAGGTCACAGTGTTTTGCTCTTGCAATACTGGACTCCAAGACAATGAACAAAAAAAAAAGAGGGGGAAGAAGGCAAAAGACAGCAACCTTCTACTTGGTTTGCCAGCTTCATCCAGTGTAGGTGAATATACAGTGGGAGATGCCACCCTCAGCTAAGGTTAAATGTACTAAGTGTCAGGGCTGGTTAGTATTTCAGTAAAATGGAGGTAATATTCATCCAAGAGCCAAAGAAGACTTTAAAGGCTGTCACAGATAGGAAATATCCTTTATTATGCATGTGTATTTCTCCAGCCTTGCGCTTTCTGGAGTACCTAACTCCAGAGATATAAGGCTGCCATTAAGGCAGAAAGATAGCCTTCAGTCTGCTCTGGCAACCAAGGAAACAGTGAGAACAAGCACCCTCCTCCCTCAGAGATGTTCTTTGGGTCATATGATGGAGGTGGACACCACCTCTGAGAGCCACAAGCTGAAAAGCCCAATCCTATGATTAATGTATGGGATGGATCAAAAGTCAGCAGGTTGTTATCAGCTGGGTAATAAGAAGTATGTTTTGGGCAGTCAGTGTGGTCAAAGGTAGGTGAGACAGAGTAAGTATTCCCAGTCTGGTGGTCAGAGGTGCTCATTTTCTGTTTGGACGATTTTGAGTGAGTGTGCAGACAGAAGGAAAGGTACAAAAGCAATCAGCTTATGAGCCAATTTATTAAATTGGCTGAGTTGCCTAGCTTGCCCAGAAGCCAAGAAATCTACTTGTCCTCAAGTGTTTCAAACTGCTGAAGTGTTCACTCAAAAAATTCAGAAAAGGAAAGGCATTTCAAAGCAAGTGGTAGAGTCAAGAGGGAGCTTTCAGCCTGGCAAGAAGCAAGAGTATTTGTCATGTTAGTCACTCCCCAGAGAGGTGCGTACATGAGCTGGCTGGCGTCCTGTGCATGCTTCCCACTAATGTCCCCACAAGAAGATGCTATTTCTCTTCCAGTTGAAGGCAAGATGTGCCAATTACCTCTGACAACAGCCAAAAGCTAGGAAAGAGTAAGAGAAGGGAAAGATGAAGGAAGCGATAAAAAACAGAGTGTGACAGAAGGAGGGGCAGGAGCAGGGAGCCTGGTTTTGTTTAAACAACAAGCAATGGGGCTTGGGAGCATGCAGTGGTCTGAAAGCACCTTAACTGGTGGTAGATGAACTCCCTGCCCTCCTTGACTGCAGTTCAGCGAGCAATGCAGGTTTTATTCATATTTCCTGTCTGGGGGCTCTGAAGCAAGGAGTCTACACCTGACCTGAGTCTTTCTCAGCGGAAAACCAAATAAGAGAGGAGGCAGCTACAGCTGCTTATGGCAATTGTGGGTCACTGGCTGGAGCAGGATTCTCAGCCACCATTTTATGGACTTTTCAGGGTATATTAAAAGGTTTTCTTAGGGTTTCTTTTTTTCTTTGAGTGGTTAGAAAAGTAGGAAGCTCATAGACACTTCCACATTAATAGCAAAATGAGTTCTAGGGTTCTAAATTTCTAGGAGAAGGAGGCTTAGACTAATCTAACCTACCCCAAATTGTTAAATCCCTAAGTCATAAGGAGAAAACTTCCTAAAGGTTCTTCCCTTTTATAGGTAATTTACAGATACAGGGATTACCAATGGAATAAGAGTTCTAATGAGAAGTGTTATTGAAGTAGTGATATGAACAACTCACAAAAATAAAACATTTTGGATTAAATGTGAAATAATCTAAGTTAGACTCTAGGATTTGATTTGGGTAGGTACAGTGCTCAAACATTAAGACAATATTTTATCTGGAGTTCCCTGGTCTGGGGGTCTGGGGAATGAGATGAGTGGCCTTCCCTAGTACACATGAATTTCTGCATAGGCAAACCTGGTCTATACCCAACAGGCTGTGTCCGAAAGAGTGTTCTGTCCTTCACTGGGCAGAAGCAAGAGCCTTACCTTGATGATAAGCACTGCAGTGGCATTTTTGAAGCAAAGGCAAGAGTGTCAAGCTTTAACTGCCTGCGTCAGCTCTAACTTATACAAAACTGCTACACGGAAACAGAAACTTGCTTTTAGCATGACTTTAACCATGCCTTCATCTGTTAGCAAGTAAAGACCATTAGAAACAGTTCTACTGTTCTGTGAGGGCACACTGGTACTCCATGAATCTGCTAAGCTTTTACTTTTGTAATTCACCTTCTCCCCAAGTCAATAGTCACAGAATGTATGGATCTAACTGGCAGGCTTGCAAATTGACTGGATGGAAAAAATGTGTAGTTACAGTGTTTATGATAGACAGGATGTATGTGGAGCCATATTCAGAAAAAGTGCACTGTGATTACTGACATTTTTATAATTTCACATTTTACCCAATAAATCTCGTAGTAGATAAGTATGGGAATTTGTTCAAGAACCTTGCCATGTCCGTTATTTATGACCATGAGTTTTTTTGGATTTTCACTGTAACTGCATTCCTCTTTGCCCCTATAACTTTCCAACACTTTCTAACTTTTGAACATTTTAATGACAGATAAAAATACATTAAATCACTGAGATCATAACCAGCTTCTGCATACAGAGATAATAGTTCTGTGTAATATTATTTTTGGTATTTAAGTCTGAAAAATTTCAAAGAAGGAAAAAAGTTACATGGAAAATTTAGGGAGAAAACTGTGAATGAAAACTTGAAGCTCTGTGAGAGCTGTTCGTTAGATAATCAGGTTTCCTGATTTTCCAGTGAGGAAAGTAGATAAGTTTGGCTAAAAGCTCATAATTTTTCTAATTGTAAAGTGAAATCTGTAAGGTGATAAATGTCAAATAAAAAGAAGATGACGATAGAAACAGAAACGATGACTAGCAGAGCTATAAATGTTAAGAAATTTGCATAGACTAGACATTAATCTTTGCAAAACTGTAGCTTATTAGCCGTTAATGTAGGAATGTTGATGGAGAAAAGGCAGAAGCATGTCATTAATATTTCTGTTCTGCATTTATAAAGAAGCAGAACGAGCTATACATTTTATAAGAGAAAAGTAAGTTTTTAACCACTCTGCTAAGTGGTATTCAGTAAGAGAAACAAGAAATAATCAGGCCCAAAAATGTGAGTCACAGAATCACAGAATCACAGAATCCCAAGGGTTGGAAGGGACCTCAGAAGATCATCTAGTCCAACCCCCCTGCAAGAGCAGGGTAACCTACAGTACATCACACAGGAACTTGTCCAGGCGGGCCTTGAATATCTCCAGTGTAGGAGACTCCACAACCCCCCTGGGCAACCTGTTCCAGTGCTCTGTCACTCTTACAGTAAAGAAGTTCTTCCTGATGTTAACGTGGAACTTCCTATGTTCCAGTTTACACCCATTGCCCCTTGTCCTATCACTGGATATCACTGAAAAAAGCCTAGCTCCATCATCCTGACACCTACCCTTCACATATTTGTAAACATTGATGAGGTCACCCCTCAGTCTCCTCTTCTCCAAGCTAAAGAGACCCAGCTCCCTCAGCCTCTCCTCATAAGGGAGATGTTCCACTCCCTTAATCATCTTTGTGGCTCTGCGCTGGACTCCTTCAAGCAATTCCCTGTCCTTCTTGAACAGAGGGGCCCAGAACTGGACGCAATATTCCAGATGCGGCCTCACCAATGCTGAGTAGAGGGGGAGGAGAACCTCTCTTGACCTACTAACCACTCCCTTTCTAATGCACCCTAAGATGCCATTTGCCTTCTTGGCCACAAGAGCACATTGCTGGCTCATGGTCATCCTCCTATCCACCAGGACCCCCAGGTCCCTTTCCCGTTCACTACTTTCCAGCAGGTCACCCCCCAACCTGTACTGGTACATGGGGTTGTTCTTCCCCAGATGCAAGACTCTACACTTGCCCTTGTTAAATTTCATCAAGAGTCCTGACAGTTTTTGCTGAGGAACTTTAGTTCAGGGAGATGGACTTTTAATAATACTTTGAATACCACCAGGGCAACAGAATACAAACACTGTGCAGGAGTCAGGGACGGTGAGGGGTAAACCTGGTGGACTTAGGAAATAAGTTTATTTAAACAAACTACAGATCATTGCTTGATGAGAAAAACAAGATTTGATTATAAGAGTAACGAATCAGATATAATCTATCCTAGGCATTCTGGAAGGCATTTAACTCTTTAAAATGCATTCTATTTCAATACCAGTGGATGCTATAAAGTATCAACCTAGCACTTGAAACACATCAAGAGCTGGTTTTCTTATGTGTCATATTCCAACAGACTGGGATATCAATGCAGCAGTGATTGCCACATTAGTGGCAAAATGAGCGTATGGATCTACACACGACAGCAAACCATTAGAATAGCATAGCCGTACCTGTAAACAGTGGTATCTAAAGCCACTGTCCTACCCACTTTGAATGTGAACCCTGTGATATTCTTTACTACATCAGGTTAAGGTGTGGTTGTAACATGCAAGTGAATTGAACCATCCCCTCAGTGCTCCACATCCAGTAACTGTTTTCCTAGGCTTTTCTGGTACAACGAGGGCAGCTGTAGTTGTTTGATTTCTATGATTCTGGTCTATTATGCAAAGGAACTGCATTATCAACTTTTTTCAACACATCAAGGCAAGAACCATCTTTGCCTTACTTACCTACACAGTGCCAAACCCCAAGTGCTGTTGATGCCTATTTACAAAGGTGGTTTTATGCATAACTATTATCTGCTGCCACATGTTAGAGGTTGAGTAGATGCAAAGAACAATATGAATCATAGAATCATAGAGTGGTTTGGGTTGAAAACGACCTTAAGATTATGTAGTTCCAACCACCCTGCCAAGGGCAGGGATGCCTCACACTAAACCATGTCGCCCAAGATTCTGTCCAACCTTGCCTTTAACACTGCCAGGGATGGAGCAGTTAGAACTTCTTTGAGCAACCCGTTCCAGTGCCTCACCACCCTCACAGTAAAGAACTTCTTCCTTATCTGTGCTAAGTGATGATTACCTGTTCTGACCTGGACTTTGAAAGGCACTAGTTTTGCCTTTCCTTCAGATGTGCATTCTTTGATTTTCTCAGGTCTTTGTGAGCTACTCATGTAGACCCACAGCAAAATTTAGTCATCTGCTTGTTCCTTGCCAAAGTGTGATCTGCATCATAAACAAGAGGGAGTGCTGCTCACTTTGTGTGAAATGCCTTTCAGCTTCATAAAGCCATGCTGAAGCGCTCCAGCTTGTCTCTATCAGGTGCTCCTCCAAGTGATGTCTGGACAACTTGAGATGTCCTGCCACCAATGTGAGATGAGGCATCAGCTCTGCTTTTAAGAAGCCTCCTTGATGAGTAGTTAATCAAACGTGCAGTATACTACAGTGTGAAATCAACCACAGTCCCTAGGAGAGCTTTCGGGACCTTCTAGAATCATTTGGTTTGGTTGTGCTGGGTTGGTTTGTTTCTTCATTTCAGCTGCACTGTATGAACACCTGGGCAAACAGGTGCTCAGATAGTCATTAGCATATTGTATTGAGATGCAACTGGCCTACAATTAAATACTAAACCCCTTGTTTACACACACAGTGAAACTGTAGCAGTTGCAACTAATGCAGCACACAGGTCAGCAGCAACCAGATCATCATAACCTAAAAGACACATATTTTAGATGGCAGATATATTTTGTAGCCTCATATACAAACTTTAAAGCTTTGGAGGTGACAGCTAGAGAATACAGTCATTAAAACATTAAAAAGGTCCCCAAAGCCTCATGATCTACTTCAACTCGAGTTACCCTCTGGGTATAACTGTATTCACGAGGTTTATCACAGCCAGAAACTTCAGCCAAAAGTTCTTTCCAAAGCTGTGGATGATGTTATTTCTGCCAAGTATAAGTAAAGACTTTGAAAACACATGCCACAGGGCAGTTATCCTGCAACCACTGTCCTCTCAGTTAAGAGACCTGAATTGGTTGGTTGCAACATTTGAAATGTTGACAGGGCTGCTCTTCAGGATCATGTATTTTTTAAGAGGTCAATTTCTATGATGTGGTACAAAGTAAAAACATCTCAGAAGAGGATCTATAGTGGAAAAATCCACTTAAGGATAATGTAGGCTTTAATGACAGCCTGAAATTTTCTGACATCAATGCACTCAAGATTGCATTCACATTTTATAATGGGAACAAGCAAAGATTTCTTCTTCCCCTTCTTGCTGTACCAAAGTGCCATTTTATACTGTAGTTATACTGAGCTCAAGCACAAGTCTGATTCAACATCAGGCTCTCTATCAGTAACCATGTCTAAGGGTTGTATAAACAATTCTGTATCTAATGGTGCTACAGTCTACTATGACATGCATTTACAGCTCCACATTGCAAAGATGTGGTTCAAAGCAGAGGAAGAAATTCTCTTCTCCACTGATTTGTTCTGTGAGGTCAAATATCAGCTTAAACCTGTAGCTCATAAAAGTGCAAGAAAATCTTGCTTGATATCAGAATAAATGAGTAGTAATTGAAACTCATATTATGTTTTCTGCTTATCTGCCAAGTCATCAGAGCTGAGTACATATAATTGCCTGCAAAAATTAATCCATCAACTATTCAAAAATTATGCATCCATATACATAGTCCAAAAACACTATGTCAGAGCAGAATGTTTTAAACTCCCTTTCTCTGAGCTCCTGAACTCTTACCATGAGCACTAGAATCTGATCATACTCTTTGAAACAGTAGTGTTACTTTTATAATTTTCTGTTGTCCCTGTTTAAGTGAAGAGATGATTTATGTTGAATTAAGATAAAGTTTTAGCCTCACTTGATTTTGATACTGGATTTCAACATCTGCAGTCTAGTGAACATAGACTTCTAATTTTGACGTCTTTTTCTTCCAACTCGAGTTTTTCTAGGTCTCAAATTCCCAGTGACATGTCAATAAGTAAGCTGCAGATAATAAGTAATTATTAATATACATGAGCAATTAATATTCCATTATGTCCTTATATCAATATTGACTTGGCTTTCCAATTTATCACCTCCATAACTTGACAGAAAGTGAATTTTCATTAACACCTTTGAGGTATTAGGACAGTCTCAGGGTCTTAATTGGTACAAAGAAAGTAAAAAGCTTCCAATCTTTTGAAAATTAAAATCTTGATTGTTTTCCAGGTTCTTAACACTTTTACATCAATCAGAATTTCAATACTAATCTATTTTCTGAACTTTAAAGCTGTAAAAGTTTTTATTCCAGGAGGGTCACCAAGACTGGACACCTTTCCAAACAGTGCTGGTTTTTGTTTCCTCATCAAGAAATACCAAATCCATTCTAGTTAATTTGATTTCCCAGACTGGATTCCATAATGTGTGTTGCTTCCCTTGTTTTATCTTCTGCTCCTTAACATTTCTGATGACTCTTACACTCAAGTTCTCCTTTTCAAAGTCTTTACATTTCTCTGTGGCAGTAACCATCGAACCCAGCCAGAAAATTTTCTGCATGAAATAGAAGAGAACATCATCTTATCTATCTTCATCACTTGATATCAATAGTTTCTGTATTGGATATTAAGCTGACATTAGAAAATGAGCATTTCAACCCAATGGGCCTGTATGTGATTACTTATTTTTGGATCCCAGGAAGGCAGCATAAAAAGGGATCATAGCGATATTACTTGGGACATTGAATGTTGTCAGGGGTC
The DNA here is from genome assembly GCF_037157495.1 of Lathamus discolor. Classification (NCBI taxonomy): domain Eukaryota; kingdom Metazoa; phylum Chordata; class Aves; order Psittaciformes; family Psittacidae; genus Lathamus; species Lathamus discolor. Next base: position 91,555,460 of record NC_088885.1, on the reverse strand, counting down.
TGCTCTGAGGAGTCTGTTCTTGCTCCTGGGTCAGCACACTAGCGTCAGAGACCACACAAGGAAATTCATAGATCATGTGCAACGAATTCCTGGAACCTATTGTCAAAAAAACCCCCCAAAACCAGAAACAAAACCATAGGACAATGAATAACTGGAACCTTTACACTGATCAAAAAGAAAGCCAACCACTACCTACCTGGAGTTAGAAATGTTTTCCAAGGACTTCCCTTATTCTCTTCAGACTCAGACTTTGCAAGAAAACTACCCCTGAATACTGTAAAGACGGCAGTGTTGTCAGGAACAACATATCTTCTGTAAATTTTTTTTAGAGTTTCCTGCAAATTGTGGTCTGTATATGCAGAAAACATATACATTTTCTGCATTGGAGTAAGCCAGCTTTCTCTCCACAATTACACCCTTTTCACTGCCAAAGAGAAAGTTAAGCTGCTAACAGTCCGACTGGGGAGACCACAGAGCTTCTTGACTCGCATCTTCCTATTTCCTCTGATCAGTTTTGGCAGCTGGAGATGAATTGTGTTAATCTCTGCCTGGTCTCTGCTGACCCAAATGGTTTATTAGGTGAGATAACTTCATCACGGGGGCCAAAGAGTGACTGATAAAGGAGAAAGCAATCCCAAGTTTAACCAAAGGTTCTGTAAGTGGTATTTGTGAGATCCCTGGCTACAAAGGGGAGCAACCAACTGCAAGGTTTCATTGAGCATTCAGAACCGCCTCTGATTTCTGCTTGCATAGGGGAGGCAGTCATTTGCCAAATCCTCCCAGCTGATGACTGAAATGTTTCTTACCAAGGTCTTGCATAATTCAGCCGTCTCCACAATATTCAATTCCTTTGAAATGAGAGGCCTCTCTGTGCTTTCTTGGTGAGGTTAAAAGACTCTTTGGCATTTTGTCTGCAGTCTCCAGCTTGTTCTCTTCCTTGACCTCATCAGTTCTAGTAGCACTTATCAATATTTTAGTCATCCTAAAGGTACAAAATGTACTTGAAGGTGCCATAAGGCTACTTGATGTAAGAAAAGGGAAGAGTATCCTTTATCAAGGAGAATAGCTGGCCATTTCTATGCCCACTGCTGCTTAATAATAGATGTTGAAAACAGGAGAGTCACAGGCATAAAACTGACGATGATCACCCAAGGAAGAGTCCTGTACACTGATGCCAGAGGTTGAGGAATCCAAGCTTCTTTTGCCAAATACAGATGTGCAACACCAGCTGAGCCACAACTTACCCCATGTACCCCAGTCAGGATTTTACTATAGTTCAACAAGAGGTGATACCCTCACTGGCAAGCACTGAAATAATTTGTGATTGTCTGAAGGTAGAAAGGTCCAGAATGGTTCCTTTCTGTGACCGTTGCCTCATGTCGCATTTATATTCTTGGTGCTTACTGCAAAAAAGAAATCTGTGAAATTATCAAACTCTTTTAAAACAGATTTTGGATAGCCTCCTTAAGGCAAATTAGGAAACATATGATGTCCCCTTTCTTATGCTCTCTTTTCATGCACAGTGCCCTTGTCTCCTTAGAGTCACACAGCTCATAATCCATCCCCTTCTTGGTTTCATGTAGTTTAATTGATACACAACTTCTCTAAAAGTTAGCCTTTCTATCTTGCACATTCAGCTAATGCCTTTCCCAGCCTTTAGACTTACTACTGCATCTGGGCTTCACACAGTCCAACATTTGAATCATCTCTTCACTTTTCTTTCATGGGTTCACCTGTTTATCAAAATAAGAATCTTGCCTTTGTCATGAAGGCTTTCCCACTATAGGAAAGAATAACCCTTTTTAAAGATGGTGTAAGTTAACATTGCACGGAGGATGCAGGTTTGGAGAAGCAAGTATGACATCAAGGAAAATTGCATGGCAAGAAACTTCTTGTACCAGTTATTCTTAAGACCAGCCTTGAAGTCACTAGTTTCTAGTAACCCATCTACCATTGTTTGTCTGCAAAGGCATGCTAAAGAATTCTGTGACAATGATAGAGTTTCTGCTAAAATTTTATTTCCCTATGAGGAATTTTAATGGTTGTCACGTCCCATAGTGAAAAAAATAAAATACTGCAATTGACTGCTTCAGGTTGTTTTGTTTTCAGGCTTTGCAATTCTTTGGCTTCTAAAAAGACATAGAATTTCCAGACTATATAATTTTGGATGATAGCTGTGTTTCATCCCACATGCTTGTAATCTGAACACATTTGAGATAATTTCTCTGGAAACAAGGATTCACTCTTGTTTTTCAGGCTAGAGCGTGCTATCTGTACTTGAAAGAGAACTCCCCAGTGAAACGGGTGAGATTGAAATGATTTAGGGCCTTTTTGTCAGAGAAAAAATTCAATATTCCATCAAGTTTAACATTCTAATAGTTATCTTTGGGGGCTTGATTCAATCTCACTGAAGTCCATCAGGCTGTTTCCACTGCTCACAGAGCCAATAGCATTAAATTTTCATTTGGCTTCAGTCACTACTGCCTGATATTCAATATACTTTCTTTATCATTATACTCATATACATATAGAGCTAGCTTTATATAGATCATCGCTGCTGACACTACGATTATTTAGATTTTTGTTTATTAATCTGCACAGCTATACTACTCCCTATAGTTAAAGCAGCATTCTTGGGAGGTGTTCCAGACAAATCTATGTCAAAGCAGTCTAATTCACGTTCAAATAGGTATCTTGGCATTTTGCAAGGAGTTTCTTTCTTGACTTTGCTATGAGGTCAATAATTTTCCATAAGTTTATGTGGGGAAAAAGTTTGTTGAAATGATATCCAGGGCCTCTTTTTAACAATAATTTTCCTTTGCTGTATCTTGCCAAGATTATTTAAGCCTCCCAGTGCATATTTATAGGAAGCTTGGACAAGGATGGAAGGAGGATTCATTTTATTTTTGAGCTCTCGTTCAAGAGTCTGAGTATTTCATTGCTTTATTAGAAAGGAGAATTTCCACCCTCCAGTACCTTTTGGATACCTGCAAATGTGTTTTCACAGGTTACTCCAAGGGTTTTAGTACAAACATTTATATTCATTAATGCCAGTCATGGTGCATGCCTTCGAGGTGATGGATATGCTGCAGAGCCTTTGCCACCTGTCGGCCCTTCAGCTGAGCTCTGCCTGGTTCTGGAAGGGCTTTTGTGCTCCCTATACCAGGGAGAAGATTTTGAACCACTGCTGTTAAGCAAATGTGTGGCTCTTCCCAAGACAAGCTTAGCTAATGCTGCCTTGAGAAAGATCCAGTACACGATTTACTGGAGGCTATGACGTGGTTTTGACCTCACCTTTGCCTTCAAGTTTGTCCAGTTTCAAGTGCCGTTGGATCTCACTGATGTTTTCTTCTTCTTTGTTGCTTGTTAAATGCTTCTCTTCTTGTATTACCTTAAGTATGGATCAAACAAAGGGAAATCTATACAAAAGCTAAGACTAATCATTTTGTCTGTTGTCTAGGCAGAGAGAACTGAACACTCACCAAGAGAGGGCAAGAAACTTATTTTCAAGATTTTAATGTAAGCTTAAAGCATTTCTGGTCATTGGTGCAGAAATAAAAGTGCAGGATGATCCTGGGAGTCCTCTGTGGGACTCTGGAAAGGTCTCACCCTCCCCAGTGCTGGTACACATCTTCTGTACACTGCTCCATGGTGTTTTCGAGATGGAATAGTAATAAAAATAAACAGAGGGCTCTTGGTTCAGCTCAAATGAGAGAGCAGCTTGGTAGAGCAGTGACAGAAGGATGAGTGCTGGGAAGGAGAAAAGCCCTCTTTGATTCCTGGGAACTGGAAAGCAGTATCATACACCAGAATACCTCTGCAGCTGGGTAAGTCCTTCTCCTGCTCAAAAATCACTGAGGAAAGGCTGGGAAGAGAGGCCCTCATTGGCATGACACCTCACGTAGACTGTGTTCTGTCAGGATTTGCAGCAGAGGTCCATCTCATCAGACAGTGGACTAATGGAGTGCAGCCATCATTCCTCATTTCTCATGAAGAAACTTGCAAGAGGTAAAGCTTCAAGAACAGCCCTCTCCCTTTTCCAAACTGCGTTCCCATCAGAAAACTTGGAGAACTTATAATAGGAAAAAAAAAAAAGTATTTTTTTCTTCAGTTGTGTGTTCTCAGACTGTTCTGAAGGGTCTATAAACCAGGGCATGCAGCTGTGCAATGGATAATCTGCATACTTACTCGTTCCCTGACTACAGGCCAGAGGCTTCTCTGTGACAACATATGAGTTCTGACTGGGCACCACGTCTGAAAAATGTATGTACGCATTGTCATTGCACATCTGGAATTTAGAATTGCTAATGGATATGCTGTGATAGAAAAGAAAAGTGTCTGGCCAATAAACTTGGTTTATATATTTATTTTAAAAAGCATTACCACATTTCTGGCTAGTAGCCGTTCGTCCTCTAGACTTTACACCAGTGCATCTGGAATGCTAAGCAGCTCTTTCAGGGATGCAGCCGTATTGCAAAAGGCACCTTTTCAATTTGAAATAACTTTAGAAGCTAATTAAAAAGAAGGAAGGTGGCATTTTCCCCTATGGAGGCTTACATACCTAGCATTTTATATCAGCTCTCACAGTCTCATAAATCACAGACTAAAATCTCTCTCGGACTCTCAGTTAACCTACTTTATCTTCCAGGATGCTGCTATAAACACATGTAGCTGTCTTCTAATAACGTATTTTGACCTTATGTGCAATTCTAAAGAACAATTCCTTTTCGAGTAGCTTGTAGACTTGCAGTGATGTCCTGGGTTTCTGGTCAAAATCTGATCATTTTGAGTTTCGACATGTCACTTTGACAACCTCTCCTCAAAGTAGTTACTGAACCTGTGGGCAGAGCAGATGCAAGAGTCCCTGTGCTCACCCTCCACAGGGCCAGGGTTGTCAACTCGGCCTCCCTCAAGTGCTGGGATATTGTAAGAAAAAGGAAGAATCAGACATCAGCAAACAGAGAAAACTGCAAGACCGCTGCTTGTCCAGGTGCACTCATAGGTGCCACCAGAAAATTGCACACCACAGTGATGCAAGAAATGCATTTCAACCAAGATAAAGGCATGTTTCGTTTACTGGTCACCTTTACATTTATGAAGCCCTAGCAGGTATGGCGAGTGTTTCATGTCTTGATGCAGAGGCAATCCAAAATGCTCCCCTGCACACAGGTAGTCTTTCATTTTATTTGTATTTGCTTCTACAAATTTCATACCTTTCTGCAATGTGCTCTGTGCATGGAGTATTTTTAAGGCAGGAACCAACTCTGAGCCAGTGGCAGCAAGCAGCAACCCTGTATATTTAGTGAGGATTTGTAGTGTTGGATTACTGAAATCCTAGGGAACCAGAGACACGTTTTCATTTTCTTCACTCGAGGAATTATGCTCAAACTGTGAAACCAGGGGTAAAAGATCAGTATTTTATGATCAGACCACCCAGATGGTTTAATGGCAGCTGTTTCATTGTCCACATAGTGGCTTTGCAGGTACTTAGAGCATATGAAAAAGCACAACCCATGACCTGTTTTCCCACCCATTTCCCACCATGATTGGCTTCATCAACAAAACCAGAATCAGCCCAGTCAGTGCTTTATAAAGCTTTATTGCAAGATGTGTTTACATAATGCTGTAGAGGTGAGCTTTTTAACTACTTATATCAAGAAATTTTGGACACAGGTCTGTGGTCAGTTTCCCATATTGACCCTGCATGGCACAGGAAAAAAAAAGGAAAAAAATAAAAGAAAGGAAAAAAGAAGCGTGATTGCATCTTTCCAGACAGTAAAGTGGGGAGAGTGGGGGCAGAAAAGGCAGGTGAGAGGTGCATTAAAAAGAAACACACACCACTGCCACCTCCCATTTACACTAACTGTGACAAATGGCAGATGAGCTTTGTGTGTAATAAAACCATAAAGAGTAATTCAAGTTCTTTATGAAATAAAAATGAGAAACAAAAAATGCAGTTTCATGGACAATTAAATTTAACATAAAACAAATTCAGCTAAAATGAGAAAACAATAAACAAAACCAAAAACTCAACCAGAAGGACCTGTAGGCAATATCTCTGACCATGCATGGCTTGTTTTTTAAATTACAATTCACAGAATAACACTGCTGGAAAGCCTATTTTACACTATGCTACACAGAACATGAAAAAACCCCATGAGTAGTGACATTTACACAATTTTACAGTATTTCTCCTTCGTCTAAGAAACACGTCCTTTTCTACTTTACATTTTTTTTTACAATTCCCAGCTCACGAAAAAGGACACTATATGCGCAAAGACAGTCTTTAAAAAGGAGAAATGCTCCCAATGCTACAAATAAACCTTTTCTTTCACAGAAGCCTCTGTATTAGATAGTGATTAAACAAAATATATCTCTATCTGCCACTCAATGTGAAATGGACTAGTTAGAAATAATTTTAATAGTGTTTTTTTCTTTGCGTAAACATAAAACTATACAACATCTCTGAAACTCCTCGCATCACTTGCTATGTAACTTTCAAACCGCTTGCCAAAAACTTTTTGGGATTGCATCTGCAATGCTAGTTAAGCCAGTTGCTGCCCCAGTTGAAAAGAAGAAAGGTAGGCCTTACCTCTTGGTCACATGTTTGCAAATGATTTTCAACAGTTCCCTATAACCAAACATTTTTCTCTTTCAAAAATGCTTCAGTTTATTTTCTTTCAGAGCCTCTAAGTACCTGGCAGTTTTCCCTGCAGAAGAACATCAACAGTCATAGTCCTTGCAGCTTAGGCAAGTGTTTCTTGCATCCCAATGCTGGAAATACAAAGACATCATCCAAACACAGCACAGAGCCAGGCTTTGCCTATGCACGCACACACAACCCGCCATGAAGATGAAGTGGTACACGTGTAGTGAGCATAGATGAATGAAAAAGAGAGAGGAATGTGCTTGTGCTTCTCTCTGACACCATGTCCCTGTACATCCTTCAGATAAAGGCAGGCAGCATGCACGCTTACTTATCAGTGGTAAGGGGACGATAAAGGATGTGAAACTGGTAGGTTAGCACCTTGTCCCCATCTCATCTCAGTGAAATCAAAGCATTGTAAAAACAATACCTACACAGTATTGTTTGGTACACTTAAGAGCATAGCACACTGGGGATTTAAGGTGTCATACTGCCACATTGTCTAGTACCTTGAGGGAGAATGGAGCACTCTTATCCAGATATTCATGTGACTTTCTATTAAGCTAAAGCCAATGTCTTGTCTGTCTATAAAACTGATGTCTTATTTTGCTGACAGTCAATGACTGCAAAGATTCACAATAAAAGGCTGTCAAAAGAGAAAAAGAAATGTATTTTGAAAACTGCTTTTGATGCTCTTTCCAGTATTTATTGGAGCAAGAAAGACCCTCATTTAAAACAACACTTTTTGTTGATTTTGGATTATGGACAGGTAACTATCAAACAGAAGGGTCACATGCAGCAGCCAAGGGGCTATGAAACATCTGGGATCCATAAGCCTGGTGCTTGGCCTTACTGAAAGGTGAAGAGCGATGAATGCAACTTTCGTGAGAGATCTTTCACTCTCAATTGGGGCACACAGCATTCCCTAGGGGTGTTTCTTCACCGCAGCCACATAACTGCTACTGAAAGTTATCCCTCAGCTGGGAATGAGGGAATACAAAGTATTTGTATGCAGTCTGCTTTTAAAAACCAAGGGAGATGAAAAGAAATTAGGATAGCTTCCCTTTGGCAGTCATTTCATACGCTAAAGTTTACCTCAGCATCCGAATCAGGAAGGCGTTATGGTGGCAGATGGACAGACAAGTTATTGGCAGCAGATGGGTGTTGAAACGAACACCAGCAGCAACTCTGAGAGCTTGGTGGAGGTACAAAACTCCGGGCACTAAATTTGCAACTGACTGGTACTATGACAAAGAGAAGGGAGGCAGTTATTATGGGCACAAGTGTTTGAAAACAGCCTTCATGGAACTATAAATGAGAAATGGGAACATGTGTTACTACATCGTGTTTCCAATACCTTTATATTTGTCACAAAACCAATCTGTATCTCACACACATTTAAAAACAAGTATTACATCCTTACGGTGGGCTCTTTTGATGATGGAGGGGCAGGCAGCAACTCAAAATTTGAAGGTTACAACCTGATTAGACAGAGTCATGCAAATGTAACCAATTCCTCCATTTCACCTGGAATCCACTAGTTAAGTGAAGGGGAACAAATATTGTTCCCACAGGTAGGACCTGCTGGGAAACTCTGGAGGAAATCCTGCCACCTTACAGATTAGCATACCAGGCCACTGGCCATTTTTATCAGGAACCCAAATAGACATCTTTTCTGTAGTTATTGCAAGTTACTGTGTTTGATGATCTGGTTGCAATAAACGTTGAGGATGGTGGAATTAATCTGAGCTGTACACTACTGCAAAAATAAGACCAAGTTACTCTTCAGAAAAATGGGTATCAGTTTCACAGATAGAGAGAAGCACTAGAAAACCAAGCAAAATGGAAAAATAGACAAAGAAGAGTATGCTTCAGATGTGAGACACTTGCATCAAGGAAACAGGCTGTTATTTTTTTCCCTGAACTTATTCTAACACCATTCCCCAAATTGCATTTTCTCCTCCATGAAGAGCATAAGAAGTTTTGCAAAATTTTTGCACAATTCTTGGAAAATACATATGGCCAACTGTTAGTAATTCATCAGCTATATGTTATATGTCATATTTCAAACACTGATACTGTACTAATGAAACACAGATTTGTTTTCTGTTAGCAAGTGGTCACCAAGAGCCACCCACTTTGTACATTCAGCATATTTTAAAATATTCAGTTTTAAAAATGTGTTTGATTTTCTCCTTCCAATCAAATATAGGACCTCTGTCAGCATAGATGTGTTTTGTTGCCTTTTTGTTTCTTTTATCATTCAGCAAGTATCACAGTTTAACATAATCGTTACATTCTGGGTGTCTACCTGTCATTTCAGACTTCAAAGACCTCCACAAACCCCCATAACCTTCATTTCCTTGCCTTAAGCACCCTCTCTCTTAAAAGAGATTTAAAAAGTCCATAATGGTAAGCAGCACATAAAGATCCACTTTAAAACCCAGATGCTCCTCAGTCTTGCTTATTTTACAGTGAAATTTATTATATGCCACTTCCTTCTGTATCTTAACCAGCTTCCTCCTTTCCACAGCTTTCAAATATACATTTTATTAATTACACAACTACTGCCTTCTGCCTACCTGCAAAATCGACTTTTTAACAAGTTGAGAGGAAAACTATATCAAACTCATTGCTGTCCTTAAGAATCTTTACTCATCAGTGACCTTTTACCCCATGGACTTTGACATGTGAAGATCCGAGGCATCGGCAGATAAAGAATGAAATGTTATGATCAAAAAAATGGACAGCACAGATAGGATGTTCAACCACAAATCTCACTGCAGTGTTTTCAGCTACCTGATTCTCTCATCACTTGGATGTTATGATCAATGTGATGTGATGGATGACCAAGGTTTCAAAGTTTTATAGTGTTTGGTTTAACTACCCTGAACAACCTTCAGTGATTTTCCTCTCTTTAATGAGAGCTGAATAACTTGAAGTATCTGACCTAGCTTGGGTGCCAAAAGTAACACAGCCATGGCATTAGGAGCCCAGCATAGGCTATTAAACAGCCCTACTTTTCAAGTGTCTTTTGCAGCCAAAATCAAACCCTGTTACAATGACTAAACTGCTGCAGTTCCCTGGTTAACTAGCTTGGAGGAAGCCTCAGCTGTTACTGCTGTGCAGACATACCCTTAATCTTGGAGGCTAAAGCAATGGAAAGAGAATCGTGTGCACCCTTGAGGATCAATTGGCCATATACAGACTTTGGCTTTAAAAGTTCCCTTTTATATTGCTGTTGTTTGCAGTTCTCTTCAAAATGCTTCAACACTGGCTAGGGTGACTGTGTTCAATCCACTTTCACTGCTGTATCTGTCCCTCCACTTAAAGACAGATGAGTTGACTAAAAGTTCTTCAAATACACATGCTGAGGGAAGTTATAAAAGTCATTTATAAAAGAGCGAGATAAGGGCAAACATATTGGAGTGTTCACTGTGGTACCCTCTCCACTTGCATCAAAAATAGTCACAGAAATAAAGAACAGCAAAAACACAGCAGGCTTTTAGCAGGGACATTTCATATTCAGATCCATTAATTTGAAATAAAATCACCACCACATTATCTTGCAGCAGAGAAAAGCAGCATGAAGGGCACAGGCAAGTGAACAAAACTTCTTGATCTTAGCATCTGAGTGCATTTATCAAGTATGTAAAATTGTTGGCATAGGTCTCTTTGAAACTGTACAAATGCACAGTACAGCCATAGCTCAACAGGAGAGAGGCATACCGTGTCCTCTCCTTCGTGTGCATGCTGCTACGTACAGTATGAGTGCGTATTATACATATGAATTCAGGATCCTAAACTTTGCCATCTCCTGCCCCACAGGGTGAATCCCACTGAATAACACTGAGTTCCTATGAAAAGACATTCTTTTCCTCCTGTCCAGGTGGAACAGTAAGGCCCCAGAGTGAAAATCATAGTCCCGCTAGCTTCAGCAAGAGCACGATTTCACACCACGACTGTATGTGTATAGATACTTGCACATATATGTCCACACATTCATTCTGTACATATACAAAGGTACACATACATTTTTACATTCTTTGGTGGCAAAATAATAAAAAAAAACAACAAACCACAGGGTTGCACAGACTGTGCATCTTTGCTTAATGAATCTGCTTCAGGAAAACCGGGGTTGCTGTAACAGGACTTATTTTGCCTCTTTAAGGACTGTTTGTTGCATTGACAAAATGTCATACATTTACAATGACTAAAACAGGGCACAAGGTAAGCCAACATAAACACAGCTTAGATAATGACAGACAACTTGGAGGGAGCCCCCTCCTACCCACACCAACATATCATGAGAAGAAGCCGCCATATACTTTCACCTGCTTTCACCTTTCACTCAAACGTTTCCTCAGTTACTGTCCAGATGTTGTGCTGAGCTGCGGCACACCCTTCTTCTGCCCTGGCTGTGGGGTTTTGCTTCTTGTTGCTTATTAAAATCGAACACACAGAGGATGGGATGTTGGGAGCAGCAGAGGAGGCTGGCAGGTCAATGCCACACTGAAGAGCTGTCAGCCTGTGTGCTTCAGATGAACGGCTCTTCCCGTCACCACCTCCGGGATGTCAAACCTGCATCTCCGAGGTGCTGATGAGGCCCAGTGCTTTGGCTTCTTCTGGTGTTAGTCCGCTCTTTAGTGTCCTTCTCACTAGATAGTCATAAATTCCAAAAGAAGACAAAAAGAACAAAACCAAAAAAACACAGAAAATGCAATTAGAAGTGATTTTTATGCAAGGCTTTCAGATGGAAAAAAAACCCCTCTGTTAACATGCAAGCTGAGTCAAATCAAAAGTTGCTATGTACTCAGGGCTTTGAATTCAGAAACACTGAGTAATGCCCTATGCCAAATCCATGGGAGCAACAAGTACCCAGCAACTCCAGTCAGGAGAAAAGACATTTGTCATTTGACATTTAATCAACCACAACATTAAAGAAAATATACCACAGCATTTTAAGATTTCTTTTTTTTCCTCTGAAGTTGTATCAGTTGATTTTCAGTCCATAGGAGGTATCATTTGCCGTATTATTTTACAGTTTTGTATAGATTTCTAAAAGAGCTTTTGAATCTTTATAGGGCTCAACTGAATTTATCACTATTAAACTCTATGTGACCCTTTAAAGGTGTAAAAAAACCCCAACTCTAAAAGTTGAGAGATTAAAACTGTGACTAATTTTATAGTAAATTCAAATCATTAACACTACTGTCTTCATACATGCTACCCTTTCTTTCGTAAGTTTGCCCTGTCCTAGTCCCATGTACCTCATCTGCATCTGTAGTCTGCAGCATTTAAGTTGAATTTAGATGACAGATCTAGTCTATAGCCTTGCTTCTTAATTTTCTATGTGAAGTGTTCTGAACACCAGCCCCGACATAAAACTTTTTACATTTGCGATTGCCTTTTTTATTCAGAAACAAGTGACTACGTGACTGCACGCAATAAGCATTAGTGTCTTCCTCATTTTACGAGTGCCATGATTCTCAAGTGGATGGGTTTTAGTTCAAGACACAAATGGGGTGTTCACTTCACATACTGATGCTTCTGAAGTGCAAAATGCACATTCAGAAGTTTAAGCTGCATGCAAAGCATAAACAATAAATTTATGTTGAACAAAATATATTTGGAGCCCCAAAATAATCATAGAATCATAGCATAGTTAGGGTTGGAAAGGACCTTAAGATCATCTAGTTCCAACCCCCCTGCCATGGGCAGGGACACCTCACACTAAAACATGCCATCCAAGGCTCTGTTCAACCTGGCCTTGAACACCGCCAGGGATGGAGCATTCACAGCTTCCCTGGGCAACCCATTCCAGTGCCTCACCACCACAGAATCATAGAATAGTTAGGGTTGGAAAGGACCTTAAGATCATCTAGTTCCAACCTCCCTAATAATGAAGTTTAGAGGAAACTCTTTGAGAAATCATCTGCAAACAGTGGCTAATGACTTCTTGCACTGCTATCGTCCAGCACAATTAAGACCTCCAACTTATTGAGATATTCAAGTCCATGTAACTGAAACTGGGTGGTCACACTCAAGGGTCCAGCAGGAGGGAGAAGAGAGAATAGATCAGTTTAGAAAACAAGAGGGTAAGAGAAAAGGAAAACATGGTGTAGTTGAACATTTGAAACCATGCAGGTAGGACAAATGTGATCTATGTTTGACAGTCAAACCACTTTCAACAGTTACTGAGGTTAATCAAATGAGCTGGGAGTGACACAAGTATAATTGTTCCTCCATTATTAAAACCTTACTTTTTCTTCAAGGCTCACTCCTTCCTCCTGTTGTATTTGCATACTTATTAAACACCACTTGGCGTCTGAATGGCAGCCTTTTATGACATCCCTTTTTCCTACAATACTGATCAACAACATCTTCCAAGTTTAACAATGCTTAGCTTAAAGCAGTACAAGGTTAAATGCAACTGATAAACTGAGATTAAGAAAGACTAAAAAAGTCCTACCAGAAGGCAATACACTTCAAAAAAGGCTCTAGTGTCCATGATGCAGAATACCCAACATGCACTTCTGAGTCAGACCTCTTTGCATATTTCTCAAATTTGACATCCAAATGTCCATAGTAACAAAAGTTAATTTCTAGACATGAGCTATGAAATACCTTAGGGTCTTATGGTTTCAGTGAATCACCCAATGCTTATTTCTGTATCAAAATGAATTATATCAGGAATGAAAGAACAACTCCAAGAAAGCTGAAATAGAAATATTTCTGTCTTACTAACAGCAATGATTTTCCTGTGCAGTGCACGCACTTAGCTGCCTGCACTGCCTCTCCCCTGAACATGTTTTTTCTGTACCCTCTATCACACACGGCCAAACATAGCTAGTTTGGCCACCAGACAGTAAGATCATGTTAAAAAATACCCATACAGGAGACCAAATTTTCATAGGATGACTGCCTAGATGACCTTACATCTTCCCACTGAAGGAAAAAGTGAACTGGAAAAATGAATGTAGAATAAATTCCTACATTTTAGACACTTTTGCAGATCAAACCAAATGTATTCATAACTACTTTTAGACATACCCCAAACTCTTTCAGACCACAATCACTCGCATTTACAAAGTAAGCACAATAACCACTGCAAAACAAAGCTATTTTTCTTGTCAGATAGTAAGTCAGGAAGAGTGAGGGAAGAAGCAACTGCTATTCCTGTCTGTAAACACTTAATAGGAACTGGGGTGCTCTGCTAACACTGGTCAGGTACTGGAATAAGCAAAATTCTGGTCTTGTTTATGATAATGTAAATCTGAAATAACTTTCTTTAGGTCACTACAATTACTACTGCACAAATAACTGGGCTGACACTTCAACAACTGAAACGTGTGCCTCTGTCACTTCTACCAAGCAGAATACATTTGTTTAAATTCCTCCATCAGCCTCACTGACAGGATTACTAGTTTACTAGGAAAAGCTGAATGGATTTACAACAACATATAGGTCTCTTTGAAGAAAATTACAGGAGTTTATATTCAGAAGTCATAATCAGGAGTTAAAATACCACGGTAGAAACCATCTTCATGGAAAAACAAGGAGGAAAACAAAGGAGTCTTTACATAAGCAAGATTTCTTTCTGAATCTCCAGATGCCCACCTATCAAACATACTAAAGTCTTAATCTAAGGACCTTGTGTATTAACCCTTGGATGACTGAAAAATTGTAGACAGCACAAGTGCCCTGTTCTGGGTCTGCTGTCTGACTCACACAGTGGAGGCCAGCCGTGGGTTTGTACTTTTTGTGCCACTGCCAAATAAGTAGGAATGAAAATTTTCAGTGAATTGCTGGGACAAATGCAGCTGTAATGAAACGAAACAATCTCTTTGCAAGCCTCTGTTGATTATTCTGACTTACCTCAGCCCTCCTATAACACAGAGAAAGATAACTTGGATTTAAGATACTCCAGTCACCCAAGCTTTTAAGGCCAGCAGTTAGGAGAAAAGGACTCCAAACAATGTGGAACTTTGGTAGTCATAGCAAGATTGTCAAGAAACTAGTTAATAAAAAGCAAAGATGCTAAGAATCTTTTCAGTGTTGGAATGGCTCACATAAACACTGATGGCTGCTGACTTGTACAAACTAAGCATGTGAGGCAAAACACTGCAAAGTACTGTGACTACTGGAAAGATTAAAGTGGTCCACTATCAACACGCAACCGGAAGGGTAACAGCTGACAGAATCACAGCCCAGACTCAAATGAGTAACTTCTTGCCCCTACAATGCAACAGGCTAGTCTGACACAGATTAATCCACTTCTAGTTCAACATATTTTGTACTTATGGAGATGAATGTGGCCTGATAAAGGATCTCTATATAAAATTTATATCTAGTATATGAAAATTACAGTAGATTTCCTCATCTGAAGATACAGTGGATGAATGCAGCATCAGCACTAACACAAGAACAAGTTCCAACCCCACTATGTAGTGGCTTATGAACTATAGAGGCTTGTGGGTGGTGAAGCCGGCAGAAAGTTATTTACAGGAGCAGGGACTACTCTGGGAGGCTAGTGAAACATGTCTTGACATGCTGTTAAACAGATGTCCTCAGACATTTGTCTATTTCCTCATAAAGCACTTGGTAGGGGACCACTACCTTAGGAAAGGTCATGAACATGTTCAGTCATCAAAATTGAATGCAGAGAGATATTTTCCTTCCATGTTTTATAGGCATTGCAAAATTACATTTCTTAAACTAGATCTTCAGTCTCCCCTCCTCACTGAACTTTGTCGTGTCTCTAACTGGACTAGACATAATATCTTGGCTTGTAAAAATCTTGGCTTTCTGCAGATCACATTAAACTGAGTTATGGAATGTAATTTGGAGGCAGTGACAGTAAAAATAGGACTTTCAAATGACCTTTTAGGTTCTTTAAGCAATTTTTAAAACATTTGGTAAAAAAACACAACATAGAGAGAAAATTACTTCTACTCTTGTCACAAGCAAAGCCTGCTGAGACCCCATAACCAAGAAATTAAATGTTGTTTTTCTGGGTCATAGGGTATGATATTCTTTGTTAATCGGGATATCTAGAATTCTATTTGCTATATTGTTGGAATACAGTGTGCCTATGATGAACTCGATTAATTTGACTTTGCCTGCTGGGTCAAAATCTACACAGATACATAGCACTCACAGTACACTGGGAATGTTTTTAAAGACAGCGATTCCCTAAGTGTAGCTTTGTCAGAGAATACAGTGACCTGGGATTGCTTCTTAAAGAGCAAATAGCATTCCTGATTTCTACTACCCCACTTTTTTTTTTTTTTAAAGGTTTCAATAAACAGTAAAGATCAGCCTGGCTGGCACCATTTATTTTAGCATTTGCAATGGCTTTTGGCATGTGTGCCTACACTTGTATGGATGAGTCACTTGAAATGCAGAATAGCTATGGCCATTCTCCTGCTCAAGAAGTCACAGAATTAGTGTCATTCCTATTACAAAGATGTGGCACCCACAGAACTTTTTGTTCTAGCTGCAAAGGTAACGCAGCTGCTAGTTGCTGATTTGGAATGAAGAGAACTCCAGGTAGCTGTAGATTACACAGTGAGGACAGTCGGAAGGGCAGATTATAAGAGGCAATACAGGACAGCTCCATCACCTCATTTCTTTTCAGGTATCTCAGTTTTATTTTACCTATCCACACCCAGCTTGCACACTCAGTCTCTTTTCTGATATATTTACATTTAACATATTTTCTTGGACTTTACTCCAATGAGTCCAGCAATGGCAATTTTCAACTCAAAAGTTTAATTCAGAGAGTCTTGTTCATATTCTCTTATTTTACTTCTTTTCTGCATTTGTGTTTTTATGTCACTAGCTATATACGTTATGTTTAATTATACATATATCATTGCTTAATATGAGTAGGCCTAAATACTTGATAAAAATACTAAACCATTATGTGTAGAGATTTTCTTATGGGAACTTGTAGGTGAAAATTTGGATTTCGTCACATACTTCTCTGAAGAAGCAGGGCCAACTGAAATGTGGTCTTTGTCTGGGTCAGCCTCACAGAAAGCTCCATGTATTATTATTGCCATGCAGATTTGCTTTGAATTCTGTTAACACTTCATAGATGGCATAAGTCTCTTAGGAAATTCTGTAGCTCACAACCATCTCCAGGTGTAACTTACAGGGCTGTGACATAGACAGGAATTGAGCAGTGGAAAAGGACAAAGTGGCATTCTGTAAGGAAATCTTGTGTTTCATCTCCAGATGGCTTATGTTATAGGGAATAAAAGTAACATTGCTTTCATGCAGCCCAGAGAAGCTGGGCTGCATGAAGAACATACGGGTTGTAAAGTAATATTTAACATGCAATTGAAATTGTTAAAGTTTCCAATTTTATGTAATCCACAGATCGTAATTTACACAGTCCCAAAAATAAAGCGGAAAAGTAGATTTAACTCCTTCCTTGAAAACCTCCTATGACATAAACCCTCCAATTTTCAGGACTTCTGTGAGTTCCACTGTAAAAAGTTGCTACTAAAAGCAACCCTGCTGCCATCATTTCTCACACTTAATTTCATTAGTCAGAAGTGATTCCACTATTAATAGGTAAAGCATCTAGAGCATAGAGCTCACCAGCAACTGAGCCTGCATGTAAGCACTATTTTCAAGACCAGACTATACATCAACAATGAAAGTAAGCCATCTGACACAAGCGTTTTGGACGTGCAGCCTTTACATTCTACCTGAGATTTTAAAATGTCCCACTAAGGAGGTAGTTCAGGCTTATGAACACACAGAGCTGTCTGTTGGAGAGTGACTCGGAAGGGGAGTGTGACCATGTTTGACTGCCCGGGCTCTGTGGAATACAAATTAATTTTCCCCATTAGGAATCTGTGCTGGAAAATAAAGGCATCACTCTACAAGCCCATCAGATTAAAAATAACTGTGATCAAACCAATCTTGTAATTATTCTAATCAAGTGGTGCTATTCTGCCTAGAGAAAGCCATATATATACATACATATATTATTTTTTGACATAGTGCTGGGGTAAGATAAATTCAGAACAGCTCCCTGTCAAACATTTATGTTCATCTTGTAAGAGAGCCTTCCCTCCAAACACATTTGACACTAGGTGCAGTCCAATTCCTGCCTTCACAGATCCTGGTGCTAAACTCCTTCGTGGCAGCAGAGGGCTCTCTTTGGCAGCTGTGACACTGAGATGCTCCTCTGGAAAGCCCCAGAGGAGACCGCTTTTGATATTGCACTTCTTTTGTAAGGCAACTGGAAAAGCAACCCTGTAACTTCCCTGCCTTTTCCTGCTCTCAAATGAAGTGCTTTCCATCACAGCTCTGTGATCTTGTCAGCCAGCAACTCACTGCTGCTGATTTCTTACTGAGATGCTGAACATAATCATCTTTCACAGGAAGGAAGGATGATGTAAATAAGGAGTAAATTACTAGCAGGAGATAAGCCTGAAAACCCACATTAATACAGAAAGAAACCAAACAAAATACATATCTTATCAGCTTAGGGCTAGCAGTGTATAACTCAACCACATGTATATTAATGCTTAAAACTTACATATGCTACTTTTTGGAATGAATCCTGTGACAGACATTCAAAGCTTTGAAACATATATTTAAAATACTGCAACTACAATGAAAACAGAGGCCAGTGTAAATGGATTCACTGACATAGTGAATGGCAAACTGGTAGAATTGAAATTGAAAACAATTATTTGTATCTCTTGTAAGCTGCAAACAAATTAAGTAATTAAGTAAAATAAGTTTTTTTCTACAGAACTACAGTTGAAAAAGTATCAGAAGTATATACCATAATAACATTATTTATACAGAAAATGTCACTTGGGAATATGAGCAGTTTTGTTTCCTACTTATACTGACATCACTCGCTCTTTATCAGCTGCTCATCTCCTGCCAGTTTCTCTCACATTACAGAATCACAGAATCACAGAATCCCAAGGGTTGGAAGGGACCTCAAAAGATCATCTAGTCCAACCCCCCCGCAAGAGCAGGGTAACCTACAGTACATCACACAGGAACTTGTCCAGGCGGGCCTTGAATATCTCCAGTGTAGGAGACTCCACAACCCCCCTGGGCAACCTGTTCCAGTGCTCTGTCACTCTTACAGTAAAGAAGTTCTTCCTGATGTTAACGTGGAACTTCCTATGCTCCAGTTTACACCCATTGCCCCTTGTCCTATCACTGGATATCACTGAAAAAAGCCTAGCTCCATCATCCTGACACCTACCCTTCACATATTTGTAAACATTGATGAGGTCACCCCTCAGTCTCCTCTTCTCCAAGCTAAAGAGACCCAGCTCCCTCAGCCTCTCCTCATAAGGGAGATGTTCCACTCCCTTAATCATCTTTGTGGCTCTGCGCTGGACTTCTTCAAGCAATTCCCTGTCCTTCTTGAACAGAGGGGCCCAGAACTGGACGCAATATTCCAGATGCGGCCTCACCAAGGCTGAGTAGAGGGGGAGGAGAACCTCTCTTGACCTACTAACCACTCCCTTTCTAATGCACCCTAAGATGCCATTTGCCTTCTTGGCCACAAGAGCACATTGCTGGCTCATGGTCATCCTCCTATCCACCAGGACCCCCAGGTCCCTTTCCCCTTCGCTACTTTCCAGCAGGTCAACCCCCAACCTGTACTGGTACATGGGGTTGTTCTTCCCCAGATGCAAGACTCTACACTTGCCCTTGTTAAATTTCATCAAGTTTCTCCCCGCCCAACTCTCCAGCCTGTCCAGGTCTCGCTGAATGGCAGCACAGTCCTCTGGTGTGTCAGCCACTCCTCCCAGTTTTGTGTCATCAGCAAACTTGCTGAGGGTGCACTCAGTTCCCTCATCCAGGTCATTGATGAAAATATTAAACAGCACCGGTCCCAGCACCGACCCCTGAGGAACTCCACTAGTCACAGACCTCCAGCTAGATTCTGCGCCACTGACCACAACTCTCTGCCTTCTTCCTTTCAACCAGTTCTCGATCCACCTCACTACTTGATCGTCAAGCCCACACTTCTTTAGCTTATCTATGAGGATGCTGTGGGAGACAGTATCAAATGCCTTACTGAAATCAAGAAAAACTACATCTACCGCTCTACCATCATCCCTCCACCTAGTCACTTCCTCATAGAAGGCTATAAGGTTGGTCATACATGACTTCCCCCTCATAAAACCATGTTGGCTGTTCTTAATGACCCCCTCATCCTTGATATGCCTAGTGATGGAGTCAAGAATAAGTTGTTCCATCATCTTTCCAGGGATGGAGGTAAGGCTGACCGGTCTATAATTACCCGGGTCCTCCTTCTTGCCCTTCTTATAGATTGGTGTGACCTTTGCCATCCGCCAATCCTCAGGCACCTCGCCCGTTTCCCACGACTTACCAAAGATGATGGAAAGTGGCCTAGCAATGACCTCCGCCAGCTCCCTCAGCACCCGTGGGTGCATTCCATCCGGACCCATCGATTTACAGATGTCCAGTTTGCATAGCTGATCCCTAACCCAATCCTCATCTACCAAAGCAAACTCCTCCTTTGTCCTGACTCCTTCTGGGGCTATAGAAATCCGGGGCCCTCGGGGAGAGTCTGCAGGAGTAAAGACAGAGGCAAAGAAGGCATTCAGCACCTCTGCCTTCTTTATATCCTCTGTCTCCAGGGCACCCACTTCGTTCAGCAGTGGGCCTATATTGCCTCGTTTTAGTTTTATTTGCTATGTATTTGAAGAAGCCCTTTCTATTGTCTTTAACCCGACTAGCAAGATTGAGTTCCAAGGAGGCCTTAGCTGTCCTAATTGCCTCCCTACATCCTCTAACAACTGTCCTATATTCCTCCCAAGCGGCCATTACCTTCAGCTTGTTCTTTCCTGCAATAAAGAAAGTACCATTCGGCCAAGAAGAGATGGCCAGAGATATTCCAGCACTCATAAATCCTTGCTAGAATGGGAGCCCATGGGAGACTGCAAAGCACTCCCTTTTTGGTTCTCCCAATGCCAGAGACACAGCACAAGATTGTGCCCAATGGTCTGTAGGATCCTGCTGGGACAAAGTAATCACCTCCTACAAGGATGCAGTCTTTGCTGAGTGCATCTGAGCAGTGACAGTTCTGAGCAGTGGACACTTCTTCCTCCACAGAGCAGCACATCTGCATGGGCATTTAAACCCATGAGGTCACAGCCACTATAAACGGACAAGCCATTACAGCAACAGTTTTCTCCTTGTTCCTACACCATGTCATCTGGGCTTGGATAATTCAAACATACATGTGCATGTGAATGTCTGTGTGATGTTCAACATCTCTGTCCTTCCTCTGTGCACTGAAATAAACAGCGATAAAAAAAAAATATGGACTTTCTATAAACACCACATACTTAATTCTGACTTCTCAGACCAATGCAGTGATTTCCCACCTTTTTTCAGCTGCTGTATTAAAACAATGCCATTCAATTTTGAGTAAATACTAGATTGCACAGTATCTCTAAATACTGGTACAGGAATCCAATGCAAAGTTAAGGAACATAACCTACTTAATGGTGCAGACTGGGTTAATTTTATATCTGACTTCCCTTACATAGAAAAGATAAAACAGTTTCGAGCAGAGAATTTGAGGATAGGAGTCCCAAAACAAAGAATTTGTATCAGAATAAAACTCATTACAGAAATGACTCATTGATTCCCCTAAAACAGTAACTGGAAAATGAATTTAACCCTTTTTTAATGAGCATTTTTTTAACTGGATTTTTAAAACAGGCTTTCAAAATATCTTTTGTTTTGAAGGCTACATGTTGTAAAGCTGTACAGAATGATGGCAACTTCGCTTTCACAGTTCTAGGACCAGGCAAACATTCTTGAAACAGAACTTGAGATATGAAAGCTACAGTTTGAAACTCATGGAGACTGCCAACAAAATACACAGGTACTACGCAGTTGAACAGTTAAAAAGAATGCCCGCCCCTGTCTGTGAAGATCAGTTACTTAAAAGAAAGCTATAAAATATAACATTGCAACATGTAACAATGTAATGCAACATTGTAAAGTAGAAACTGAACACTTAAATACATACCTACTTAGAAATGGTATTAATATCAATAACCACAATTATATGTCGTCAATTACAATTGACAAAACTGAAAACATGGAACTATCTATTTAGCCTTCTGCTTCAAACAGATGCACTGAATTACAGCTATTAAAATGCATGATGAGACCTATAGTCTACTCAACTTATCCTACCTCTTCTGTGATTCTCCTACAGCTGCTGATGCTGGCATATGGCACAGATGAGACACGGGACTTCCCAGATCAGGTACATCAATTTCCACAGATCACTGTGATCAACTGTATTTATTATTCATTATTATGACTATTTTTTATTTATGATTTTATTTTATGTAGTGGAGATCATGGAGTTTAGTTTCATCATTTTATTGCAAAGATCTTGCCATCCTAAGGATGAAAGAATGTATTACTTGAAAGACATCCAAAAGACATTAGCTATCTTGGCATCTAATGGAGATAACCTTCCAGCTGCCAGAGTTTTAAGTGCTTTATCTCACGCTCTGTTTTCATTCAATAATCAGATTTTTATTAACTGAGTATTGACCTTTTGAAGGCTCAGTACTTCGTGTGAGGACAAACAGACTTTGATAGTGAATCTCATTTGTGATATATTTACTTTTTCTAAATGCAAAGAACTGTTGCTAAATGTGCATCACTAACCAGATTGCTCCCTCCTCTAACTTCTGATAGGAGCTACTCAAATTCTAAGTGAAGTTGCTTGCCTTTAAAGCATTTTATATAGACTTTCTGTATGTAAGGTTTTTGTTTTTTTAAAAGCATAATTTCCATTAACTCCTGCTTTTAGTCAGGCTATAAATACCAGAGGAACAGTCTCCCTCCTGGTATTTTGGCACTTCTGCATCTTTTCATAGCCAGAAAAAGTAAGTGGAGAGACATGAAAATGTGAAAGAATGAAAAAAAACAAAGGAAAGAAGAAGAAAAAGTTAACCAAAACACCCTATGAATGCCAAATAAAGATTACACACCTTTGGATTCAAATAGTCTCCTGTGTAGCATTTTGTTTACTTACAAACATGTTTATTCCAAAACAGCACCGCACATGTTACTAAAACTTGTCTCCAAACTTGTCTAAAGCTTGTCTCCATGCCTGGTCCTTTGGCAGAGCTCTTTCCCATGTTTTGGCACCTGATGACAGTGTGCTAACTCCTATTTCACTTTGACTGAAGGTGCAATTTCATATGAAATAGCCAACCTGGGATGTTCTGTTGTTAAGTTTAATCCACCGGCCCTGAGCGTGTTTGACTAGGATTCAGGTAATCCGGACTCAGTTCCTATCTCCTCCACAGTGTACTTGTATGAGCCTGACAGACTTCTTGGGAGGTGCCTCCCATCCATTTCTGCTTAATGACTATATGAAGTTTTTACTCCCTGCAAGTCATCATGCAAATATATCAATAAATCCTTATGAGATGTTTCCATATCTCAAGGGTCAGTCAGAAGATATATTATTAAGCTCACATGTGATTCCAAAGCCTAATAGAAGAACAAGGAATAATCACGTCTCTCCTCTCTCTTTTTTAAACATCACAAATAATTTTGATCGTCTCACTTGAATAATGGATAAAATTCTTATTCAATTATTACCTGCTCCAAACCCATTTCATACAGTCACAGAATGGCTAGGATTGGAAAGGACCTTAAGATCATCTAGTTTCAGCCCCCCTACGATGGGCAGGGACTCATCCCACACTTCTGTAACTCACATCTAAAGCAGATTTTCAATGTTAATAAAATATAAGATAAATTAAGAGTGCACACAGAGAGAGAAACATTCTGAAAACAAGCCTCTTAACTCTGCAACATCCACATGGAGTATCTCTAGCAAAATCCAATACAACCACGACTGTGCTACTCACCAACAAATGCTAGTCATGCCTGGGCCCTACCAGATGCAAACAGTGCTGTATAGTGAAGCCATCTTCAAAGAGCTATTTTCTTGGTGCAGTTATCTGGAATTTTTAAATTCAGCTCTCCGTATTAAATAACCTCCTTTCTTGGCTGTTTTTTGAATTCTCAGTGGTATCTCGTTCAGAGAGTTTAATATTTATTTTCCCACTGGTGCAATGCCTGTAAAACTGTTCTGTAAACTGCTAAAATTAACTTCAGCAATTTTATTAATTAGAATTTGGACTATCAAATAGAGTGATTCTTAAAACTTCCATATCCAGATTTTCCTTTGCACTCATTGTTTATTATGGCATCATTTGTGAAGGTCATCCTAACCCTATGGGAGAACCAGACAATCCTAATTATATTATTCTTTCTTTTCTAAGTTGATGCTATAAAATACTGTTATAAAAACCTTTCTCACAGAAAGCTGCCCTTAGTCTTGAAGAACAGAAACAGCGTGTTTTCAATCTAATTTGTATTTTATGATTTTAAAATATGCTGAACTGACATCTCCGGAGGCTGGGGTCCGTTGTATACACACAGAATAAGGACATTAGAGTGAAACAAAACAGCAGAAGCTTCTCATGGCAAAATGCCTTGAAACTGTCTTTGAACCACCACCTCTAGGGGTGACAGCATTTCAGTTTCTGTGGCTAATTCGATCCTGTGGCTTTCTGATGAGGCTTCTAATGAATGAATACAACTGTAAGATTGTTTTCTCATATATAACACCACTCCAGTACTTCTGGTAGGCAGGGCACTGACCCCCCATCATGAGGTAATGACTTCCAGTTGGTTACTGTACTTCTAAATGTCAAATTTTATCCTTAAAAACCTCCACTGTGTAAAGGTCTAGCACAGAATTAAGTTCTCTCCCTGCAGATCCTCACAGGAACTCAGTTGTTATGCACTTACTATCTACCTTAGCTTTCTGTAGTCCATTTCAGCTCCCACTGAGCAAATTCCTCCCTACTAGGTCTCAACTGACTTCAGTCATATCTGGATATATCAGTGACCCTTCATATCTTCAACAAACAGACACGGATGTTTCCATCTGCCTTGTGTTGGATCATTCACTGCCTTATTCCTCTTCCAAATTTATAGTTCTGCTGATTACTCTGAGAGTTCAAACTCTTCTATGTCATTAAGATGTAACTAAGCTCTCTGCATACTGGATAAAGTCATGCTGCTCAACAGTTACAAAAGGTAAAATGATTCAAATGATCACGTCAAAATGTCTCATTTTCCCCACTATTTCTTGAACTTAACCTTTTCCATATTCCTGTTTCTGGTTTCCCCTAGTTATAAATGCCCTGAGCATCCTTCTTCACTTCTGTCTTTTTTTATTATGGCAAATATATCCTTTGCCCATGAGAACCTTCTACTTGAACCACAGAAAATGTTTACAGTGCAATCACGTATGAATATTGTGGGTTTCTGAACATGTACCTCTGGTCAGGTTCACTAATATCTTTGCTAAATGCTAAGTAAGCCTGATAAGATTTCCAGTTCTGCACTGAAAGCAATGAGACATATGAAATATGACGTATAGTGAAAATCATCCCTTTCAGCTGAGTTGTGCTTTGGTGTCCGTGAATAGATTGACTACCAAACTCAAGGCGAAAGCCAAAGGATGTGTATGAGAGCCTGAAGATTGCAGGTGGTGAATCAAGCCCATCAGATAATAGGCTTTCTTTGCTCTGCAGATAATATATAACTGCTAACCTATATCATTGAATTATGCCTAAAAATTGACTTTCTAACAGGTTTATGGAGGACCTGTGTTGTATTTCTACCTGGAAGATCTGCTTGTTTAATTTGCATCATGCATTGACAAGGGCCAGCCTCTGTTCATTTCTTGGAGATGCCACATTATCAGTCCATTTGAGTGTATTTTAGAGCTAAACTACTTAATTTATTCATTATCTAGGTATACTGACAACCAGAATGAAAGAGCTCAGTCAAGATACTCTCTTTTCACACTGTCTTTCACCACACGTCAGCTGAAAGGGACACTAAACTACTGAACTTCATGTTTGTTTTGAAACTGCCTTTTAGTCCAGTTAAAAGTCTCATCCAGATCTTGAAGAACAAACAAGCAAAAGAACTGGTTTCTGTCACAGAATCATAGAATAGTTAGGTCATGATTAATTACAATGGAAATCAGTCCCAGCCTAAACATTTACTGAATGCTTAATCCCCATTAATGTTTTTACTGAATGTAAAAGCCAGCTCCATGGAAAAATATATCATATTCACGGAAAAATATATCATATTTTTATTATCATTATCCTGAGAATATATTTTTTTTGGTTGGTTGGTTTGTGTTTTTTTTTTCTGCAGCAAGTGGTTCCTTGGGAAAAAGGTACCTGGTAAAAAACAGAAATAAGACTTTTTGGTGTGCTTGCATGAATGTAGCACTGCTAACAGAAGAAATATTTCAGCATGGGATAAACCATGGTAATAGGCAAACATACAGGAGGTTTATTTGATATGCACAAGCCAACTAGGGTAGTCAGCCCATAGAGAATGCCAGAACTCTCTGGGGAAGTGGGTAGCAGCAGAAGGTGATGCCACAAAGAGGTACAGCACAGTGTGTGACAGAAAGACAGACAATCCAGTGTCAGCTCATTTTCCTTGCTTGGAGTCTGGCTTATCCAATCAAAGTGCCCACGTTGCTTTTGCTCTTATCACATGCAAGTTTCTTTCTTAGAATGCTGGGCAAAGTAAATATGCTGTCAGCACATTCTAGTTTATAGCAAACACTTCTTACACCAAACGCTTTTGATCACCCACTATGTTAGAAAAATTCCACAAAAAAAGGAAAATCTGTGTGATTTTTCACTCACTGTTGTTGTCTCCTCTTTGTCCTAACTTCCCAGAAATGCTAAAAAGATGGATGGAAAGGCAGTCAAAAAGCCACATATAGTGAATGACACTAAATACTAAAATCTTATGTTCTTTAGATACTTATCCTTCTCACAGTAACGGCAGTAGTCTCTGAACATAAGGAATAAAAAACAACCAGAAAGACCATCACTTCTTAAACACTGTATTTACCAAAGTGTGAAATTAAATTGCTAAAACTTGTGTACCGTAACTCAGCCCTGTGGACACTCTACCCTGCTGAAAGACCACCTTATAAACATGCTACCTTTTCTTCCCTATGATGGTTAACCTCCTTTATAAACACTTTTCATCCAAGCAGCAGTGGACATTTTGTTTCCAGGGCTGTGGAAGGATAGTACACAGCATGAGAGAGAAAGATTTTAAAATGTGAAATATCTCAGAGTACTTTTTGCTTTATGAATAAATTCTACTAGAGATACAACTAATCATCTTTATGCCAGTTTACAGTACCTTAAAGTATTTTAAGCCGTCTCCATTTGATGTCCTAATCTGACTTCTCTAGGTACGAGTAAGTACCGTCATCAGCTACAAAGCACCATAAACTATTCTTCTTCTTTTACTGCTATGGACATTTCAAATTCTGTAGAAGACAGAGTTACCCACTGCATACAACATAATTTAAGCAACAGTAAGAGGAATACACACCAATCATAAGTATACACTCAAGTTACTATGAACTACCAATATGTCTGCCTACTAAAAGCCTGGTCCTTACATGAATACACATAAATATTTGCACACTTGCTTATTTTGTGAAATTTAATAGCTGCATACTCACATGACTTCCTATTTGCTCGTGAACGCTTCCTCTCTCTAGGCACCGCTCGCTGGCTTGGCACTTGGGTGGCAGACTTCACAATGCGATCCATGATCTCATCTGCTGCATCATCTGTTGCATTAGGTGAATCGTCATTGCCAGCATTCCATGAACCAATACGGCCTGGAAAAGTCCAGCAAATTAATTGAGGGAAAAGAAGACACAGTCTCTTGCGTCACTTTGGTTTTGCAATTGGGTTTTTTTGGGGAATTACAGCAGGAAGCTCAGTCATCACTACTTCAAATTTGCCAAAGGAGAAGACTCTGCCTAACGGAGAACATTACTAAATAATACCCTAGAATCTCTGCTGTATCAGCAGAGAACAGAGAGCTCAAGTGCAATTATAATTTTCTATTCCCCTCAGCCTCAGAGTCTTATTCTTGACCAGACTGGCAAAGGTCTGCTAGAAACTGACTATAAACCAAGTTTTGCTACTGCTGTGTGACCAAGTTTTCTTCCACTCCTATTACAGAGAGACTAGCACACATGGCACATATTAGAGATTGATGCAAATCAGCAAGACAAGTCCTATGCACCAAAAGAGAGAAAGAATCAGTTTCTGAGCATCTGTATCACACAGCCTATGGCAAACACAACATGAAAAGGGCAAAAAGCATGTTTTGACATGTCTCATTGTCCTTTCCACAATGAAGAATTCACCTTCTCATCAGAAAGCTGTATGTGTCCTGGCACAACTGCGTGTGCTCTGTTATGAGCAGAAGAGCAAGAGTCGTTGGCAAGCTGAAAAGCTAAATAAGCAATTTTGGTTAAAACCACAAACAAACAAGTGAGCCATGTCTCCAAACCGAAGGCTCTGGCATTCCTCACTCCAAAGACACATCTTTGGGTTCCTCCACTACAGGCTACTGTTGCATGTGCTTTTTGGGTTTTTTTTTAATGTGAAGGCTAGTATGCAGTGTGAACACTGACAGTGAGCTTTTCGAAAGACTGGCTGTGGCAGAATTGCAAGCAGATAAAAATTCATTTGCAAGGCCAGTCTATATCAGGTCCCTGATACCAACAAACAACAGCCTTGATTAGCACTCTCCTGCTTGTCTCCTGACTCTCATCAAGAGCAGTTCTGTTATGACAGTGCTCATGACAAACTTCTGTCTGGCTCACCCGTCCTCTGCCTCTGCTGTTCTTCAGGTGAACACAAGCTGACTCTCATTATCAGGACACACTGCCTGTTAGCATTCAGTGGATTACTTCAGCTATTCAGAATGTTGCAGTGCAGTCTGAATTATTTCATCTTTGTAGTTTAAGTAGTTGACTTGCTTCTTAAACTGAGGCTGTGAAACCTCTAAATTAGACAGGATTGAGCCTTAATAAATTATACACACAGATTCAGTGGTGGACGGTCTGGTTGTGCTATCAGTGGTACCAGAAAAGAATCAAGAAAGTGTAAGGTCTCCAAATGCGAGGGAAAAGAAATACCAGAAGAGAAAACTTAAGACTTGGGGTTTTGTGCATCACATTTACTCTAAAACCATCTTTCTGGTATCATACGTATGGGAGGAGGTGAGGGGAAAATGAAGGAAAATAAACTGGTGAACCCACTGTCTGTAAAATGATTTAGCATAAAGAAAGCGGTTTAGTGGCTGCTTGAATGAAGAGGTGTACCAGCAAAATTATGTCTTGGACAAAACCCAAATCTATCTCATTGCCAAGAATGATTGTACCACAGTGAGCTCAGGTGTTGGAATCGGTGGATTGCTTCAGGCTTTCATTTCTTCCCTGTCATGCTGTGCCATGCTGACACTTGGAAACTGCAGAGCACTGTGGACCTCAGAGAAAGAGGCATCAGCCACGACAGCAAAGAGATGCAGGGCTATCCACCTCAGCTTTTTATGCTCCTAGTCTCCACTTAATCCACTACCTCTAGAGTTTAACAGGAAGGTGATTAAAAGATTCATCATCTTTTTCTTACCCATTTTCCTCTCCCCACTCTTTCCTAAATTGCAGCAAAGCCCTTTCACTTCAGTTTGAATTGGTACTTTTTACTTGCTTCTATTGAAAATAAAAAGAAAACCACACTGCAGATTCTCAGATGCCTCATTTTGCCTTCTTGATAAGAACAGGAATATATATTAGGGTGTTAGCTGGGAGGCATGCTCACAGTGGGTCGAGAGGCGGGAATTTCCGCAGTCTTGGACTCCCAATGTCCCCAGGCACCAACTGAGCTGCGAAACACATGTTAAAACTTCAGGCAAATCCTTCTACCTCCCTGTGCCCCATATCACCACTTCCAGCATGGAAACAGCACTGGTGTGTTTTTCCTTCCCCATCGGCCCTTTCTGCTGCAAGTGCTATGCAAGACAGCCATGACCCACATTTGGGCCACTGTGTGGCCACCATGCCACAAGAAATGTGGCCAAAGGAAACTCCCGGCACTTACCTCGGCTGGCCCGGCTTCGAGTGCGGACCCCAAGTGTTGTGGTGCTTTCCCCACCGATGGAGGAGGTCTTCAGTACAGCCTTCATGTTCTCATGCTCTGCAGCATCTTCAGCGTACTGCAGGCCCTGGGGCTGGCTCTGGCAGGTGGGTGAGCTGCTGGAGAACTTGCCGGACTGAGGGAGAAAACAGGTTTGTTGTTTTAACAGAAAACAGCATGGAGAATAGGCCAGAGATGTCATTGTGAATTGCAAGGAGTAAAGTGTCCCCCTGGGCTTGGAGTGCAGCTATTCCCCAAACACTTGCTCCTCTCCCAGGGCACAAACCCTGAGCAGAGATAAACTGGAAAACAAGGCAACAGCAGGGAGCAGATACAATCAGAGGAAAAACAGATGTATTGGCTTAGGCTTTAGAATTTTGACCTTCTGACAGTGTAAGGTACAAAGCAAGGACTTGCTCTGAAACCTTTCACCCAAGCTGGACCCAGTCTGGGGTCAGGTATGACACCGAGGGGAATAGCATGAGACCTGACACACATAAGGAATTACTTTTTTCTGTCCAATCACCTTTCAGTAACAAGGCAAAATGAGGAGAGTGGTCTAGGAAGAGACACCTTTTCCTCTCATTTCTCTGCAATGCTGCACAGAAAATTCCCAAGCTGTTCTAAAACACAAATATCCACAAGTAACCTTAAAATACATTACCAGTAACGCTGAAAAAATCCCCTGTCGCAAATCACCCAGCCAAATTATTTCATGGCCAACACACAAAAATTGCAGTCAGCAGTTAGAAGAACAAACAAAACCTTACAAGAGATTTAGGAATCTGCCCTCTGCTTCCCCAGCCCCCCCGTGAATTCACTGTCACCACGACTACGTGAACAACAGCAGCTACATTATCTGGGCACACATAGTCCCTGGATGCAGCAGCTCCACTGCTTACTGACAGCAGCCGTCTAGAAATGGATGAAAACAGCAGAAATGGATACTTTCTAAGGAGAAAAGCTTGCACTGCTGGGCTGCTGTCTCTTCCCGGTCTCAGCCTGTAAAGGGCTGTGATGTTCGTAGCTGCTTCACGGCTCTTAGCTACAAGAAAGGCTGAAGCATGTTTAAAATACAGTCCTGGCTGCAGAAAATACCATCTCTGTCAACAGTAAACAGGCATCAACAGATAATAATTCTCAGTCAATCAGTCCAGCATCAGAAACTGAAATATGTTTTCCTTTTGGTTTTAATCTTTCTCACTCTGGCCAATTCAGCACAGATGAAAGAACGTGTGCAGCATTCTGTTTTTTCCTTGCATAATAAACAACATTAATTATTCTCTTGATGGTACTGAGCCAGTCAGGTGAAGGGAGGCAAACTTGCAGAGCCTTTCTGTCTAACAACAGTAAATTGGAAGAAAAGACTGGGCCCTATATTCCTAGCTTTGCTTAAATCCCTGGGGCTGTCAAGGCTACAAATTAAAACTACTTAATCTGGAAAACAATGACAGGGTGATTCTATTTTAACATTATGACTTTTCCGGGTAGGATAGCAAGTTAACTGAGTAGCAAAACAATAATCCCTACAAGGCACTAAGATAAATATACCAGTGTAAGATTTATTTGTTGATAGTGAGAAGTTTGTTTTCTTCTTAAAATATTATCTTGCAACATTCTGATGCGGAAAGCAGGCAAGTGCTAGAACTTCATATGTGAAATTAAAAGAAAGAAAAACATTAGAGAGAAACTTCTATGAGAGTGCATGCCATTTTTGCATTAAGAATACTCTGTTATGCACCATGGGTTGCAAAGCTAATCAATACCATCTCAGGAAAAAAAAAAAACCCAAACGATAAAGCCTCCACACAACTGTTAGTTACTATTCACACAGGTTAGTTAAATATTGACATAAACCAGCTAATTCATGTAATTTTCTTCCTACGCCCCAAGCTATACTCAAATCATCACTGTGGCAGAAGCTCTATAGCTAGCCCTTTTATTTCATTTCCTTAATATTCAGATGCTGTAGATTAATGCCCAAACCCCAGACTCTTGAGCAAATGACTGCCATTATGACACAGTGAGCATTAAACCACATTGTTTATGTTTGGCGAATTGAAGAAAGCTGCAATGCTGAACAAAAAATGCATTGCACAATAGATGCTCCTCAAACCAATACATTGTTTTATTATGAATATAGATACCACATTATAGTTCTTCAGTTATTTATTCACTCCTTTATTCATTTTCAATATCACCTGCAGGAACTATTAGTGATAAAAGCATGAACTACTCCATGGCTCACCTTTATCATTCATACAAAAAGGATAACCATTACAGTTTGCTTTGCATCCCTATATCCTGAGGCTTTGGAAAACTTTATAAAATGACACCATTTTGACTTCCACAGCTTAATGATGAGTATGAAAATATCATGGTATTCCATGGCCTGAGGTAACTAATGATCCCCATAACATTTAGACCACTGTTTTGGGTAGCAGGGATGCTTTGCAGTTTTGTAAACAGACATTAAGGAAAAGAAATGAGGAAACTTAAAGTTGTTAAGGCCTCAGAGCAGGATATCCTTATCCAAGAGAACAGGTATGCTTATGGTTAAAGGTGACTGTAAAAATGCATTCTTATGACTGAGCCGAAAAGCTATGAGAAAAATATCATGGTTCCTAGTTGCAGTCGAGCAGATGGAGTTGAGCAGTCCATATTATCTGTGT
Source organism: Lathamus discolor (assembly GCF_037157495.1). NCBI lineage: Eukaryota > Metazoa > Chordata > Aves > Psittaciformes > Psittacidae > Lathamus > Lathamus discolor. Next base: position 91,523,010 of record NC_088885.1, on the reverse strand, counting down.
TAGAAATTAGGTGTCACAGCACACGGGGGACATGGAAATGACATGCTTTTTCAGAGAACCATACCTCAGCATCCTCTTCTTCATCAGTCTGCCACCGGAAACAAAGGACAGGGTAGAGAAGGACAAATAGGAAGATTTAGGAAAGACAGTATGGTCAAACCACGACAGAGTAAGAGGTAACCATGGTGCTGTTTATGCAATTGTAAGAGGACATAAAAATACAAATTGTATAAGGAATTAATTCCTGAGACAATCAGCTTGCTTGTTTTTTTTTTTTTTTTTGTGAACAGCATGTAGAACAGCCTGTGACTGTCAGTAGGGTATATAAAAAATTGCTGATTTTTCTTAGAGAAATTATGAACTGAAATTTCCCCTAACCCATCCTATAGAGAAATGATGAACTGAAACTATCTTAACCCATCCTATTTCTTTCCCTTGAGTCATGAGGTTGCTTGCTCACTTTCTTCCCTGTGGGAATCAAGAGCACTAGGAAGGGTTCAGTCTCCTTTTTTCCAGCTCTATTCAGCACAGGGAGGTCTTGGCTGCTCTTCCTCCCAGTGCAGAGGTCAGCTTCTTGGCAATTCTTTTTCTCTACACTTAAGTACTTCTCCTAATTCCATTTTAAGACATGGCTTTTCAACTTCCAATTTAACAGAGCACTCAAATCAAATGCTTAGTAGTCTCTGAATAGTTGCTTACAGTTTTTCAGTAGCTGCCCAGTATCAGATCCTGGAAATTAGAGAGGTGCAGTTATCCTTTGTCATTCAGGGCTTTCACCCTCTGTGACAGCAGGAGTGTGAAACTATCTTGACAGTTACACTGCATAATGCAATGTACATGCCAAAATATTGTGGCATATGGAGTGCTCTTACATTTGGGGATTTACAGGGAATTAGGAAGATATTTAGAACTCTGTTCCCAAACGCCTGGGGAACTCTTCATTGGGTTATAAGATGCCCCACATGGAAGATTCCCAAAGTAGAACAGAGTTTCCCAAGTATCTGAGCTCCTTGTTTCCATAATTTTCATTTTCATTGCTTGTGAAGTACAAACATAGGCCAGAAATTCGATGCATTTTATATTTGTGCTTTTGTTTGTTTTTTTAGAAGAAACATTCCACCAATTCTATTCCCCTCCCCAGTGTTACTAATACATTTTTTTGACCTTATCTCCATCTCAACTATGATTTCTGTCTGGGCTTGATACATTCTGTTCCAGAAACATTCATCATTAAAAATGAAAGCCTGATTTACTTTGGCCCTCAGCTTAGTTTCAGCACAATCTCCATAAGAAGATTAGCTGCGAGAGTGCTGAATAGTACATTAACATTACTTTTTAAGGGTATGTTTTATCCAAAGAGTGAGATGCTTATTTTTCTTTGGACACAGTGGCACTGACAGAAACACGGGCAGATGTTTTGCAAAGCAACCTTGGCAGGTATGTTCCCTTTATATTAAAAAGATCCATTTGTTTCTTTCCCAGGTGGTAGGAAGTCACACCATAAAACAATTCTTCTTCTGAAGGCCACTGTTTGCTTTTTCGCATGAACAAGAAACAGAAGGGAGAATAATAGGAAGCAAGAACATGCTTGTACTCTAATCCATATGTACATCAATATAATTAATAAAAGACAGGAGGAGAGCAAATTAAGCTAAACAATATGCAAAAGGCACTCAAGGAAAGGTGAAACAGCAGAGTACACACAGTACAAAGAGTGTGCTCCAAACAAAAGTGTACGATATTATTACTTTACGTCAAGCTAGATTTGTACAGAGAAAGTTCTTATCTGCTGGCCTTCCTGCCCATTTAATTGAGCTAAAAGTGCTATGCTGTGGACTTAGCTTAGGGCAATGTGCTCCTCTCTGTAATATTACCAAAATTACTCAAAGAATACTGCTATAATGAATACTCTCAGGCACAAGATGTTAATTCTAAGAAAAAAAGACTGCTTGATTCTTCTGTCATCCAATACTGGATATTGCAGGACAATCTGAGATCTCCCTCCTTCGGTCTTATTTTTCCTTTAGGCTAACATTTCTATGCAGTGGATTTGCTGTTTCAAAATATTATTTATATTACATAGCAATTTTGGAAGTGAAACGCTTAAGTATCATAAAAAGCAGAGCTTCATAAATCTGGGATACAGATGCTTATATTACCCACTATTATTAAAATTCATTACAAAGCTCAGACTTATATCTATAATTGTGTTTTATCTTATTTTGCTTGATTGTTATTTTTAGTGTGCCTGAAGTGAGTGCTATCATTGGCCAAAGCCAGATATGAGGTTGCAGAGGCAGACTATTTTCCCTGTGAAACTGTGGCAACTCACTGTTCTCTTTTTTCCCTAATTCCCCCTATCTTTCTCTTTTGCAGACAACATTCACCAAGATTTAAACTGACAGTGCTCCATCCATTTCAGCTATAAAAGAGCACACAAACATACAGATCTCTGTGGTCAAAGGCTGAAAGACTAGAAATATTCCCATTGTCTTTCTCCCTACTCCATGTGTACAGTTGCTAAAGCTGATGCAAGTTCTCCACGCATGGAGCCAGCAGAGTCTCTCTACACAAAGAGCCAGCACCCCTCTGCCTTCCAAGTCTGCAGGGGGGACCACGGTTTAGGAGATATGCACTTTCTTGTTAAGAACTAGCATGGTTCTGGCTTAATCCTTTCCCATTTTTGCTAAAATCCCTCTTCTTCTGCCTAAAAGCCATGTACTATAAGGTGACAAAAATGAGATCCTGAGGAAACTTTCTAAAGGACAGGGAGGTAAATATCAAATAACCATGCAATCCTTCTAAGTTACCAATAGCAGAAATAAAAATTACACAGGACTACTTCTTATCTTATTAGAACTACTTTTTACTAAGTTTCTTTCCAATCTCAAGATCGAAAGTTTCTTCTACCAATGTTTTACAACTAGTTGAATATACTGCCAGTGCATTACTGATATCTCTTCCCTTTCCAATGTCTTCAAATATAAAACACTAAGAAAATCAAGACCAGATACAAACCACAGCCAATACAAAACTACAATAAAACTCCCCTGTATCATCATTCTTCACACATAAATATCTTCCATCCTGCTGAGTTGGAAACTTGTTTTGAGGTAGATCTAACTTTGAAGTTCACAAAGGAAGCTGTGACAAATAGTCTGATGCAATTTTAATTCTGTTTTACCATGCACTGCAATCAAATGAACTGTAAACGAGACCATATTGCTGGGCTACAGTTAAAGATTTAGGAAGTCCTGAAATAACCATACGGCCCATGAATAACTCCCTTAAAGAACATCTCCATGAGGGGAATTTTAAAGAATGTGTAGCAAAAAACGTGGAGCTGCCTTTCTGGGACCTGCAGGATATTTTTTGGTGGAACACTACCTTTCAGATGACATCTAATTATTTTCAAATCTCAACACTATGTTAAGACTGAACAATACAACTTCTTCCAACAGTATTTTTTTCCTGGGGAAGGCCTAGCTGTCTCCTTCCTTACATTTTCAGAATACAGCCGCTTTCCTGGCTCCGCTCCTCACTGACTCGCTGTCAAGCCTGAGCCTTGTGGCCTGAAAGGGTCCCTTCTCTCTGCTTCCTGAACTCAAATGCCAGTGATCAGATTTCCTTTTCCCTCCACATTTCCTTCAGCAACAGGACAGAGAGAAGCTTTCTGTCCTGCCACAGCCAATTCTTCTGTACAGGTAATACAGAAAGACTACATGATATGGTAGGAAAACTGTAACTCCTTCTCAGTATTGTTTAAACTAATACTTATTGTTTAAACTAGTAAGTATTGAAGCTATCTGAGGAAATGAAAATTTTAATTTATCAATGTCTTTGGTTTAATGCTATCTTTTAGTTCCTCTAGAATATGTCAGGAAAACCAAGAAATAATTGAAGAAAGTGATCTCAGTTCCCCACTGGTAGTTTTGAAAACTTGTATGACTATATTAGAAGTTTCACATAAAATAAGAGCCTCTTCCTTAACCTGAGGCTAGACCAAAAGGAAAATCTTCTGAGATAATAATACAGGTTTAATATTTTCTCTAGATGGGGCAGATTTCCAAATTCAAAGAGGATATTGCCAGGAAAGGTCTACAAATGATCGTGAGTCAATGGCTTAAATACAATCTCAATTTATATCAGTTTCAACACATATATATTTTTTTGACCCACACAGCCTGAGCCATAAAATTGCAATCAGCGTAGAGCTTTCCATGCCAAAGGCAGGGGTAGCTTCATGTGCAATGAACCACTCACATCTAATTGAGACTCCAGATTTGGATTTTGAGACAGCTGGAAACTTTTATTAAGTACTGGCACTTCTTAAAACTTTATTTGGATTGAGTCAAACTACATCAACTTAAAAAAAAGATAAAAAAATTAAGGGGATTTTAAAGTTTACTGTGCTGAGAAAACTAATCTTAGTTTAATTTATTCTAGCAGCATGCAATCATACTTGCAATCAAAAAGGTCTGCAAGGTAACATCTACTGTGGACATAAATCTGTTCGTTCTTTCAGAACCCCAGAGTAGTCTGTTCTCATAAAATTGGCTGTTCTGTCCTTTAAAGTTAAGAAGAAAATTGCTGTGTGTGTGTATGCACATATATATACACGCGCACTAAAAATAGATAAACCACTAAGATTAAGGATTATATTACAATATTCAAAATCAGAGAAAAAAATCCATTCAAATTCACTTGTAACCACTTAAATGGCTACAATGGTATAATCTAAATGCTTTTTGTTTTTCTTTTTCGTATTCTTGGTTGATCAGGTACACACAGCTCCTGGTGTCTTTTAGATATTTTGGCCACTGTCTGTGCAACACACAGAGATGCACTTTTTGGATGCTTAATTTCAGTTTACTCTTATTCTACAAATTGATAAGGAAGCAAAAAATATACACAGTCAAGGACTTGAAAGTTTTGTCTTCTAAGAGAGCAGAGTTCATTATTTACAGTAGCAGAACCTTTTAAGAATAAAAGAATAACAACATTTCACATATGACATTCAGTGAAAGAAAGTTTTAAAACCCTGTGCTGGGGGAGATATATTTTGCCACTTACATCTGTTATCATTTTCCCTCTGGTCTTGTTTCTTTCCCTGTGGTTTGCTCGTTTCTGTTTCTGCTGCAGAACTCGCTCCCTGGTGGTGCGGTATTCCAGGGCAAATTCGCTGATAATTTTGCAGAATTTATTGATGTTCACTTCACGTATTGCATAGGGAGGATGGCCCATAAATAACAAAAATGAGTGAAACCTGGAAAACAGTGAGTTCATAAATGCAAAGGGAAAAAATCTTTACTGATGGTTTCTGGAAAATAAATTAATAATCAGCAAATCATTTATTACTTTTTTAGCTCCCATCATTTCTTCTGTGCTACAGAATGTTCATGGATGCCTTGCATAACACTGGTATGTTTTATAATTAAAACCATGAAAGTCTAGTCTATGATAACTTCATCCCAGTCCACTTTCCCATGCTGATGCAGGAGATTAAGATGTTTATGGAACTCCATCCACTTTACATGACTAATTTGGCATGTGAATGGCCAATTTCATTTCAGTTATAGAAAAAATATTTATTAAGTTTCAATTCTATTTATTTGTATTAAACAACTTCAAAGAGGCTGTTAGGATGTTGGGGAAAGTCTAGACAAGAAGAATGCAGATTTACAGGCTAGCAAACACAAGAAGGAAAGAATTTCTGGTTCACAAAACCGACCATAAAATTATATTATCTACTAAGTACTTTAGTTTGGGATACTCTCAATTCACAGTTTTACTGCTTCTGTGGAATTCAGAGATTTCCACTATTTGCCACTTTTACTATTGCTTCTATACTGCATAATTTACAATAGCGCACTGAATGTTTAAAAATGCATGGGAATTCCTTTTAACTGCATCTACATCCCTGATAACAAAATGTCTTCCCAGTCCTAGAAAGATGCAAGTACATGGACACATTTTTTGAGAACTATAGTAGTAGCTTTAGGACATAACAGGAAAGTTAATTTTTTTCTTGTTTGTACAATGCATATATAGTAAACAGAACCAAAACCTGGTGAATTCATTTCCCTTTCACTGCAGTTGGGATTTCTGCTTACTTATGGTATAAAAACTAAGTCATGAAAATAATAAGGAAGAGCTGATTCAACTTCTCAAGCATATATCCACAAATATGTCCAACTGTGTCCAGTTCTGGGCTTCCCAGTTCAAAAGAGACAAGTTGCTACTGGACAGAGTCCAGTGGAAGGCTATGAGGAGGATTAGGGGACTGAAGTATCTCTCTTACGAGGAAAAGCTGAGAGAGCTGGGCCTGGAGAAGAGATGACTGAGAGGAGATCTTAATGCACACAAATATGTTAAGGGTGGGTGTCAAGAGAATGGGGCCAGACTCTTTTCAGTCATGCCCAGCAACAGGATAAGAGGCAGTGGCCACAAACTGAAACACAGAAGTTTCATCTGAATTTGAGGAAGAACTTCTTTACTGTGAGGGTGTCGGAGCACTGAATAGGCTGCCCAGGGAGTCTGTGGAGTCTCCCTTTCTGGAGACATTCCAAACCTGCCTGGACACATTCCTGTGTAACATGCTTCAGGTGAACCTGCATTAGCAGGGCTGTTGGACTAGATGATCTCCAGAGGTTCCTTCCAAGCCTAATGCTTCTGTGACTCTGTGAAATCTGGGATCATTTGGTATCCAGATCCTAATTTTGACCACAGCAATTTAGAAATTATTCAGAAGTTGGAAAATCTCTCAAAATGTCATTAATAAGCAGGTACATAGATACATACTCATAGATACGTACATATGTACGTAGGTACATACTCAGTTGACTTAAGCTATATTTGGGAATCTGAAAATAAAAAGCTCAGGTGTATTGCAGAAGTATCATGAGTATCTACATTTAAAGGCACTACAATTACTGTTAACTCCACCAGATGAAACTAAACCCAAGGGCAAGTTCTAAGGAGAGGAATCTGCTGTGTAGGTGTAAAACACATAGCTGTAGATCTTACAAATAGGTAGGAGTGGTGCTGCATATAGAAAAATTCATTACACGAGACTCATTTCAACCTCTGTATACGACAAATTTGTCATTAGAACTTAATTTTTTTTTTTTTTTCTACATCCTGATTTTGTGTATCACACAGTAAACCAAACCCCCATTACAAGTATTCAGGGAAGGACAGAAACTGTAGCAACCATAAAGCTGGTAGCTTCTGGAGTTAAAAGACCTGGTAACATTACTTGCTGGAAACACTTATACAAAAGCGTATTTATGATGTCATAATTTATAATTTTAGCAAGTCATTTTATTATCAAGATATTGCTGTCACTAATCTAATTCTGTACCTGTTAATTATTCTTCTATGAACAATCTTCAGGATTATAATTCTTTCTGCACAGTCTTTAAGGAATTCGGACATTTTTTGCTTTAGTGTTGGCTTCATTTCATGCTTTGCTATAGCCTTCAGGTGATCCCATGATGCTTTGCACCGCCTTTCCATCTGACACAAGTTTTCCTGGAGTTGTTCAAAGTCAACCTGAAAAATAAATAAAAGGAAAGAAAATGTAGCACTTTAAGCAAAAAACACTGTGGTAGCATCCTTGGGTATCTGTACAATGCAATACATGTATAAGAAAGTGTCAGCGCAGTGGTAGCACAACATTAATTCACATTATTAATTACTACTACTAAATAATTAAGAAATGGCTTTCTCCATTGCACTTGTCTAGACATGAAATGCTAGTAAGAAAAACTGAAAACAAATAAATACCTATATGCGTATAAATTTGGTTTCAGTCTTGGAGCACTAAAGGAAGAGACAATAAAATATTGTGATACGTTTTTTCCTTGGCTAATAACTTCATGCCTGTACCAAGCAACTGCATGACTCAGTTATTTCTGAGGTAATACAAATACTTTCTTTTTTTGTTAGTCCTTTTCTCTACTACTCATAGCTTTTTATACCCTGTTTACTGCTCACTGTTGTTCCCAGCCAACACTTCTCCAATTTAGGAAGCACTTGGATCTCTTCCCTAGCCATGCACTGACTTGTTAATAGATGATCTACTTCTAATCACAAAATTCACAGGCCAGAATTTTCTAAAGCTCTACTGAAAGTGTTGTGTAGTGATCTCAGCACTAACTTTCATCCCTTGATATACAGTACAAATTTGCTGGCTTATAGCAAGATCATATAATGCCTTTGAAAGCCTCTCAACACAGTTAAAATGAATGACTGCATCCAACAGTAACATTCATCAGTATAGAAGCCAATGCATTCCACAGAAGGTGAGAGAGAGCTTCTCCTTTATTTATCAACCAAAAAAGGTGTTCAAGTTGCAGCGGTCTACAGAAGACATTCAGGATGCGCTGCTAACAACTGGACAGAGTGCATTAATGACCCAGCCACAGCACACAACGGATGAAATAGTAAAAGTATTCAACATGTTCTTGAATTCTGAGGAAAAGTTTATTTTACAATACCACTTCACAGTTCAGATGAACTCAAGCTATAAAATACAGATTTAGCTCACAGACTCTAAACACGTCAGTGTTTGGGATGTTAGTCTGGTACTCCAGCTAATTCCTTAATGCTAAATGAAAATCAGTGTCAGAAACAGGTTTTATTTCACTCTTTCTAGCTGTGTGCAGCATCCACTGCTGAGACCTATACTGAGGCTAGCCATAAGAAATGCATTATTATTATTAAAAAGCTCCTGGTATTGATTTGATTTGTTTTTGCTGTGATTTATAAAGTGATGAATTTTTCCTCTTCACAAGGAAATAAAAACATCCTTTGATCCATTCTGCTATCCAGAAAAGCCCTGCAGGCGGAGCAGCTGTGGGGTTTTTGTTTTCCTTACATCCATATCAATGCATATGGTGTTTTCCAGGTCAGTATTTTCCCTGTTGATGACAAACACATTGCTGCTTTACAGATGGCTTATGTATATATACACATATAAAACACACATGGGGAAAAATACTAGCATTCCTATTAAGAAAAAAGAGCCAAGAGGAGGTATTTCTAGGTCTTAAATAATAAGGATTATTCAACCTGGTTGGGGAAGTCTCTCAGCCCCTACAGCACAGAAATGTAATTTTCTGATATTTTTTTTCTGACAGCTTTCACTGAAAACAAAATGGTTTTTAATCTATTAAAAAACTGTTAAGTTCAAGAGACATCGCTGGAAAACAACACATCTGCAGGTAAAAGATATGGCAAATTCCCTACCCCTTGAAATCTAGCAGCCAGAGCATTCCCAAGAGTGGGCAGTTCCAGCAAGGACTGGGGATGGCAGGTCGGGCTAAGGGATGCACAAGAATGCTCTGAGCACAGAAATTCAGATCTCTGGGGAAGTCCTAAGGAGACTGTAGCAAGGAGGATGCCAAATTAGTTCCCCTGGAACTGAGCGTTCCTCTGTGGAACGCAGGTTTGGCTGTGCTTGAGCAGAAGTTGTTAACTCCTGGAAGGATTAAAGTAGGAAATCCAATATAGGATAATGTACCTGAACATTCCCCACATGTGAAGTATTAAAAGGCAAATTTTTTCAGAGACAATCAGATACCCCACGTGTATTTCATGAAGTGCTATTTCACCAGTGCAAATTTTGCAGGTAGACACAGAATCTACTGCATTTCAGTCTGCTCCAGGTCTTACATGCAAGGAGTTAAGCGAAGCTTTTTCACATGGATATAACCATAAAACATCCCTGCCCTTTACCCAAGGTGTAGAAACTGCCCCCCCAACAGAGCACCACGCAACAAAGCTAAGTCTTCAAATCTTTCTAAAAACCCCCTAAGCAACCAAACAAAAAGACCAGCATTTATCAGCCTGCTGACAAGATTTTTCCTACTAAATCTTGCAGAAGTGAGATTTTCCAATGTTCAGGCTCGACTGGCTCAAAAGGAAAATTCTCAAGTTAAAAATATTTGGACTCTCTTAGCAAACATATCAAAACATTTGATAGCTTGCAGCTTGAGTACTACCTGCACGACTTTCAAACCACAGAAAGCAAGCTTCTGCCCCTTCTTACAACACCAATAGCACTAATGTGAAGCTCTCCAGTGGGAAACAGTGTTATGTGACAAGCACAGTCACCCTCACTGTATCTCTCCTCTCCTTAATTTACATGCCTTGCCCTCACGTTTCCTTTGCCAGCCCCTTTTTTAGTTCAGTGTTGATGCTCAGATAAGAAATTAGCCAAAAACCTCTTAGCACATTAAAGCCAAAGATCCACTGTGTGACCACTGATCTTCTAACTGGCCTCTCCTGCAATTGCAGACACTTGTACACAGCATCCAGATGTAAAAGCAATCACATTGTTCTGCAATATCCTCCTAATTTCTTTTTTAGTAATTTTTGATGTTATTGTTGTTCTGTTTAGAACGTCTTCTAATACTTAAAGACGTCTTCTAACATTTCAAGTGTTATATACAAATATAACAGTAACGATGATAAATGATCCCTCAACTAAGTGTTCCTGTGATTAGAAGAACTTGTGTGAAGCAATAATGACAATTATTATATCTAACATATACAGAGGAAACAAGAAAATAATACCATACTAACATAGATACATAATACCATACCAACTCCCTGCCAGTCCATACAGCATCCCCAAGGGATCATGGATTGCACCTTTTTATTTACGGGCTTATTTCCAACAGTTTCCTAAAAGAATGCTGCAAAAGGGTAGAAAGACATGATTCCTTTTAATTTTCATTCTTTCTTGAAAGGAAAAATGCACCAATCCTTGCCTGCAGCTGTGAGGTCACGCTGGGACTAACACAGAATTCAGACGAATTGTGGCTCCTCACCATAAGAGGTGCTCGGACAAGAACTGCTGTGGTGTTACTCTGCTTTGTAACAATGCTAAACTGAGTAAAAGGAAGTGCTGGATAGCAACGTACAGATACTATGTCTGGTCCCAGGATTTGGAGAAAGGTGGAAGTACATATTCTTCTTTTCCCTCAGTGCATATGTGTACAAAATACATGCAGCTTGCTGGTCCTGCTTACAGTTACCCTCTGCTACAACTTTAAAAATAAATCTCTTCTTTTTCCTCAGGCAAAAGAATAAGCACTCTTAGGCTGCTAAGCAAAATAAAATCTCTTTTCTTTCAGACACTATGTAATGTTTATTTTCATTTGTAAACCGATTTAGAAAAAGAAACTTTCTAAATGCTCCTGGGATATATTTGATATGTTCCTCCTTTCTCCTGCCAGGTTCCTCTCCATTCACAACCACACCAGCTGTAAAATATTCAGAGCTCTTTGTTATCTATCTGTGAGATCTTTTTCTAGGCCTTCTGAGAAGGGCCTTTGTAGACACTGCTGCATTGGAGTGGAGTAGCCAAAGACAGTCTATCCAAGTAGGATTTAAAGTCTAGTTTACAAGACACAAGCCCTGCAGGGTCAGCCTCCTTCAGGACACCACTGCTGTAAGTCACTAATGGGCAACTCTAAAAATCAAAATAAAAATCTGTGTTTCAATTTAATGCACCACCATATTTTGCACAAATAACATTCAGACCAGCAATGCCAGCACCCACTTTAATCCTTTTATATCATTATTTATTGCTTGCTACCATAGTAACAAATGACTCTGCCATAAACAACAACATGAAAAAGAGTTCTACCAAGTTTTCCACTTAACTGGGCTGAGAATCCAATATTGCACTATAAACCCATTGCCTAAATGACTTCTGTATGGCTAGTTTTCATCTGACTCAAAAACTACCACCACCATCAAACAGCTCAGCATTTACTTCCCTGCCCATTCAGGTGCCATGAACACTGCTCCTTTAAAAGGTCTGTTTGTTTCAAGTTCAGCTCCATGCTGTACATCCAGTATCACAGCTGCGTATACAAGTTAAAAACTTTCTAATTCATGAGATATTAGACCATGCCCCTGTCATTCAGGCATGACATATATCAGAAGCCTTTCTGGTCTTCGAGATGGGGTGTTATTTCTCTGTGTGGCCACAAATATCTGATGGCAACGTAAGAACTGGACTCAGTATTTGCTGGGGGAAGAGAAAGGGCTGCTTTGAGGTGACATTGGGAATTAAATGCATAGGCTCAAACCTTTTGCTATGTATTCCCTAGGGCACCATGTACAATTCCAGGTGTGCATGGATATAAACAGCAAACAAGTAAGCTGCTGTGAGATAACAGATCATTTAAGGTCATTCAGCATTCCCTTATCTGGAATGTGCTTTACATACTAGATCTCCTGCAGTCTCTGGGCTAAGTTCTACTGCTACTCATAGTACAAAACTGTCCTAAAGTCAAAGATGCTGCACCTGATCATGCTCACATTTCCAGCTGCCTGTATTTTCATTCAGCCCTTGAACAGTTTAAAAAATGTTACAATTGGATGGAAGCAAAAAAAACCAAAGCAGATAAATGAAACTGGTGAAGTTGAGGTTTCTGCTTAAAAAGCAATTCTTTTCAAAATCACTGTAAATTATCCAAAGTTTTGCTCTGAAGGCCAGTGAATAACTTGTAGCTGTAGCCTCAGTATCTTTGTATGAGTTTTCCATTGCCTGATACTATATTAATTATTTACTGCTACAGCTTTCTTTTAGGGCTGAACATATCAAATCCAGATATTTTCTAAGACCTGGATGTCTGCATTTTTATCCTGCCCACAAGGTGCATTAAACAGATGGCTGATGTTTTTACAATGGCAAAAGTTGCCTTAACTTCACAATAAAATGACAACTGTTTTATCACACATCATAGAAAGATATACTTAATCACAGACAAAATCTTTCTCTCTTCAAAGTTCAAGAGAGTTTCTGCAGCAGACCACAGCCGAGTCTGAACTGTTTATAATGTAGGGTCAGACCATTCATTCTCACATTATTACAGGGATGTGCTCTGGCAGGGAACACAAAATCTTCCTCTTTTCCTGAGTTGGTTCAAAGCCAAAGGAAATTCTGAGAATCGCTCCTTGCAAACACACTGTCATCTGAGTACAGCAACCTTCTGTGGCATATGTTCAAAACACTGCCTCCTCCAGCATTTCCACACTGCCTTAAGTCTTATGACACTCGGTGAAGCATCCCAAGACCAGTGTCAGTCCTGCTTGCACACTGTTGGTCACACATTTTAAGTGAAATAGATGCCAGCTCTCGAAAGCAAGCAAAATATAAAGGAGGCTCTGTCCAGACATTTCTAATTGTAGAGTAAGAGGTGGCATCCTGCCAAAATAATTTTGGAAATAAGAACACCTGCATCAACACACTAATTAAAAACTAAAGAACAGAGGTGTGACCAGATGAGTCTACCCAATTATATACACATCCCCACTGCATTTTAGTTCCTTAAGCTATCTACAATAAACATACCAATATGGAATCTTTCTGCAGATGCTGTATGAGCTCCCACACTCTGGGATGAAGAGAAGCCATACCAGTTAAGTCATGATATAGGTCCCTTCAGATGGTGTTATAGCACCTGCGACACTATTTGCAGTCATTTCACCTGGAACATTACTGAACCATCACAGTGCAGTCAGGCACACATGCTAAACTTCATTTGCCCTCTTTCACATAAAGCCTTGAAGTCTCATTTGCCACTGAAGCTCTTTCCCCTCACCCCAGTCTTCCCTGTAACTAGCAGGATCTGCCTTATCCTGCTCTGTCTTCATCTCTGCACCTGCTAGCTGGTGCCAGGAACTGGAACAGCTGTAGCAGTCCTTGCAGCTGGCACCACAAGGAATGATACAACTGTAAGAAACTTGCATCCCCCAACTTTTTTTTTTTTTTTTTTCCATGGAAAATAATTAGACTTTTGGCATTTATTTCTGTTTGAATTAGGGAAACATAAGGAAAGCATACTTGAATGCAAATTGCACACAAATACTTCCTGTGAAGTAAGACAAATCCTCCTCAATCAGCACAGGAGGCAGCATGATCTTCCCTCCTTTCTCTGATTTCCAGTGTACCAAGCAGAAGCTACAGCATGCCAGAATGGCACTTCTGTTTCAGACACTTCCTTGCTACCCTCCACTCTTTGCCAAGCACCTCAGAGGGCAGCTGCAGGCTTCCTTCTCCCTTGTGTATATCTTAGTCTTGTCGGGACTTCTTTTCTGCCCACAGACCTTGCCCCTTCCCCTGCATTGTTAACATTTCCTACTGCTTACTTTCAAAAGCTGCCTGCTTCTCCCCTGCCTAGTATCTGCAGATAATCAAAGCGTTTTGCTGCATGGGTTAAAAAAAAGCCAGAAGTTTGGTATCTTTTAGGTAAATGAAAATTAGGTTAAGAAAAGGACAATTACTAGTTTACTCTATGGAGCTGGTCAGCTTTCATATGCATGGGAAGATACTTACGGGGTAGAGAGAGATGAACTTTTTGAATAACAATGTATTTTTTATTATCTAACAAAGAAGAGACTAGTGCTGATGCAACCCCTCCTTGACTACTGATAAGGAAACTTCTAGGAACAATACTGCGTTTAACTGCAGAAATCTGGGGGTCTGCTTCAGTATTAGGTACATCAGTTCTGGTACAGCTCCAGTGAAAAAGCAACTTGCAATATGTTGGGGGGAGGGAGGGAGAGGAAAAGAAAAGAAAGAGAAGTGCTTTAAAACATGGCAATGCTAAACAATCAGTGCCCTGCACGATCTTATATACACTTATACAACTATGAATACTTTTTATTTATCTAGAATTCTTTTTTTTTGGTAATTTTTCCACTTGTGTCTGCTTTTCTTTTGCCATTTATGAGTTCAGTCCTTCAACAAAACCCATAAGTTTTGCAATAACTGTACCATTTTGTTTCTGGCCTAACTCCTTTCTGGTGAAGCAACCTATTTATGTTTTTTTTTTTTTCCATAACCTAAGACTCAGGAAATTCTCATATGTTGCGCATCTCAGGGGAAGGGGCATCTCTATTTATCTACAGGATGGAAACTGTTTAGCCTTTGTGGTTTCTGAAAGATGTTTGTAGACAAAATGGAGCTCAAAATACAGCCTAATCCACAGTGAAATATTACTTCTCCCTTCCTGTCAGCTTTCCTAAACCAAGATTTCGCCTCGTCTATGAACATTCCCTTGAAGAGGACAGCTTGGATGGCTTCCATGTCCTAACAATTTGATTTGTGGCAGTTAAGATCAAGTGGGAATAGAGTTTGTTACAGTAATCCATCAGTGGTATAACACATGCAGGAACATCCCAAGGAGGGAGACCTTGGGCATCAAGGGGAAGGTTAAGGCTATAATTTCTCTTAATGTGATTTTGTCTGGCCTTTTCAGAGTTTCATCCACTTTGGGCAGGGCCACTAGATCAGCAAACCACAGACTGAAAGACTGTGCTCAATCTTGCATGCTCTTAGACCTAAAAATTGTTTATAAGTGACAGCATTAGGTTAAGCTTTCTTACACTAAGAGTGAAAAACACAAGATTCACTTGAGAGTACACCATACACAGTGGTATGGATTTTGGAAAACAAAGGTTCTTCTTTTTTATGGTAATTTTAACGATTAACTTGGTCCCAATCTAAAATTAAAGTGAAATAACTTCTTAACAAAAAGAAGAAACAGGAAAGTAGAAACCAATATAGTGAAATGTTAAGAGAATAAGAATCACTCAAAGGCAAAAAAAACCCCACAAAACCACCCTTCCAAACATGAGAGAAACCAACCACAGTGAATGCAATAAAACAGAGCCTAAACATAGGCTGTGCAAGAGGAAAATTAGGCGAACAGAGATGGAATCCAAAGTGCAAATATCTAAGGATATAAAACAAAAGCCACAAATTCTTTTACAAAAAAAAAAAAAAAAAATATGCAGGGGGTCCTGCATCACTGGGGACAAAAAAAAAAATGAAGAAGACAAAAGACAAAAGACAGGGAAGGCCAGGTTGGATGAAGCCTTGGGTGGGATGGTTTAGTGTGAGGTGTCCCTGCCCATGGCAGGGGGGTTGGAACTAGATGATCTTGAGGTCCTTTCCAACCCGAACTATTCTATGATTCTATGATTCTATGATGTTGGGGAGAAACTTATTCTGGTACCTGATTTTTCTATATTTTATTTTTTAATAAAAGTGAACTAATAGCAAGGTTTGAAGACTTGATAAAAACAAACATGTTGGAGAAGGGTATCTTACAAAGCACTAAACTAGCAGAAGACAAGAATTCTGACATCAAATAACATGAAGAAATTGAACCGCTGGCTGAATGGGCATGCTCTCACTACACTTAATAACTTTGAGAGTCAGAGAATAACAAAGTTTCATCTATCTTTACAAGAGCAGCAAGTTTGATTCAGGAGACTGCAGAGCTCCAAGCTTTATCACTGTGCATGGTAACCTGGATGAATAACAGGAAATTAAATACATCAGTCACTACATTCTGAGTATGTTTATAAAATAGCTGACAGGTAAGAGCAAGTAAAGAAAATCAGACTTCTAAAATTTTACAAGACCTTCATGGAAGGCAACCTATGAAGTGTGAGGTTAAGAGAGCAAAAGAAAAGGAATACATATTGATTCTAATCTGATGACAGGGTGAACAGCAGGTGTCTCATCGTTTGTACTTTATAATTCACAATTATCTGGAAAACAAGGAAGCAGACTGAGAGAGTAAAATGTACAGATGGCAGGAAATTATTTAGATTAGCCCTGATTTAAGATTATTAGGGAATTGAGAGAGAAGCAGTAAATCTGCTTCAGCAGATCATGTTTGTTACTGTAGATCACAATGAAGAGCACACTGCAGGCAGTACCGAACTCCTTTGTGCATTGGCCTAAGTTCTGAATTGCCTGATCAGCTCAGAAGGCTGCCTGAATGTCCTTGTGAACTGCCCAAAGACAACTGGTGTCAAAAGGATAGCAACAGTCAAAAACCACAAAGAAAAGCTCAGGACAGCTAACAAAACATAGCACAAGCAGAACGGGACAATGTAGTAAGCATACAACATTTATTAGAAGAGGGTGGAATACTGTGTTTGCTATCGTTTAACGCATTCTAAAGAGTAAGATGGAGAAGAAGTGTGGAAATGATCTCAAAAAGAAAAAAAAAGGATTATTTGATATTCAGACACAGATCTGAGCAGCCTGGTTTTATTTCATCTTGCACTGAACAGTATGATGGAACAGATGACTTTCAGAGGTCCTTTCCAACCTAAGTTATTCTATGAAATAGAGTGATAAAAACCACTTTTGACTGTTCAATATATTCACACAGTAAATCCTGGAATTGGCAAATTCAACAGCAGCCAAAATTAGATTATGAATTCACTGTCATAAGAACTGTGCAAGGAACCAAAATAAGAATTAAGTTTTTACATTTTTAAAAAAAAATGTGTTATTCAGGATCATGCTGTTCCTCCTTTTCCCCCTAAAGCCAAACAAGGTGCTAGGAACAGTAATAAATCATCTGCATACAAAGCTGAGCCATTGACCAGCCATATGTATTAGTTCAGGGATTGCCACTTCTTAAAAAGAGGTGCTGCTACAAGTTTCCTTTGCTTTCATTTATCTTCCCTAACTCCTAATCACAGAAATTATTGTTAGGAAGAGGACAGAAAATGAGTTAAAATATTTCAACGGCATTTTAATTCCAAACCCAATTTTATTACCAAAAAAGATCATTCCTTCCACTTAGAATACAATTAGTATCTGCCTTAAAAAAAAGATCCCCCCAAACCACAGAATAAATAAATTTGAAGATACTGGACAGATAAAGTTTTAACCTGAAAATAGGCCCTAATAGTTACATACATTATTAATAATGTATATAATATTAAAAGGGCTGTAATAATGAGGCTGCCTGTTAGTGTATTGTTAAGGAAACTACCTGACAGAGAGAGATGAAGCTCAGAAGAAAGAGTGCTGGCGTCTTTGAAATTCAGTGGGAACAACACAATGAATCCACATTCATAAAAAGTGCTGTGACCAAAAATCAAAGATTAAAATAAAATCTTAAATATTTCACTTTAAAGTGTTTTTCTTAAAAACATATATATATATATATTTACCCACTAGACATACCTTGGCTGACCTAGTAATGGCCCCGATCTCTGAATAAAGATCAGTACTGTCTGGGAACTTTTCGACCACCATAGTGCAGACATGGTGCAGGAGGGACTGCTTATGCACTGTGTCCTTGACTTCTGGAACCTTCTCGAGGTAGCTCAACTCAAAAGCTTTGGCCTGTAAGGGGGAAAAAAGGAAGAAGTGAAAAAGAAAAATATTTACTCCTTCTCATGCAGATTACTAGACAAAAATGATTACCGAGTAGGGGCAGAGGGGAAGAAAGAAGAGGAAGAGTCTTACAGGAGAAGGAACTTACTGCTTTTACTTATTTTTAAGTTGTTGAAGAATAGGCCTAAAATCAGACCATCTGCAGTGAAATGACTCATGACACAGCTCTCACAATTAAAATGGGAAGCATCAATATTAAACTCAAGGGAGTTACACCAGAAGGGTGCCTAGAGCCACATTTCCTTCAGGTTATACTAAAAGAGGCAAAGAACAACCTGACACACAATAAAAAGACAAAATAGATTCTTTTTTCTAGACTAGTTTTTTAGTTAAAAATAAATACTGGGTTGCAACTGTCATAACGGTTTTGGCTTCTGTTTTTCTGAGGGATAAAGGTGCGGGTGAAATGCTGGGGTATCAGACTTACGTTGGTTCCATTCAAAAAATTGCCAATGGCTAGCAGAGTAGAAAGGATAAATCCCAAAGTTTTATTGTGCTCCAGTTGGTCCATTCCTTCCTTCAGGTCTAGAAGTGGCTCTGCAACTTCCTGCCATGAAAAGAGAAACAAGAAAGTGAAGGCTGCAGTTGGCTATAGCTGCTTTAAGTTTTTAATTCTATGGTTTAGCTTAATTACTGAAAAAAGTTCTGAATTGGTGTCTTGCAGAGTGCAATCTGGCCATGTGTGCTGGCTTTCTTCCATGTTCCAGCTAATAGATCACACACAAGGACAGACACCCTCTCCACCCCCCAACATAAAATAGTTTCCTAATGTTTTTTATGTATGCAATTGCCTTACTTGTTGTGGGGATTATTCTGTGATTCTAAACAGGAAAGAAAATCAGAAGGGGCTGCTGCATTGGAGTTTCATGCATGAACATCCCCCTGCTCCAACTGATAAAAAAGCTTCATATAAATATGGTTTCTAATCTTTGAAAAACTAATAAAAAAAAGTTAAACTTGGCATTTGTAGCCTGACCCTAGAACTTTCTTCCAATGATGCCCACCTCTGAGTTTTAGACGTGTTTTGTGCTTGTGTGACTTTAAAACTGAAAAAACCCCAACCCACTACTGTAAACATCAAGCTTTACAAGTCTTCTCATTTTAATCTTTGAACTCAATGCATCTTCCATTCACACATGTTATCTGAGTGTAGGTATGTAAACTGATAAGGCTTGAAAACATAAATTCTGTTCCATTACCTCGGGAAGTGAACTACACACCAGAAAGTTCAAAGGAAGAGAATAAGGGTAATTGAGTTGACAGAGCTTATTTCCATGTCTTTGTGTGAGGCCCAGGGTTATTTATTCTGTATGCACAGTAACAGTTCACATTGCTTCTATCTCCAAACACCATCCTAAGCATCCGTGAGCAGCATTCTTTTCCCAAATTGTTACACTCTTTATGAGCCAAGAAGCCAAAATTAAGCTGTCATTTCAGACCAAGAGGCAAAATAGCCGAGAACTTCACTTTCTTAGAGAAATACAGCAGGTCATTCAACAACTGCAGTGCTATTTTACCATAAATAAGAGCACAAAGATAAAAGAAACAGACATTTCAAGTCACTAAAGAACAATGCATTCCTTGAAAAGAGAAAGAAATATGGCATATTCAAGACAAATTAAGAGATGGCATAGTGAACAATGTAATTCTTATATCAGAGAAGAGGTACTAAATAATCAAAGACTTTATCAAGTTAAAACTAAAATCAATAAACTATTGCACATATTTCTTTGAACAGGTTTAAAGTCAGGGTTGATTTAGTTGTTTTGTTCATCACGGAGTTGAATCAAACTGTTCTGCATTTGTACTTTGAACATAGGCTTTTGAACTATTTTACTTGTATCAATTTGTAACCTGTTAAAAAAATCGCTCCTAAAAGGTTAATTTCAAATATTCTGAAGGTCAATAAAAAGATAATATTGAAGGCTTCCAAAGCAGGCTGTAGCCCTTCATTTAGCTATTTACATGCAAGTTATACAAGCTTAGACTATGTTGCATATAGTACACATTTATAAATAATCTTTATTTTCTATTTTATCGTAGCACTAAAACCCAACACAAACCAGTGTATAATCGGATGCAATACCTATTCTTGCTTCCTATAAAACTCACCTTCCATATAAAGAGGGTAGATACATACTGCAGAGCTACTGCATATCCTTAGATACCACGTATCCTTATTTATCACATATTTATTTTTCACCTAAAAATTATACTTGAATGAAATTTGAGGATTGGTGCAGAATTTCTGGCTGCAAGACATCTGATAATACCTGATGAATGCTTGATGCACATGCACAAATGAACTCAACCATATGCATGCAAAGAATCCACTGGTCCTGGGACAGGAAGGATGTAGCACACATGTTCTGCACAGCTGATTTGACATATGCACTGTTAGCAACCTGCTACACTAGTATAAAGTTCAGCTAACTACACCTCTATAACTTCATGTCTTGCTTTTCTGGAAGGGTAAAATCTTGGTTGGGATGAGAACTTTGAGATGACCAAAATGTAACTTACCATGTTTGCGTTTAATTAAGTCTGGCCTGCATAAATTATCGTACCCTTTTTAAACAACATAAAGTATCAGGATGATACTGTAAAACTTAAAAAGCTCTGATGCACTTAACAAATTTTCAGACAGTTCAAGCATCACCCAGAAGTACAATCTTTTTGAACACTTATTTCAGACCAAGAGGCAAAATAGCCAAGAAGTTCACTTTCTTAGAGAAATACAGTGGGTCATTCAACAACTGTAGTGCTATTTTACCATAGAAAAGAGCACAAAGATCACACAGCACACTGTCTCTAGGGAGACTGGAGTCAGGAATAATCTTTCTGCTCAAAAGAGAAACTGAAGCAAGTCTTTTTCTTTACAATTTCTACTTTTCTGAGTTCTACACCTGCTTATATTAATTTATGATCCTTTAAAGTTGTCAGCAATAAGGATATATTTGCTCACAGTGACCTTAAGAAAAAAAAAATCTGATTTAGGACAACTAAAGATTCTATTCCTTTTTCTAAGACCCTTAAATTCCCTTTGAGATAATGAAATTTGACATCATCCACATCATAAATAGTTTAGTACAAAGAACTAGTAGTAATAGAGTGTAAATTTTCACAGCAATCAAAAGTCTCAAAATGAAGATTTAAAATTTAAGCTCTTTTTGTCTATGCCTATAGCAAGAATAACTATTGTGCCACTGATAACCTTCAGTAGGCATACAGCACCTTAGGTACATATTAACGTTTTAAAACAGTATATGCGTTATAAAACAGATGATTGGAAAAGAGCTTGCTTTATTTTCTGAAAAGACCAAAGAATAACCATCCATTCAGTTCAACCCCTCACAGTCTGAGGCTGCAAATGTACTCTGACTTACTTTAGTTAATTAAATTCAGTCCAAGAAAGATTACTCCATTATGCACAGAAAGTTTTTCTGCAGACATGAACAACATCTCACTTAACCCTTTTCTTGAACAATTTCATGCTGGTTTTCTTTCAGGTTGATAGAGATGGAGCTAAGACCTGCTTAGGCAAAACTCTGTTCTCGGATGATGAGCAAAAGAGTCTCATGACTGAGAACTCTGGCCTGCAATCAACAACTCAGGTATTTCATGGTGTTGTCCATCTAAAATTTCCAGCTTCACAGTAATAATAGGAAGGTTCATTAAATTCTTACATAAAATATATGTGTGACTCAAGAAGGACTATGAATGCATTCTGAACTGTTTTGAATTTTCCTAATTTTAAAATAAATTTAAAAAAATCAAGCAGATGCTGGATAAAAAATTACAAAAACTGTGAAGCTGAGTGATTTGCACCTAAGGGTTTGCCTATTTGCAGATGGATCTTCTGCAAAAATGTAGATTCAAGAACAGAAAAAGTTAGCAGACCACGGGACTCTTTTATTATGATAATCACTAATGCAGACTACTTCATTTTTTAATTGAGTATGCTCATGGTACCTTATCTCAGTCTAAATAATGCTTAAACTTATTGGTTACCTGGAATTTAAACTCTGACTTTAAACTTTTGTTACTGGAGACACCCAACTGCACACTCTCTCTCTCTCTCTCACCTCTGATGTGTCATATCTTCCTCTTCACTGAACTAAAACCCAAGCTGTCTGTCCTATGTATACTTGTCTGCTAGGCTTCTTATCACATGCTCCTCTTATTGTATCACAGCTATATGCTATTTCTTGCACCATTTTATGGTAAGTCCTGTACTTTGGCCTATCTACCTTTCAACATGGTTAAAAATACTGGTGAGGCACTGGAATGGGTTGCCCAGGGAAGCTGTGAATGCCCCGTCCCTGGTGGTGTTCCAAGGTCAGGTTGGACAGAGCCTTGGGTGACATGGTTTAGTGTGAGGTGTCCCTGCCCATGGCAGGGGGGTTGGAACTAGACGATCTTGAGGTCCTTTCCAACCCTAACTATTTTATGATTCTATGAGTCTGTCTTCACTCCAGGTATCACTTCTCTGAGTAATTTAGGTATTTGAGACATTTTATACTAGCATCCATTCTACATGGATTTTAACTGGCAATTCATTAACTTTGTGGCATAAACATTATAGGATAAGCAACAGGAAAACTCAAAATTTCTTTGGCTTTTAGCAGTGTTCCAAATGTTATTTTCAACTGGGAGGAAGATAGATATTGTAGGTATACACACAGATTAACACCTACAGCTAACTCAGCTTATATGAAAGGAACACATTAGCCTTGTGGTAACTTCAAAGCAGAACAAATAGCTGTAGCAGAGTAAAAAACCCAACCATCCCCCCCCAAGCCCCTAAAATAGCCAACTGACAAAAAATACCCTAATGACAAAAAAAGCATTCAGGTTAGATACAAATATTTTAAGTTTTACAAGTCAGAAATATAAATGTCTAAGACGAAAATGTCACAACTGAAAAATCCTGAGTATTAGTGTGACTGCGTTTCCTAAAATCTAAGAAAATTAAGCAGAGGTTAAGTAATCTTGACACTATAGTCTGTGAGTCAATTCACTGTTGTATACCTTATTAAACAACAGTGGCGAGGTAAATATCAGGCATTTTCAGAAGCGAGTTCCACCTCTCAGAAGCCATATCACATATAGTTATACTGATTTCTTAATATGAACATATGTGCACAGACACACAAACAATATTACTATATACAGGAAAGAGCTGCTTGAAGAGAATGCATGGGCTATGCACCAGAAGTGCAGCCAGATGAGGTTCCTGTGCTAGACTGCTGAAAGAGCTTGTGGAAGTCAGCAAGCAGCTGAAATTGCATCAAAGTTATACATTGTCATTTTGAAATGTTTATCTGGGATTCATCATTCATGACAGACAACACAATTACATTGTTATCTGAACAAATGCCATGTATGAAGAAGGTGGCAAAAACTGTCTGTGACTTAACAGAAGACTCCTGAAGGTTGTCTTATCTTTTGTTTATAACTTTGATTGTGGGTTATAAGCAGAAAAAACTTTAATGGATGATGTTTTCCTTAGTTCAAATGGATGTAAGGTCAATACTCTCATTGTACGATATAAGCGTGAATACTGTAGTCCTCATTCAGTCTTTATCCAAAGAAAAATTCTTACTGCCCTGAAGTAAGAATTTCCTGAATAACAATATCTGGAGAAGATGTGGTAAAGATTTAGCCCTCTACTTTGTTTCGATGTCATTACTGAGAAATTAAAGGAAGGAAGACATAATCTCTGATTTTCTTTTATAAGAGGAACAGGTTATGAAGGATCATTTTAGCTGTTTCCTGGTTGGCCACTGAAACAGAAGTGGAAATTTACCATTTCCTCAAAATAACAACATTTCCTCATACAACAACAAGGTCAGGGAAAGATTAAAGCAAAGCCTCCAAAGAGTCTCCACCCTTGCCTCCCCACTTTTTTCTCACCTTTTCCACTATCTCGTAGTCCATCTTGAAAGCCCAGAGCTGGAGCCTGGCAGAGAGTTCACTGATGGAGGAGAGGGTGAGAAGGAATTGCTCGGCGCTGCCCAGGGGGACATCGGGGTTTGCCAGCTGTGCCTCCTGGATCTTTTGCTTCTCCTCCTCAGTTGGGATCATGGTCAGGATTTTCTGTGAAGGGAGACAAAAGGCAGGTGTTAGTGGAAGGGCCAAGGAGTGCACAAGGGCTGGACACTGGGTGACTTCATAGCAATAGCTTTAGAAGTCTTCAAGTCCCTGGCTGGTAAATTAGGACAGCGCTGTAGTAATCAAGAACTAAACCACTGCACAAGAAAGCAGAACAAGGCCTGATGTATCAGTCACCTGCAGTTTGCAGAAAAACACATCTGTATTAAAAAGCTTTTTAAAAACATTTGTGCTCAGTAGCATAATCATGGGATAAAACATGGAAGCAGACATAGGGAGACTGGTTGGGATTTCTCCCAATGCTTTCATATGTTTAAGTCAAAAGTGGCCACATTTCTGTAAAGTATATATGAAAGTGAAGGTAGGAGGAGTGCAACTTTGTGCCTTGTGATTTACAGTAAGTCAGACTAGGTATTAAGGTCCATTTTAGCCTCAATATCTATGACTTTCACTGCACTTGTAGGCATACAGAAATAACTCAAAGACTCCTGTACCTTGCTGCTATCAACATCTATTACTTTTTGTTCAACCTGTTTTGGGTTTTATGAAGCATAACAACTATTGCAGCTTATTAGGTCCCTCCCAAAAATTTCAGCTGAACTGAGGACAACTTCCCAAGGAACACACACTGAATTTCAAGTTGAATTATGCATTGCATAACATATGGCTTCTTTTGATCT
This sequence comes from Lathamus discolor, assembly GCF_037157495.1. Lineage (NCBI taxonomy): Eukaryota > Metazoa > Chordata > Aves > Psittaciformes > Psittacidae > Lathamus > Lathamus discolor. The sequence goes on along the minus strand of NC_088885.1, from coordinate 91,497,981 downwards.
GAGAAGCCTAAAATATTGACGAAAAAGGATCTCATTCTTTTCAGTTTCTGCTGTTGGTATGGCTGAAAACATTCAAATTTTCCCTTTCACTCTTGGATTTTGCATGCTGATTTACATGTAGCAGCTTTCCTCCTCAAAGTATTGCTCTCTATGGTATTACTTCTTAACTACGTTTTAACATAATAAATGCATTTAAAATAAAAAAGAAAAGCAAAGCATTATAAAGGTATCAGACAAGCGGAGGTCTTTACCCTGCTGATCAATACCTCATTAAAACAAAGCAGGAGATTTTCAACACAACTTATGTTTATTCATCTGAGGAGTGACAAGTTTTTGCTGTAGCCTTGCATAATGATGGCAGCTGTTTTGGAGGGGAGGAGAGAATAATAAAAATATAGCCAAAGACCTGCCAATCCAAACTACAGCCTTGTTCCAGAACTGGACATAGCCAATTGATCAAAGTAGCACAACTATTCCCTTCCCTTACTGCTATTCATCTGGCTGCTTGTGCAGCACTAGAGCTAAGCATGGAGAGCAAGGGACTTTTCCTGGTCAATCAGGCAAAGAACAAAGAGTTAAGCTAGCAAAGAATATTCAATTTGTTGAACTAAGACTTATTTAATTTCAGCCACAGCATTTGTATTGCTGTCCATCTTCTTACGCTGACTTCCATAACATAAATAAGCCTTTCTTTCTGTTAATGTTGGCTCTGCCTTTCAGTAAAAAAGAAAATTTAAAAGCGTCTCCTTGTTTGGATACTGCAAGCTTCTACCTTAATAAATTAACTTTCTAAGGAAAAAAAAAGAAGAGGAAGAAAATCGTTCAATATACTCTGGTGCTTTTCCTTCCCCTGTCAATGACTGTTTCACAGCACTTGATAGCTTTTAGTATGTGCTATCCATCCATTCATCCACCAACACGTGCTGAAATCTGTATATTAGGAGACGCCTAACATTAAACTAGATTTGTAAGTAGCTGCTTTAGGGCACTTCTCAGTGCTTGACCAATGCTCATCTAAAAAATTCATACAAAAGAGAGACTGAGTCTGAAACTCATAAGAAAAGTGGTTTTGCAGAGTGTCCTTTGAAGAAGTCAGGCCTCCTACTGCCTAATCCTAGCTTCAACAACAAGAAGCTGACACCCTTTCAGCTGAGCCTATGCAAATAGGATCATATGAACATCCATACATGGGAAGTTTAGCAGTAGGCATGTGATGGATGTAAAAATGCTTCTGATGCATTTTTGAAGGCTAACACTTCAGCAGTAATTCTCAATTACCTCCTACAAATAACCAGGACTTTTGGCAGCTACCCAGGGATCCCACAAGTATTTTGTGGTGGTGCAGGGCCTTCACTCTAGAGATATTGCACTGCTTTCAGGCATTTTAAAGTGAGCAGTGAAACAGCAAGCTTTATTTCCAAAGGGACTCTTCTCCTCCCTGAGCTTTATGTAAACACCACAAGCCAGATGGCAAAAAAAGCATTCAAGTCCAACTGCTGCAAGGCTGCTGTGCTGCATACTGTAGTATGTGAAACGTAAAATGCCAAGTGAAAGAGCCTGTACTTGTGCCAGCTGCCAAGGATCACCCCTGATGCTGAAAGCCCTGCTTCAATGGGACCAGCGCTGCTGGCAGTTCTCACACCATCCAGGGTGCAAACTCACCCCATAACAATGACCTACTCACTGGCACTTCTAACCAGCTCAGGGAAATAATTCTGAACCTGCTGGTCATCATCTTTGGTGTACAAGTGGCAAAACACTCCTATTCTTGATTTCCAACCTGTGACTAATTTAAGCCATTTGTTCAGTGCTGGAAACTGATGAGTACACCGACTGCCAGTTTATTATTATTATTTTTTAAACATCACTGACAGTAAAGTAGCATAAAACCACAGCAGGGCAGAAGGTTACTGGCACTTGGTGTGACGATTAAATCACAAATGGCTTTGAGTCTAATCATTAGTTCATAATGCTTTCCCATGTACAGCATTCTTAACACCAATTAAGAAAGAACTGGTTATCAACAAACTCTATGCTCATATCCTCTAATATGTGAGATATATGTATTCCATCTCCATTCATTCTCACACAACCATTTGGGCCAGAGATTAATATTCTGAAGAAAACCAATGCAGAAATCTTTTCATGCAGAAAAAGAAGCAATTTTTGGAGATCCCGTTTACATGAGATAATGGATCCTAACGCTCCTGGACTGCTGGACCCAGCCACTTGCTTGATCTTTCAACAAAGGGTTCAAACTGCTTATTTCCTGGACTCAGCCACCCTGATATATGATCTCCAACAATTTCTAAGAGGAAAGCCTTACAAGTGTCACAGGGCAAAATTTATAAACCCCATATGCCTGAGGGTTACAGGCCCCAGTGTGGGGTGCAAAGAAGCACCTAACCAGAGACTGCAAATAGGCTGGAGCCTCTGCTGAAATTAGGTGCTCAAGTTATCTCTTTCAAGAGACAACGGTGCTTCTCAGTGATGATGAGGCTGCAGGGGTGCCTTGGTTTTCATATTTGGTTTTCATATTTGGTTTCAGCTGACCTTACCAGGTGAACAGGAGCCTGAAAAAAATTAGTAAACTAAATATCTGACTGTTGTTGGGTTCAAAGCTTTCTGCAGCTTGAGGCCCATAACCAAATAAATACACCTTAGTGGGTACTTTGCTGGATATCTGATGGGCTTTGGCAGATGATTTCGCTCCAAAAAGGCTCTCACACTTCAGCTTTCCAGGCAGCTACTGAGACATGAGTGTCTGCAGAAACTCTAACAAAATATAAAAGTATATGAACGTCAGGACTCATGGCAAGTGAGGCTACCTGCACTAATTTTATTTCATTTCTCACGAATTCCCAGAAGGAATTTAATCTAAAATGCCTGACAGCCATCCCTGTAAATGGGGAACTGGCAGCTGTTGCCTTGGTCAGACTATTCCACTTCCTCAGCTCTCTACTGAAATACATGAACACACCATTGCTGATCACAGAAACTGTAGCAGATGTTTTGGTTTGCTGCAAGGAGTGCAAGTGTAGCTTTTTCCTTTCAATAAAGTCTGAAACTCGTTAGGGTAGGGATACGCTCACCATAGGTGTACAGCCAGCAAGGCACCATTGAGACCCCATCACACTTTATAAAGCTTCATCTAAACAAACTGGAAACTGCAGTTGCCAGCATACCACAGTGACTATCAGAACAAAACCTTAAATAACCATAACAGTTTCCAAAAATCAAATTTTGATTTATGTTAATACATGCCACCAGCTGCCTTTTTTTACCACCAGGCTCTCATTTCTTACCTTTTTTTCCATCTGAGGGCTACCTAGTCACTCCAGACACCTGGGCCTCAAACTACTTAACATGGAGGGCCTAGCATACTTGTCAAGGCTTTAATTTCAAGTAGTTTTACTAAAAGCTATAGCTACCTGTGCATCAATACTATGTAGGATCTCAAAGCTGTTAAGAACAAAGCAATCCACTTTAATTTCCTCACGGCATTACCCCAATTTTACTCTGCTAAATCAATCGTACCCTTTGGTATAATTAATTTGGACCCACATTCCCTGACTAAACAACACTCTACAGAGGGACTCTCTCGTTTCCTTTACTAAAGACAAGCGCTGAAGACTGGTTTGGTAGACCCTATTCTTGCTGTTGCCCCTGATACACTTCACAACAATTAGGTACCAGGATTTTAAGCTTGCCTCTTTTGTTTAGCTCACAGAATGCCCTCATCCATGCTAAGCAGGCAGTCCTTTCTCCTGCAGCAAGCTCCAAGTTGTTTAAACACAATGAATGCCAAGCTTTCAAAGAAAGGAAAACACAACCACTTTGGCAAATATAAGGTGGCAAAAATTTTTTAGTTGAATTGATGCATGCTTGCAGACACACACTGTGTATTCCTTTGAAAATAGGTTTCTAACAGTGCCTGCTCTGCATACTAAATGGACTACATCTGCCTCTCTAGCACCATGCTCCCATTTTCTGCCCTTTTTCAAAGCTACGGAGTACCTAACCACTTTAAACACATGGCCTAAAATTACACAACATACTTAGGTATAGAGGGCTTTAAAATACCTGGAGATTTTTTTTTCCTCCTATTTTAGTTATATATTTGAACTTAAAAAGCAAGTATGGATTAATTATGAGTTAAATGTCTAATCACCAAGGTCAGTCTTAAGATACCATTTAATATGAACTTATCCACCAAGGTGCAGACCTAAAGCCATGTGCACACTAACACGACAGTGGCAATGCTCCTTGGAAAGAGACATAGCACAGAGCTCACAGCTGAGGAAAAGGATGGCTCTGGTAACTTGCTACTCTGCTGGTGTCCTGCTCCATGTTAGATCTGCCAAAAAGCTTCACCCCTCAGGATGCAGAGTACATTGGCTCTGCTCCACCTACCCTTTCTCTTGATTTTAAGTAACTGAATAATCACATCAGGATTACTCACATCCTTGGCTTCAAGCTGTAGACTCAAAACTCAGAAACCCATTTTCTTTAGCACTGGGCAAGTATATCAAAAGCGTATCCTTTCCTGGTTTCTGAATTCTTCAATTTGAAAGCTACCTGCATACCTATTTTAAATGAAATTACAGGCTTTTGGCAGCTAATGGGAAGGCCACCCAAAACAGGGTGTGGTGGTACAAGGCACTCACAACTGTGGACATCACAGGTGGTTGACAGATGAACAGCCCAGCTACAGATGTTGGTACTAGAAAGGGTGAGCTGGGCAGAGCAGCTGAACTTCTGTTAAGCATGAGGGAGAAGGACACAAATCAAAAAAGATAATGCATGGAAGATGTATCATCCATTTTATGTTGGACTTTGTATGGCAACACCACCTACAGCACTGAGATCTAACTGGTGGTCTGTGAGTTGGGCTTGGCTGGAGTGGTACTTCTCTCCAACACTTTAGAGCTTGGTACTGCAAACTGCACTGGTAGGCATATGGGCTGAGTTGTGAAAAGCTGCTTTTTTAGCCTGATGTGTCACCTTGATAATATGAGTAAAGTATATATATAGCCAATAAATAATATAGCTCTGGGAAGAAACTATATTCTAGCAGGGATAAATCAGGCCTTGCCTTCTAGCTAGAATGATCTTTTTGCCTTAAGTACTTCTTTTGCATGTAACTGTTGGCAACTCCATTTCCACTCTAGCCAGCTTTCCTCATTTTCTTCTATAGTCAGCACAGTGAAGGTAGAAAGGGAGAAATCATGGAGCACAGCGCCAAACCACTGAAAGGTGACTATGAATCAATACACAACCTCTGCACCTCAGCTACTTGCTGAGATCTATAGTTGTGTAGATTACCCTTACTAGATGATATAGGCTTATAAAAAAAAAAAGATTTGACATGAATGCAACTACAATGAAAAAAACCAGGGGAGCAGCAGCCTTCTTTTACACTTCATAGAAGAAAAATGTTTTGATAAAAAAAAAATAATAAACAGAGCTCATCTTGGATCTTGTTAAGAATATCTGCAAAGTCAAAATGTAATGGTAAAAATTACATCATCTCTAATCTTTATACCAACTGCTTTTCTTCAAACAACAGTAACACAAAAATGCTATTTTGAGCAGAACTAGTCACTGTATTTGTTTTCCATTAGATATACAATCTAGAATGACTCCAACAGCTAGCTGGGCATGAACTTTATTAAACTCTGTACCACTTGCATCAGCCCTAGTAACTCCCTGCCTATTCTTGCTGCTATTTCAGTCAAGCTTCAGAGGAAGAGATAATACTCTGAAAATCCTGACAGGAATTAACACCATTGTTACTCAGACACAAACAGAGCAGACAGTCTGTGTTTACAAAGCATGCACAATCTCAGGTGAATACAACATGCTTCTGAGCACACTGCATTGATCTGACCAGTTTCAACGCTCAGTCATGATGTAATAAATCCCCTTTTCCCTCTTGCAAGAAAAGTCTGGCCTGCATCATGTACAACAAAAAAAAAAAAAAAAAAGAAACATTGAAAATACAGACTTGAAGATATTGACTATTCTTCCTTACCTCTATTCCTTCCTTGTTTAAGGCGTATTCGTCAAAGTTCAATATAGCAGTCTTGATAGTGCGGGGAGGGGGCAACACAGTCAAGCCAATATTAATAGCATTGCTTCGTTTTGAGTCCAATACAATGATCTCCTGTCGCTTCCCATCTGCAGCAGTTTTCTTGGTAAAGAAGAGAACAAGAATATTATTTCTCCAGCCTGTTTTAAGAAGAAAAAGTCACTTCTTTCACTAATGAAATCACCTACTCAAAGGTGATGATACTGGATGTAAAACTAATTCATTTATAGCCATCCAAAAAGCTGAATTCTTCTACCACATCCTTACTGTTACCAGCATGAGCTGCCAGTATTTAACCAGAGTGCTGAATGCAGTCTTGGATGCTGTGCAAAGCAGAGCTAGCCTGAGACACAGGAGTGCGTGCAAGGGCTGGGAACACTGAAGTTTGGGGCAGGAGTCTGTCTGAAAAAAGCCTGAAGCTGTCTCTGATGGGCAGCAGCTCTGCCACAGGGTCAGTACAGTAGTAGCTGGACAGCTGATGGGCTCTGGGGCTCAATTACCCCTTGGATGAGTCAACCCAGAGTGGCCACCGATCCTCTCTCGCCTGTGTAGCTGGATGGGAAACAGACAGTGTGGCTCCTACCCGCCTGCCAGTCATCTCCTCTGTTATAAATCCAACCTGGGCACTGGCAAAGGAGCTGTAGAGGCCTTTCTGGAGACATTGGGATGGTTTTCTGACCTCTGGCTGCCAGAGGAAAGGTATTCTACATTATGCTCCTGATATGTCTGTCAAAACCTTCACAGGTGCAGAACAGTTTCAACCCTTCTGCTTTTTTCAAAGTTCTATTTGAGACTAGACATAATCTTTGGATCTTACCTCCAGTATAAGCAACAATGAAAGCACAAATTCTCCACTTGTGCTAAGGATTGCTTTTTAGACTACGAAACGTTTTTCTCCACGTCCTTGGGGTCTGCACAACAGTCACCAAGTCAAAACATACCCTACTGTCAGGTCTACATGCTGTTTCTGCATTGGAAGAACTAAGGCAGCAAATATGATTCAACCAAAATACCTCCAGATGTGGGTCAGCTCATTATGGGAATGATGTTCTCTCATTAAAAAGATGCCTTTTTCTGGCATAGCTCAGTTCCTTGCCTGCACAGGAAGAGGTTTGCCCACCAGTCATAGCACCCTGCCCAGCATGGTGCGTGGCACCACAGCACTTTTATCATACCTACATGATTAATGTGGTACGATGCAAGTTCTGTGTGCAGATGAGACTGACAACAAGTGCACTTCACAGGAGCTGGGGACTACCACATGGCTATGATCTCTGAAAGTAATAACAGGGTTGGGTTTTTTAAAATTAAACACTTCTGCTGTAAACTGGGTAAGTTTTAGGAGAGCAAAGATAAAATTTGTTTTCAATTTTTATATTTCTGTTCTGTCAGAACTGCTCTCTTAATTCCTTAAAAGCATTCCTGAGCCTTCTTGAACCTTCCCTTCTTTGGGTAAAAAAGCCCTCTTTTTCTCAGGAGCTACCTGAAGGATCTGAGATGCAACTTCTCCTTTAAAGCAGTCACGTCTACTTTCAGGGCCATTAATCACATTTTCAGGACCACAGTTAGAGGTCAAGGCCACATAAAAACAAGTGGGGCTCACCAGAGACTTCTTCCTCTTGAGTCTGTGTTACACTAAGCCTTTTTCAAACTACCACTTTTTACCTTGTCCTTCTCAGCACAGAATTACACATCTCCAAAGAATTTATGCAGAAGGGAAAAGGCTGGGGAAAGGAGTTAAATTTAGGCTTCCCACATGTGGTATGGGTAAGTAAGCCTCAAATCTGCAGCTCTGTTTTTAGGTTCACAAGTCTGACAAGAGAGACATTCATTTGGGGGACATATGATGCTAACCACTGGGATCACTAAGATTGCAACAGCGCACTTGCTATTTAGCAGTGAGTTATGAAAGACAGATGAGCTGTACAGGGGATGTATGCATGTAGGTATTTTCCAGAGCTATAACTGCATAGGGAATATAAGATTTTGGGGTAAGTAACTCTTCAGAAACAGGGGCAGAAGAGATTTTAAATCCATTCTGGGGACAACGGCTAAGTTACAAAAAAAATCCTTTCGAAATAAATAAAAGGAAGAAGAAACGAGAAAGATTTTACTACTATGAACTTTATCACCCCACCACTAGGAAAAGAACTGCTTTTTGTCTGCAATTAAATTGCACACATGTAAGTGTCTGTTAAAATAAGCTACACCTATTAATTTCTATCACAATATTAGGTGACTTCAGACTGGGCTTTATAAGTTCATTAACAGAGAATGACTTCAAGTGCTTGAGGGAATATTGCACTAGTGCCCTTGATTTTATATTTTATTGTGTCAGTATGTAACGTAATCCCTGAACTTCTGAATATTATATTGTTAACTGTAAATGCAAAATGAATTACAAATATATCAAGTGGTATAATTTGTGGGAAACGAATGTTCCTCCAGCGCACTAACAATTACAATGAATCTCGATCTTTACAAGACCTAACTGGCCAGATTCTGTTCTGCTTGCCGGGTAGCCCAAATAGGTTACTTAAAAACTGCTATCATCCCACAGAAGGTGATTTGTGGTCTTATGAGCACATGGTCTAAAACAGGCCTCTTTGCTTTAACTAAAATAGGAAAATTTAAAATGCTTTTCCAGTGATCATATAAACCAAGTAATTATATATAAGCATCAAGTCAGAAATATCTCCATTTACATTTGTAGAACAACCTGCATCTCAGTAGTGCAGAAAAAAATGGGCAATCCCTTAATAGCCAGATGGCATTTTTTCTTTAATTTCTATCTCAATGAACAAGGATTTAGCACTATGAGTTTAAAATGGAATCACTCAGCTGCCACTGATTTTGTCCAGGATACATATATATAATCTTTTTCAGAATTTCTTGTCCACATTTATGACTTGCCGTGTCATTTATTCAAATTACAACAAATGTTTCCAAAAGGAATAAGTATCAAGACATGTATATACATATGCACATGAAAACATGTGTCTTAATTTTTTCCTTCTAATAGTTTCTATGTCTGTGGGCACACGATGGATCACTATATCCCACAGGGTATAGATGAATCAGCAAAACTTTCATGCACAACCAAGTTCTGAACAACCAAGGCTGATTCAGTAGTGTCTGTGTGTTTTCATTTCTCCTCACAGAAAAACAAACACTTTGAAGTGCTTTGTTTGGTGGAGTGAGAAAGAAAGAAATGCTAGACTGGCTTGGAGGGGATACCTGATTACTCTTCCTATTCACAAGCATAATGTTGTGGTCCCGTATTTAGAAAATAAGTGTTCCGCAACTAAAGGTGCTCCATTAACTATAATCATTGTGCAAGTTGTCCAGTGTGGCATAAGTTTTCCTAAAATCAAGAATCTCCCATCCCAGCCCTCCTTCTCCCCAACTCCCATATTATATCCTACAACTTAAAACCCTCTTTATTTTATTGCAGTCTATTGTGTTTAATGAAAAACTTCTCATGAGCCAGGAAGTAGCTGTTTATAGCTGTGTGTTGTGGAAATCACAGTGAAGGATTAGAAACTGGAGTAAAATTGGTTACAGCTGTATGAAAGACCATATGCGTAACACAGAGCCACCCCCACCCCCCCCACACATACCCCCTGACTTTGCTTTTCCTCTCATCCTTCTAGACTGTTACTTTTCCGTGCTCCTAATTCCATCTATTGCTATGAAAACTGGAGATTTGACTTTTGATTTGTTGCTCTCTGCTCTTTTCTTCAGCTGAACTGAGCTGTGAGTCAGACTTTACAATATTATAGAATAAACCTGTTTTGGATTGCAGCCATTGGACAGGAGAAACTAGACACAACGGGGAATGTACTCCCTGGAAATAAACCAAGCAGTCTGGAAAAAGCGAGAGCTATCCTAATTTGAGTGCAATATTCGTACCAAACCTCAAGTCTTTTATGGATCCAGTGGTCTGCTTAATTACTCCTACTCTCATTTGACCTAAGGATCATCTCCTACCCTTGAAGATTTGCTTGTATTCTCTAAAACCAGGCAGGAGTCTCAGAAGTCAGGGTAAACTTCCACTATGGTATTCCTTGGTCACCATTGTCTTCCCTCTAGAGACAATGAGACTTCAATGTCTGTGTAATGGGACAGGGTGTAAAGAGAGCCAAAAGCATAACGTCTCATGCAGAGAGCAGTTATTAGTCTCCGAGAGAAAAGCAGTCACCTAAATCATTCCTCAGACTTGCACTAATTTCAAAGAAACCTGCTCACTCATCTTCCAGCCAGAAGCCAAAAGCTGTGCCAAAGCATCAGGCAGGTTTGCGAAGCAAGTGTGAGGGAGGGAAAATGGCCAAAAGTAGTTTGGGAATGTGCACAGTTAATGACTGCAAAAGTGAATATGTCAGAATTCCAACAATTTAACATTTTATCAAAATCTTGGGTGAGAATAAAAGATTAAGAGTCAGCCAGAGAGATCCATTACAATACTGGCATTTAGCACAAAGCTAAACCTTGGAAATGGCAAATATGTCATCATTCCACATTCAATTCAAGGAATTAAATGTTTTATGGATCTAAGAAAATGCTCTCATTCCTTCCATCTATGAACCATCTGTGGCAGATTTGTATTTACAGGGAGAGAGATGAGGAGTAACACACCACGATGTCACCAGCATTCCTTCCTCAGCAGAAAAGGAATTAGAGAAAGAAATTAATCTCAGCCAAACGAACTATATGTGTTTTTAGAGCTGCTATGCCATACGTTTCAGACCTACATGCATCTATGTCAGGTAAGAACAACGGTGGCAGGATCTATGCAAGCCATCTATGTATGTACCTGTTGTTTGTCAGGTACTTAATGAGGGGCTTGATTGTTCAAATTACAATGTTTCCACTTGGCCAAGAAGTTCAAGAAGGACTATTAGAAAATTTTGAGTTAATAACCCACACAAGTGACATGGAGAACTTTTACTGTGAGACATCCAGTCTCCCTAGATGACAGCAAACAATAATATGCAGGATGGGTAGGACAGATAACAACTTTGCCAGCCAAAGAGAAGAAAAATATGCAAGGTGCTGGTGGGTTTTTATGTCACTATAAAACATACAGGCATACAGAGAAAACATATAAGTGATTTATTTAAGTAAGAGAGATTGACATCTTTTACTAGCATTTTAATTGGAAAAAAAAATTGCTTCCTTGATACTGATTATTCTGCTCAGAATTTTATGTAGCCATGAAAAGCAAACTTTAAGCTAATAACTTTTTAAATGCTACTTCAAATTCCTAAGTGTAACTATAAAAGGCTCCCTTTTGTTGTTGAGTCTAATGTTAAACAGCCATGTCACCCAGCCTTTCTGAATTTATTTTATAACAATACTAAGGAAGAGGGAACCCTAGCTACAGAGGTATTTCCTGTGCCAGCTTCTATCCTAAAATTTGGAGAGCCACATTGTACAAATTAAGGATCTAAAATAAGCCTGTCCGCCAGTATAAAACAAAAACCCAACACCCCTGCAGAGTTTAGCTGTAAACTTTGTCCAGCTGATAAATCGATCCCGCTGAACAAAGCACATGTGTAGCCTCTTTGCAGCAGAGCCAGTTTGGTATTCTAACCTTTCCACATAATGATTAGGAAAATATTACCAAGTGAGGAACTGTCAAATTCACAGATATGAATCATCATGCCGTGACCTTTACCTGACTGTAACAGAAAATATTTCAGATTTCAATACCTAGTTTGGCACTCAGCCATAAACAAGCTAAAAAAGAATGTGTTGGTATTCCCCACCTGAATTAATGTCCCCAAACCGACAGACCTGAGACAGGATGGCAGCTTGGCATGTACACCACCCTAAACTCATCTCCTAGTTTCAGGCCATGGAATATCATCCATCATAGGCCAAGTGAGAACCAGAATTTTCCATCATTTTCATACAAACAATATAAATCACGGAGATCTAACTCAGAACGAATACCAATACAACAGCAAAATAATAACAAGCTGAATACGCGCCGTACCTTTGTGACAGGCAGTTCCTTGGATTTAGACTCAAAGAGATGCTCCAGTTTGGAAGTGTCCACCTTAATGGGTTCCAGTTTCGACCACAGGAATTCTCTGCAGCGTTTGTTGTTTTTACACTGCCACTCAAATGGCCGTACCTCATTCCAAAACAGACGAATGGTTTTCTTCTTCTTTATAAATGCTGGCTGACCCCTAGAAACCTGGGGTGACCCTAAACCCTGAGGAGTGCTGAACAGCGGAGGAGGAGCCAATAAATTAGCAGAGGGTGGAGGTGGAGGCGGACATCCAAACAGCGGGGGAGGTGGTGGAGGAGGCAAACCCAGAAAGGAAGGTGGAGGTGGAGGAGGGGGAACAAGGGAGTCCCCGGGACCCATATCCATGTCCAACACATCTACATCGTCCTCCTCCCCCAAGTCTGTAAAATCCATGTCTTTGATTTTAAGTTCTCTAGGATTAGCCATGAGCTGATCCCAGATGTAGTCAGATTCCTTCTTCGGCTGTGCTGGAGTTTTCTCAGGGACCTGTTCACTGATTTCATCTTCAGGCACAGCTGTCCCCTTGGCCAGCTCACCACTGTTGAATTTTTCTGCAAAGGCTTTCACGCTGCCTTGATTGTCCAGATTTCCAATCTCCATCTTTTTGACGCTTTCATCTTTGGCCTGCTTTGTGGCCTGAAGGATAGAGATCCTACTGGCTAGGCTAGTGAGTGACTCCTCACTTTCCTCCGTCTCCTTTTCCTCCTTCGCCTCCAGCTCCTTCTCCTCTTCATCCTTGGGTTTTTTGTTATGCGCATACAACATGTCCAGCATAAACCGCTTGTTGTTGAGAATGTTGCTGCACTGTTCATTCACACCAGCATCCTGAATGGTCTGTGACCATGGACCTGCAATCACACACACACAGACAGAAAGAGTCAAGGGGAGGGAGCCAAAGCACCAAGAACACTCTTTAACCCACCAGAAAAAATGGGAGGACGCATGCACAATTATTCTGAAAATGGGCAAGCAGTAGCTTTAAACATCTTGAAGTAAATGAGAGTGCTGATAGATGGCCCAATATTGATGGGCTGGGAGTAATTCTCAACAAAGGAATAGGAGCTGAAAATAACCAGCATAGCCTGGGAGGGATTTGAACCCCAGAGCAGGCTGCATACCCACGGTATAGTTCTCAGGGCAACTTAATAAGTGTAAGCAAGATTTAAAAAGTTACTTCTAGGAACATGAGCACCTTTACAAAAGAGCTTTGGAAAATGCTGCTCATCATCAACCACTGTTACCCTCCCTGTGATATATAATGGCATTGAAAGCCTAATGGCCGTCTTCCCACATCACAATCATTTAACATCACTGTAATGAAGCTTCATCTTTCTGACTACTATTTTTCTCAACAATAATCTGCAAAATACCATGTTTGAGACAGCACCATAAATAACAAAGTATAGTGGTCAAATTGTAAAAATAAATGATGTAAGTGTCTCTGTGACTAAATTTCCTTTAATATAATGCTGCTAACCAATGTGGATAGGGTGTCTAAAAAGTATGGTGCTTCTTTTTCCAGTGGGCATCATATGAAATGATTAAACATGAACAAAGATAATTCTTCACACTTACTGTATTTCCTGTATGGGATTCCTTCTGTTCCCCATAGTCTTTGCACATTTTATTAATGTATTTTTTATAAACTCTATTTCTTAAACACATTTCATTTTGGTTGTTAGCCTGCCTTCTTTTTGGCCCCTTGTGGTTAAACCTTTTCCTTTATACCTATCAGTTGCCCTTTTTCTTAAACTTCCATTTTACCTGTGTTTCTCCTCTTTCTCCCCTTCTTCACCTGTTTTAATACTTTAGAGTTTTAAACATCTTTTATGGTTTCCTTCAATGGAGTTGTTTTTTTACTATCTATTCCTGTGCTCTGAGAAGTGTCCCCTTGGCGAGATCCACATCCAGGGCTCCACAGCTCTCGCTTACCCCTTACACCACATTAAGATGTAGGATGGGTCTCACAGCACAAAGCATATGGACAGCAATGACTCTCACCTAAGCCACATTTTAAGATGAGTCCAGAGATTTAACCCCAAACAAAAGAAAGACTCCTTTTTCAGCAATGGATGCAATCTCCAGAACTGTTTCTTTCAACTTTCCTGAAGAAGGATTGACTGCTTCCATTACCTGCTTATTCTTCTTCCCACCTTACCTATGGGATTGCTTTTTCACCAAGACTTGTCACCTGAGGTAGTTTCTTAGATTTGTCTTTGATGTAGTTTCGCTAGACAATGTGACAACTCCTTCCCCACACCACAAATTTTACCTGCTAAGCCTCTCCAAGGACTTCCCCCTACTCCCAGCTTTTCCTTCAAATATCCGTTCTTTAGATCCCTCCTATAAATCCCTCATGACCTACCTGCTCTCAGTTTCAGCCGCTGGGATCTTTCATGATTTAACCCCTTTGCAAAACTGCTCATCAAAATTCCCCCAGACAAAATCTCCAACTTGGGCTCTCCAAGACTCCTCCATGTGCCCTAGCTGATCAAAGATCAGTGAAGACTCTGGCTACCTTGCTCACCTCTTCTGCACTCATCTCCACAGGTAAAGCTTTGAAATATCAGTGGAGAAACATGGCATGTTGGAAGCCAAATTCAGCAGGCTAGCTAATGAAGGAAGAGCCAGGACCGAAGGCTTTACTCCTTTGCCCTTAATGCATCTGGGCAGAACAAATGGGCCACCTCATAAATGGCAAACTGCTTGTTGGAAATGTGAGAACTGCTGAAGAATGTGCTTTCTTTTGCTTTCTGAATCTCCTCACTTACTAGACAGCAAACAACCCACTACATGAGACCTCCTACATAGCACAAACTAGTAAATCTTTGGTCTACTGGTAACATAGGTCAATTTTAAGATGTTGATTTTTCAATAACAGTGTACATTTCTTAGCTTTTAACAAAAAACATGTAAGCACTTAGAGTAGTAACAGCTTGGTACCTGACAAGATGAGGGAAAAACCCTATAACCTCTTCTGCCTTATTTGCGCTTGGACTATCTTGGAACATGCCACAGTGTAACAACATCCTTCACCTGTCATACATCCCTTCTCTTTCCTACATACATATCCATCTACATTCTTTAAGACTACAGTAGCATTCTAGGTAACACAATCTCAGCGCTGGTTGAAAAAAAAATCGCTCTTAAATTTAGAATAAAATGATGGTATTAATTGTCTGTGCCATAAAATTTTTCCCAGGAAAGAAAACCCGACACCACCAGCAACAAAACCCCTCAGAAGTGATGGGGTTTAAACGTGAACAACACAATCTGACAGTTTATTTCTGTGAGGTAATCCTTGTGATTCAGAGTTATCCCTCTTCTTTCAGGAAAGATCAAAACTATTTCAAACTGTGAATTTTTGTAATTCTTGTTTTCTTACCTAGAATTTAGAAAACTTTGAACAATGCACTCAACTGTCCAGCCCTAAGAAAACTTGGAAACCAAATGCCCTAACAACATTAAATTCCTTCACCTCCATAGAAAAAGGGGAAAAGAATAATTAATCAAAGGTTCAAAATCTGCTTTTCACTCCCTCCCTGCCTGAGTTGGATGTCAAGCTCTAGTTGTCATTATCTCTCCAGGCAGAAAGCTGGCTCTTAAGATGACTTCTAGGCTGGACCTTTACAGGTGCCTGGTGGCACACCTGCACAGAACAACTGTTCACTGCAGAAATGGTCTTTTCCAGTCGAGGTCTACTTCATGTGCCTCCTCCACACCATCTAAAGATGGCCACATATCTTTAGCAGCTCCAATGTATCCCTCTCTGCTTTCTGAAACCTAACCAAGATGGGAGAACTGGAAGGAAGGAACAAACACTCCAGTCCTCATTGCTCTTTCTCTTCCACAAAAAGGATGAGAAAAAGTATCTGGAATCTCATGACAACTTATTTCAGCACAACCCCTTGTCTTACTGTCTTATGTGTAGAGGATTCTCTGGGAGCCAGAGATGCAATTTGCTGCAACACGATGATTCCACACTTAATATATTACCTTATGAGAAAATTGTCTCAAATCAAAGGAAACCTCATTTCATCAAGGTGTTACAGTCTCTCAAACATAGAAACCCCATTCCATCTGTGATTTCCAAAGAGAGAGTAGACCAAACTTGTCCAGGGTGAAGAAAGTCTTACATAGGTGCAAAGGGTTTGTTAGCTAATTTACACAACAACAGAGATGCTAATTAAACATTTTGTTACACCAGAAACCCTTCATTATTGAAAAAACTTCACTTTACCAGTTTCATTGTCACTGGTTAACTTGTCCTCTCTCTCTTCCCTCTCTAAAGTGCTGCTTGCTGAGGATATACTGGATGCAGAGCAGTTGTCTTTTTCATTCACTTCCTCATTCTGCCTCTCTTTTTCACTGAGTATTGCACTTTCTTCTGGCTCTCTTTCTCGTCCTTGCTCCACCTCACTCTCTGGTCCCACCTCTGTAGTCTCTATTTCCTTGGGTGTCTCCGTTCCCTGCTTGGCCTCAGCCTCCTGTTCTGGTTCTGTCTCTGTCTCTGGTTCAGGTTCACTGGCACTCACTGGTGAAGAGAACAATGGGAGAAAGATATTCACTTAACAATGGAATTATCTCAGGCTCACCCCTCTAAATGAGAGTGACTTGAAAGTTGTACAAGTGCTTCACAGAAAGAAAATAAAAAGCAAGTCCATGGCATGCTGAACATTAAGAGCAACAGACTGATGAATGTTGTGTGACGACAGCATTGCACGTGAGAGTGGCCTGGCAAACCCCGTTGCTTGCCAGCCTGCTATTTCTGTACATACTTCCACAGCTGGAGTGTTGTACACACATAAGGATTTGAAGCAACCAGCAGAAAATGGGCATCCCACCTGAGCGTGACTGACAACTCAGTGCCTAGACAGAGCCAGGAAGGAAGAGATCTTTTAAAAAGGGAAAGGAGGGAGAGTGTGGCTTTTGGTTGAATTTTCTTTGGGTTCTGGAAGAATTCTTTTCTCACCTGATGAGGAACACTTCAACGAGAAAGTACAAATATTAGTTTTATTAACACAGTTGAATGGCACAGTCTGGAAATGGCACTGTCACACTTTTGGCTGACAAAACCCATATGTTTTTCATGCACATTTACTTCAGAATAGCCACATCAAAAGTGAACAAAGTTTCCAACTGCTTGGCATATAGCAGAAATTCAGTTTCCAATTGGTTGCCATATGGCATACTTGGCTTTTTATCAGTTGGCACAAAGCAAACACTGTTGGTAGTAAACTTGGTTTCTTCTTCCCTGCTTTATCACTGACATTGAAATTCATTCACTTTTAGGCCTTTGAGCTTTAACAGCAGATTTTCACATGCAAATATTCTCTGCATGCTGCAAAGAAACTGAAAAGCATCCACACATATTCATTTCAAGCAGCTCACAATTTTCTGAAAACTGAAATGGCCATGCGAGAGTGATGAAAATGGGCATGCAAGTTAGTTCTGCTTACTTCCCAAATTCCTTCTATACTAAATTGTGTTTTGGGTGGCTAAACTACAATGACCAAGTCATACTTGTTTTTTCCTTCTATTAACTGTTTCATGCTGTGTGCCTAGACTCTTTTCTGAGACATCCCCACAAAGAATAATGATTTCTAGCAATATTTGTGCCTATCTTTACAATAACACCTATGTCTCTAAGCCAGCTTTCAGTAATGCATCTTCAGTACCATATTATTCCACTTCATTTCATATAATTTAAGTGTACAAAATTGCAAAAGCTTCTTTTGCCACCAATTTCACTGGAGCTAAGCTTCTACACTTTCACAATTGATTTTAAATGTTTAATGTTTAAATATTTAGATAAATAACCAGACATGCGTACCTATAATACATTTATATATGAGAAATGTACGTTTAATATACAGTTCATTCTCACTCAAATCCCTCTTAAGATGTTTTGAAACACTCCCAATTTGAAGCCTACCTTTCTTATACATAAAGAGCATCTAAAAGTCTAATTTTAGAAATGCAAGCAGCTCTGCACACACTTTGTCTCTCTAAATGTACCTTACCTATGGCTATACACTGGACACTGCCTATGAGAAAATCAAAATTATAGAGAGCTGGCAAGAAGCTGGCAGACACCCTGAATCCCAGTGGTGGTCTTCTGACCACAGCTGTCAGCGTGTAGGTATAGCACAAAACCAGTTTAAAGTCAAGCCAAGATTTGAATATAACTGAGATGGAAGCTTAGGAATCCTTCAGGAGTTCATGGAATTAACATGGTACTGTAGCATGAAATGCTGAGCTTGCCATGTTGTGATGGTCCATATATACTACTGCCATCATTTCATCCTGGAATAATAATGGTTTCATATGAATTTTATATGCTTCTCTCTAGAAATAGTGTCATGCAATAGCCAAAAACGTTAACTGTAACAGCTCAGGTGGAGAAAGAAACTGACTAAAACATGGTGAGGACTGTTAATGTTTGTGGCACCTTTATTGTCAAGAAGCTACACTGAAGATTCAATAGGATAAAGTAGGGGAAATGTAAGGAATGTTTGAGAAAAATAAAATATTCAAAAGAATTCTGGATACTCCTCAAACAAGGAATATTCCACACATACCAGAAAGATACAGTATCTTAGCAGAATCTAATATATAACAAAGAGTAAAGAGCAATATAGTGACACAGGCTGCTCTTTTGAATTCAAGGAGTATCAAAATCAAAGCACTTCTATAACAAAACAAGGATGTGTTGACACTCATTTTCATAGAATCATAGAATCAACTAGGTTGGAAAATACTTTAAGATCACAGAGTCCAACCATTATTCCATGTCACTGAGGTCCTCATCTACATGTTTTATGAATGTCTCCAGGGATGGTGATTCCACCACTTCCCTGAGCAGCCTGTTCCAATACCTGATCACCCTCTTGGTGAAGAAATTGTTCCGAATATCCAATCTAAACCTTCCCTGGCGCAGCTTGAAGCTGTTACTTCTTGTCCTATTGCTTCTTACTTGGGAAAAGTGACCAGCCACTTCCTCTCTCCATTTTGCCAGTCTCTCTCTTTTTAGGGATAATATCAAGCAACCCACCTATAACCCAAGTAACTTATAAATAGTGAGCTAAGTCCATTAGCGTTTCCCTTAAAAAGCAGTTGAAAAATCAAATCTGTCAGCAAACACTAGCAGAAGAACCAAGCCAGCAATCAAGACCTGTGTCCATTACTTGCAGTTCCACTTTGTAATCCATTGTGATGTGATAAGGACTTCTGAAGATGTTAAAAAATACAGTTCTCAGTGAATGTCTGGTGGTGGCCTACTGAAAATGAGCTGGGACTTTTAGTCTCTTATCTATGGGATCCATCTTCACACCAGACAAAAAGAGTTCAATAGTAGAGGCAATCTTTCTTCACCTGCAAATGCCATTTTTCACACTTCTCCCAAGGCTTAGTTTCTCCCCCACCTTAAACCAAATAATCAAAAGTTTCATTTGCAATTGGATTAATCAGGAGGAAGAAAACTGTATGTATATTTAAGGACTAATTTTTGACTTATATGCCCTCTTCTTTTTTAGCCAGAACTTAATCTCTAAAAATGCATAATTGGAAAAAAAAATGGAAAGACTTCTTGGAAGATTGAAATCTCTCAAGCACTTCATCACTAAAAGAGACAGTGTAAGAGAATGTGTAAAGACTTTGTTGTAAAAGAGACAGTGTAAGAGAATGTGTAAAGACTTTGTTGTTTTGAGATGTGGTGCAATCTGCATCTTCTGACAGTTTCAAGACTTGGTCATAAAAAGCCCTAGCAACCTGATCGGTTATGATCTGATCAGATGTTGGTGACAGCCCTCTTTTGAGGGAGAGGTTAGAAATGACAGTAAGCTGCTCTCTTCTGAAAAATTTGGCTACGGGCTTACATTATACAGGGACATGGAGAATAGTGACTTTCCTTTTGATACTCAACTACAAATAAACTTTGAAGCAGACACAAGATGTTGCATCCCTAGTACCTGCAGGTAAGACCTCAACCCCATAGTCCTATAAGCCCCTCAGAGAGAACAAACATTCGTCTGTGTCTACATCTAATCCCCTGCAAGGGTAACAGTAATTTTCTTAGCTCTCTACTTGGAACTGGGAGGTACATAGGCTAAGTTTCTCCTGAGGATACATACACTAAGTCTGAAGATGGCTGTACCTACCTGAAACTCTCTTGGTTCAACTGTTTTGGCATTGCTTAAAGTCTTGATTGTAATCTCCCTTCAGTTCCTCCAACACAGGAATCCTCTTGCTATGAATACATCACGGACTCTCTTTTTTCCTCCACCCCCACCCTTATCTTTTCTTCCCATTCCTTGTGATGATAAAAGCTAGCACAGAGTGATTACCAGTAGGGAACTGGCTCTTTCTTCATTAAGTCAGAAATTATGTTCCTTTGTCTCCCACCCAAGTTCCTTCTCTGACTTCCTGTACTCTCGCTCCTTTGGCTCTACAACTGGGGCTGCAATGGCCTCACTGCACCCTCAGACCCTGGTGCTTCTCCATTTACCGAAATGTTTTCACCAGTCATACTGTAGGCAGTGTTTAAGCTTTGCTCAGCTACTAATATGTTCAGAAGGCTTCCTACTGTCCACAGTGTGCGCTTGGGTTGGCCTGCTTACTTCCTCAAGTGCTAAAAAATCTGCTTTTCTGAGAGAAGGGTTCATCTCCAATTCCTTCGTTGACTGACTTCAGAGATGTCTTGGTTATTGTGCTTTGCACATGTGCTCTTCATAAAATATTCTCCAATGAAATTACAAAAGAGGAAGTAGCTCTCACAAAAAAGAAACCAACATTAAGTTCCACTTTGCAGTTATGGGATTGCCTTCATTTCCTCTGAATGCCATACCCCAAGTTTTACAAGAGTAAGTCTTACAAGGCTTGATAACTTTAGTGGAACCAATTGTTTTATACAAGAAAACACTTCAGCTCAGTAATTCCAGATTTTTATATTGGGTAATGATAAGGAGATGTTTCACAGCATGGGACAAAGTTCCACAGCCAAAATCCATTTCCTTCTTAAGTCCAGTAGATACTGGATGGCATAAAATAAATTTGACTCTGAAATTTTGCTAGTAAAGAACACACTTCCCGTTTGACTTCAGGTTCTGAATTCTGCAGATGAATATCACATACCCATTAACACCATTCTTGTAGAGTCTTTGGAGGGTCCTATGCCCAGAACCAAGGAAGTGTTTTGCTTGTGCAGTTTCATCCTTTCTTGGGAAGATGGTGACCCCCATGTTCAAAGCAACTGCTTCGGGTACAAGTAATCTCGATTCTGTCCATGGCTGTATTTCAGCTTTCCTACAACTTCCTTAAGCAAGTTAATGCCTCAGTTTCTCTATCTATTAAGTGGGATTCATAACATTTCCTAAAGACAGTAAAAGTCAAGATTTTAAATCATTATAGAGCATAAGGAACTTGGATAATAGTCTAGAGGCTATGGTACAAAATCTAAAAATAAGCCTGCCAGCTGTTGGCTGATAATCAAAAATCTGGTCACCTCCAGATGAGTGAGCCTGCCCTGCCTACACACTCATTACTTCGTATGTTCCCAATGGTTTTGGTAGGCCTGAAACAGCATCCTTCCTCGTGCACAGCTCCTGCTGAAGTATGCAGATTTCACGACCCTGTTCTGATGCCAACCTGGCTATCTGCCTGTAGCTGCCCTTCGCTGAAGGCTTACTCTGTCCTGTCCATACGTTCTCTCTTTGCTGTCAACTTGCAAGGTGCTGCCCTCTGATGCAGCTGATATTGCCAGGAGTTTTAGTAGTGATGTCCTGTCTACCCACGTGTTGAATGGTTTGCCATATTCTGGCTGCCTGAAGTTGCCCTGTCCACCTGCTCTAAATGCATTCTCCAAATGGATTGTGCTGCTCCATTTCATGCTGCATTTTTATTTTAATGTTTCCAGGAGAAATATGTTTAAATAATCATCATAAAGGAGATATTTGCTCCCTACCCAGCTCTGAAACCCTAATGGTGGAAAAATCTAGCTTATTTGCTTTAAAAGTAATATTGTACTTAAAAAAAGAGTATCTGGATGTTTCTTAATATCAGTATTACAGAAAAATGCCCATGTTTTTTAAGTTCAAATGATTCCACTGAGACTTTTAAGGTGCCAGACAAGAAAACTGGGAATATAATTGTGAAAATATATAAACCTAAATTAAATAAACTCCACCTACTTAGTACAGTGAGGATAAACATATGCAACATTCGGTATTTGTAACTTTTTTCTTAAATTGCCTTGCTTTATAGCATGCTACCAGCCATAACACTCAATAAAACCAAGCAGTGCAAGTTACAAATGCATTAATCACCTATAGCATGTAGCAGGAAATCAAATCAAATAAAAATGAATGATGGTGATAATTCACCCTCAACATGCATTCTAGCTCCCAATGTTAATGCAACATCATGTGGTGCAAATATAAATCTGTATGGTGGGTGTTTCTTGAGGACTGAAGGAGGGGTACATGATGCAAGTAGCAGAATGACGTGCACACACAAAAAGTATTGCTCTGCACACCAATAAATTATATGACAGCAAACCAACCATGCAAGCACTAATTATATATTCCTTTTTACTAATTGTCTGTGGTCTCTTTTAAGTCCGTTACTACTTGTGCTACAATTTTAAGAGTTTTTGTTGGTGTTAAAAATAACCAACACACCCTCCCTGCCTTCAATTCAAGACCTTCAGTTTGTCCCATTCAGCTTTTGCTCTGCTGGAAGGTTATTATAATCTTGGCATTCATCTGTTGCATTTCTTTCAGAGAATCCACATAAGCAAAATCTGTTGGCAGGAATATTATTGGTCTAGTATTCAGTAACTTCTAATATACAAGGAACATGATGCTAAAATTAAGACCCTCTGTATGCTCTATTTTCCAATTATTCCATTCTAATAGCAACAGACAATGGTAATATAAATCATAGCCCAATTAGCAGTGTGTTCGCTGCTTGAATAGACTAGAAGATATCCAAATCTATGCAAAAAACAGAGGAAATTAAAAAAGACAGCATGAAACAATACAAGATGACCCTTTACTCTGGTATCTCAGAGGTTATATTCTTGGACTCATGCATCTAAAAGCACTGCTAGCCCAAAAGAATCTGTGATAAAATCACTGCTCTTTCCCCTGCCCTCCTTTTCACTTACCTTCTGAAGGCTGAGGGGTCCCACAAGGGGTAGAAGGGGTCTTCAGCTCTTCCTGGGACTCTATGGATGCTGGGCTGATGCACTTGGGTACAGGTGAGGATGGGGCAGGTGAGGATGGGGCTGAAGGAGATCTCAGGTTCAAGGACAGCTCACTTCTGCCTCGGCTTACGCTCCGACTCTTCAGCTCCTTCTCATACTCCTCTGCTGCCAATCTCTCCAAGTATTTGTATCTGAAAGTTAAATTCCAGAGGGTTTCCGTAAAGAAAAGAAGTCTGTGGCTGATGCTTGTTTATGGATGAAACACCTGCAGAGAATGAGCTGACTTCCTGACACAAGGGGTACAGTACTAAACTGCCTGCCTGCTCTATCTGCCAAAGAATGCACACCAAAGCGGAGACTATTTCCCTGAAAAATGTTAAATTGCTCATGACAAAACAAAAGCAAAACCCAGCAGAGTTAAAGAGCCTTTAGATACAGTATTGTGTCTGCATAGTCCTTCTGCTTTTGGAAGCATTTGCCTGTCCTCCTTTTCACCCTCCTCCTTCACCCTCCTCCTCCCAGCCCTCCCTTTCCCAAAACAAAACGAGAGGGAATAAAATCCAAAAGAAGGAAGAAAAAAACAAAAAACCAAAAAAGGGCAAAAGAAAAAAAAAAAACCCTCCAAAGCCAGAGCCCCTTAGTACTGATGCAAACAGACAAAGTCTGAGACTTGCTGCAAGGAGAGGGTAACAGTTTAGTTTAGTGCAGCAGACAAAAACAGATCTCCCTGGAAATAATACCAATAATAAATGTTTGGATTGACTATCTAAAGTTTCTGAACCTGCTTCTATTTGCTCTGAGAGCAATGCACTGGAATTCACTTTGTTCTCTCCAGAGTCTACAATGGAAAGTTTTCTTTATTTTTTTTATTCTAAAAAATTTCTCTGCCGGACTTAGACATCCAATAGCTTGTACCTGACGTCACATGTAGTTTATTCATCAAAGTCACTTTAAAAGAACAAAGATACATCTGTTTTGCATTTTAGGCAGGCAGAACTCACTAACTGTTTATTAAGACCAGCTACCAATCATATTCTTCATAGTGTGCTTTATACATTTCGACTAAAATAACTTTGAAATATGTGCCTCTTCCAGATGTCTGCTAATTTTATCCACCATTATTTGCTAAGGAATAAATTCATGACTACAGCTGGATCGGGCTTTAGACTGTTTGTGTTACCCACAAGTGAACTGTTAAACAGGTTAATCAAGACTACTGCTTATGTCCCCAAAACACTGTAGTCATCCTCCTATAACCCACCATTGTAAACACTTTGTAACAGGGAACACCACTCCTCCCCCCTTCTGCCTCATTGACAGCCCAGATTAGGGTATAAGGGTGCATTAAAAGCAGGCAGGGAAAAGTCAGCCATATGTGGTAACAAACATGCTTAGTGCATATGGCAGCCACACACGCATGCACACTTGCAAACATCCATATAGAGCATAGAAACGTGCCTTTGAAGAGCACTCCTTGTGTTTTCAGAGGCAATTTGCTTTATTGCAAACAGCAATAATGAAGAACAAACTCATTTTCTTTTATTCGTCCAGAGGTATGCACAGGCTTTGAACAAATTCGGCAAGAAAAAGAACCCCTACAGACTCTGGATGAATATATAACAAGCCACATACTTGTATGGTTATAAAA
Organism: Lathamus discolor; assembly: GCF_037157495.1. Lineage (NCBI taxonomy): Eukaryota > Metazoa > Chordata > Aves > Psittaciformes > Psittacidae > Lathamus > Lathamus discolor. The sequence continues at coordinate 91,473,002 of NC_088885.1, read as the reverse complement.
TAGGAACTGTTTACAGTTCTAACATGGAGCCAATTCTCTAGAATGATTTCTTGCCTTTTCAGTAGAGGAAAAAGCCTTTCACTGGCATCAACTTAGGGTTACAGTTCATGAAGCCAGTCTTTCTTTTAACATTGGTCACTTAAGTATTGTGTCTTCCCCCTCCCCACAGGTAGAGCATATGGGACTTCAGACTCATAAAGAGACATTCAAATCAATCACTTAGCTCCAACAGGTACAGACCAGCTGGCTGCCGCTGAGGAGGGTTTTCCAGTTTGCCAACAGAGTACAGCAGAAATCTGGATGGATCCTTCCATAACAGGGGGAGCTACAATGTTTTATAGTCCTCAGCTCTTTTTAATCTGATTTAACATTTTAGCTTCTGCAGCTGTATGCTGCACAGCCAACCAGCAAAGCATAAGTCTATCATCAAGATGTGCCTTCTCAAAACATATCTGTTCATTATACTGAAAGAAAAAAGGGAACCAGAACAGCAACTCTCATAGCAGCTCATCAGCAAAACTAGTTATCAAATGGACAGCCTAATAAGCAAATATAGCAGTATAGCCAAGAAATAAAAACAATTCAAGAATCATCTATTAACACTTCACACTTGATAAATGACATTTATTTAGGTTACTTTTTGTTTCTGCCTGATTTCTCTAACAATGAATGAATGCCAGCATCAAATACACAAGGTCTCATGAAGACCAAAACCTGAAGGAGTTGAAAGGATGAGCTACCATCCTGTACTGTGGATGTAGTTCTCCACTACAGGATTGACACATTGCCTGTGTATATACTGCCATGATCCTTTAAATCTTAGAAATCTGTTAACATCATCACAGCTATGCTGATTCTTCTCTAGAAAAGCTGGAAGTCTGTGGGCTATCCATTTGGTATACCTCATGAACACGGCATTCCACTTGTCATCTTCAAGTGGATGAAGATACCATCGTGAGATCTCTAGGTCTCTGAGGAATACCCTGAAGGTGATTCATAATGTTTATTTACTGACATAGTCACGGGGCCTAGAGCATCTGAGCTGCAAATCACACTAGGGAGTTCTTGGGAGATCACCTTTCTTGAGCTTATTTTTAAATTACCAATGGAAAACACCCAACCAAGCAAAGCAAAAATGGCCTCAAATCGTTGAATGTCAAGAACATGCGGAACAAATGGTGCTGAGTTACACTCAGACCCTTTGAAACTGCAAGAATCTTTCTCCCTCATATCAAGACCACTCCAGAGACACTGGGAAAGTGGATTCCTCTATTCTGGAGCTCCAGGGTGATGCAATAGCACACAGAATGCTCCTATGTGCTCAAAATTATCTCCTTCCACTTTTCCAAACTGATTCACAGGAAATGTGCAACCCAGACTTTAACTAGGTTTTTAAGACTTTGGCTATAGCGTTTTTTTTATAGTTCATATATTCTTTTAAGACAAGTCAACATGCAACTTGCTATAGGAAATGAAATTTCACTTGTGCAAAGGTGTGTGCTAAAAAGATAGCTGCAGAAGGCCAATGTCATGGACAATACGTGCAAGACTTCTGCAACTTGAAGAAGGTTTCTCCAATATATATGTACTGTCAAAGCAAATGTGTCTTTCTGCTTGCTGAGGAAGAACTGATAATTTAACTTTTCGGTTCAAAAGAACCCTAAGGATAAAGACACATTCCTACAGACCAGTGAAATTGCCTCACATTGCACAGCAGTGTTGTCTTGCTGGTGAACACTTCCTCAAAAGTAGTCCAGTTTACTTGGCATGTTCCCTTGCAACTGGAAAGTGCTGGAGAGCTTGTTTCTCATTTGTTTCAAATCTTGCTGACAAGCATGTTTGCTGTAAAAGCTTTTACTCCGCTATGATCTGTGTATGATGCTTACGTGCTCGGACGCGTTTCATTTCAGAATATGTTCTAAACTGTTTGTAATTGTTTTGGCTGGAAGGACAAAGGAAAGCCCATCCACTTATTGTTAAGAGATTTCAAAATCATTTTCTAATATTAGCTACTTCAGCCACAACAGACCAGACTTCAGTGGACAGAAACCAACTGCCTCCTGTATGAGGATTTTGTAGGGAAAAAAAAAAAAGGAAGAAAAAAATCCCAAACACAAAAAACCCAAACCAACAACCAAAAAGCCCCCCCAAAAGCACAAACTGAAAAACCACCCAAACCCAAACGCAGCAACACAATGATTTCTGAGATGGCTGCTCTCATACTTCGATAATGCAATTCCAGTTTTTTGTAATCCAAAAGTATCTCCAGAGCAAAATCTCTAGAGAACCATAAAAGCAGAACTGAAGCAATCTGGACGATTTTCATCTACTGTTTATTCAGTAACGCACATACTTTCCAGGTAAAAACAAGAGCTCCCTCCAGGGTGCAATTACTAATGGAGGTAGAGATGAAGCTACTGAAAGGCAAAGGTCTTTTGTCAAGTATTCCTTGAAAAATGTGCTTTCATAAGCACATAGTTCCCAGTCTAGTCCAGAGTTTTTAAACCATTTAATCAAATTTAATAAAAGGAAAAGAATACCCCAAACCCTCAGTCCCTTTAAATATGTTATTTAAATAAAACTAAAACAATACCCCAATGATAAACACTGCTAAGCTTTGCAATTGACTCAGTGTTGTTTAGAGAGCTTGGCAAAGAAAAATTGGCCCTGAAAGATAAAAATATACTGGGAGAAGGTCAGAACCATTTCCATCAGCTTGTGACTGCAGTTTTGCAATGCTTGTGACCCTAATTTCCTTTATCCTCAGCTGCCTTTTCTGACCCTCCAGAAAGCTTGGGATCCACTGGGTGAGAAAGACATGCTTATTCAATTTATAACGATACTAAATTTTGGCAAATTTCTGAGGCAAATGGAGTAAGCTTTTTTTTCCCCACACAAATAGATAAAAGATAGATCGTCAATCATTCTTATGCACTCCAGTCCCACTGCTCTTCATTTATTGCTGTGCTTACAGCTGGACTTAATTTTTCTCTTTAATGAAGAACTTTAATGAAACAATTGCTTTCTTATAGAAGTCTTTTGGAATAAAAGTGTTCTGTGCATGCAGAGTTAAAAATGTAAATACATGATAGCTCCACAGTAAAGAATACAGAAAGTGCAAACAACCAAAGGGAAGGATGGATGAATTATATACAAACCTCTCTTCTCTTGCTTGTCTTAGCTCTTCTCTTTTGTCTAAATAATCGCGGCTAGAAACAGAATTGCAGTAAATTGCAGAGGAAACCAGCAGAATAAGCTAACGGAAGTATAAGTACAGTATGAGAAACAGATCAATACAAACAAGCTGATCAGAAACAATGAAGACTATTGCTGATAAAAATGATTAGTTTGTTTCTGTAAAAGAGGCTGAAAAGTGTGTGTATACACTTATCCATGCATAATTCACAGGTATGTGTACACCAAATATGTAGTTCAGAAGATCTTTACATACAATTCTAAAAGAAACCCCAAAAGTGAAGAACTTGAAGTACATTTTGAACCCTAGTAACTGAAAGTTGATATAATTAACTCCATAATAAAATTAATTAAATCCATGATGAGCAGGTACTAGTGGCTATAAAATCAGTCCTCATCTGCTCTATCTAGAATGCCCCAAAACAGTGACCACAGCACTTGGCAAGCCAGACCAAGGCAAGGAGCACACCATATCAGCCTCTTTCTAATGTAACTTTCCTCAGTGTGTTTTAGTCGCCATGGCTGGAAATAGGACAGCAGACTGGCATTACCGAGTAGGACAATTCTTTGCTCTTACAAGGTGCATGCAGGATCACTGGACAGGTAACAACCTGTCACTTCTTTATTTTTCACCCTGAGTTTCAGATACAAACATCCCCGCATCTCTGGGAGGAGCTGCCCTTCTCTCAGCTCCTCAAGTAATTCATATATTTGGCTTTTGCCAGGTCAACTTTTTGGAAGCCTGAGCACTGTGATCTCAGACAGGCCTGGCAAATCCACAAATGTGGATGCAAATTTAACTTAGAGCACAGCAGAATCCCATGAACATCCAGCCTCCCTCAATATCACAGCAAGATAGCTCTTTATAATGTATATTTAATATTTTGTTGAATCTGATAGACAAAATTGATGAGATTTTTCGCCGTGTTAGATTCCTCCGCACTGTAACCTGAGAGTACCAGAAAGATTTTCAGAAGTATTCCATTTATGAATAAACCACTGTTTTTTCTCTTTAGATTCTGTCATCAAAGGAATTACTTTTCATCTACCATACCAAGAGATATCAAACATCTGCTTGCAAGTGCTCTTCAAAAGTCCGACAATAAGGAACATATATTACCGTTTCAGGCTACCTCCACATTCTTTAAATCCCTGACCTGGTTATACTTTTATCATATTTTCAGAGTATTCTTTGGAATTACAATAGCTATGGGAATAACTCCAAGATAAAAAAAAAATCTAGGAATTTTTCAGCAGGCATATTTTAACATTACTCTTTCCCCTTTGACAGCTTTCACCCTTCCCTACAGCTGAAGAAGAATGCCTGTATTTTAGGGCATTCTGTTCTCTACATGCAACAGGTAAAATGGTCCTTTTAGTGAGAAAAATGCTCATTATGTAAAGCATTCCTTTTTCTAGTAATAGCTTATGAAGCTTTTTGATACCTCTCCTAAACCAAGCTCTTTCACAACTGGTGATGCTCTCCTTTAAATTATCTTCAATTTGTCCATAATGGTGCCAGAAACTAGAGCAATGTTCTTGAGGCAAAGTTGGAAAGAATGAGATAACAAATGAGTCATGAGGGTAAATCTAGTACTGCTCACGAGTTTTAAGGCTGTGAATTGCAAGTGCTATATTTAATCAAAAAATACATCTTCAGAGACTGGTTTTCTAGCCAGACTTATATGATACTGTAATCCCAAGAACTCTTGCAAAACTGCCCATGACTACTGTGGCTTTTCCTCCTCCTGCCAGACTGTTTAATCAACTGTGGGATGCTGTCTGCCTGTCTGTGAAGTTTGGTGGCTTTAGAGACCTTCTACTCAAATGCAAGTTATAAGTTTGGGTGACTATGGAACTCAAATCTAGAAGATGAAAACACTGAGCACTGAAAAACTGTAATCTTAAATATGCAACACAGTAATGAAATTTAGTTAACCAGTTTCTGACTCGGGATTAATGTTATGAAGATGTATATTTAATTTTTTTTTTTTCTGACTTTAAGGGATCTCTTTTAGTGACACAACAACTACTGTACCCAATCTCAAGTGAAATGTGCAGATCTGTTATTCAAACAGGTCAAGCTGCCAAATGTCCTGGTGGCTTTTTTGGTCTGGAAGTTTCCTTTCTGAAAGATCATCTTGGCTGTCCATGGCACACTGTTGCAGCCTGATGATACCACTTAGAGGGAGATTTTTTGGAAGAGCCTTTAAGACTGAGACCTGATTGTTTGTTTCAGGAGAACATGGGCAGCTGTTGGCTGCCAAAGATCCTATTATGGTGCTCTCCCACCTTCCCTCTGCCTCTCATTTTCTTCTAAACTAGCTATCTTCTGGAGCCAGGAGAGTATCTCCTTCAAGCAGCCAACCAACCAACCACTAGTAAGTTACTCCTTTTTCCAAATTCACTACGACACAGACCATTTCTTACCAAAGAGATGATTACAGTGAAAATAATCCTGCATACTAATAAGGAAGCTCACATGAAACTCAGTGCCATGTTTTCCATAAATACCAGCTCTGAGGCTACAAAACATTTATCCTACCATTCTTTAGATTACTACATTATGTGTTCCATGTTTACTTTTCACCCTGTTTATAAGGAAACAAACTGGTTTCTTAGTGTGCACTCTTCAGGCAGTAGGCAAACTACTTCAGATACGGGCTCCTTATCTATCCTAAGACCACAGTAGTGTTAATGCCTGTGAAGGGATTTTCAGGCATGGATTTAACAGGAGGAGTGGGCTTGTCTCTTACTATCCTCAGGCAGCACACCCTGGGATCCCACAGCACACAACATACTCTCAGATGTGAAAATGGAGAATCCTACATTCATCTGGGGCCTTTGTCTGGCCACAGCTTGAGCAATGATTTGGATAATTGCCTTCCGTCAGTTGTTGTTTCCAGGAAGATGCATGTTCAGAAAAGTGAGAAAAAAGAGTAGTTTAAAAACACTACCATACATCCCAAGACAGCAAAAAGTTCTACTTTGCAGAACCCAAAAAGTTGGCTCAGTGTTGTCCCTTCCTTCCTTTTTGATACCTTCCTCCCACTGTTTTGTCTTCAAACCCTATGCCTCACTGAGATTTACTCTGAGAAGTACACCAGCTAATAAAACCTGGCCTCTGCAGATAACCACATAGTATAACTGGCAAATACAAAGCTGTCCTCAAAAAAATTGCTGGTTTACTAAATGCTGGTTTATTGTAATGTGTCCAATGTATCAGTTCTTAAGATACTTAGATCAAGAAAGGTATCTAAAGAGACACACAAACTATTCATCAATTCAATTATTTTGCAACTGGATGTCTCAATGATTTACAAATCCATCACACATTAAAGCAACAGACTGACAGCAAATTTGGTTCCTACTTGAATTTGTTTCTTTCTTCACGTTCTATCCTTTGCAACCTTTCTTCTCTCTCCTTCCGTCGTCTTTCTCTTTCTGCTGCCAAGGACTCCTGGTGCAGCCGAAAAGATGATGTAAGAAGACCACCCAAAGCTGGCCTGTAGAGAAGGAAGATCGGATTTCTCAGTGTCACTTTTATTGATTATACTGGCAAAAAATGAGTAGCAATCATTCAGCATGTAACACAATCCCAACCAACAGAATGACATCGCAATATTTATGTCTGGATGCTTCAAAGCACTGGCTAAGTGTCTTCTTGCTGAATTGATTTGAGATACTGTGGTGAGCTTAAGAATGACAGATAGGGTAGGCTTCTTAAATTGCTAAATTTCTGACAAAGTACATGTAAGAATTCTTCAGCCTATTTCAACTGCAATATTGTCTCATTATTTTTTTCTTACTGTGTAATCCCATTAACTGAAAAGCTAAAAGAAAGGCTTATCTACTGTCTAGCCTATATTTCTGTGGTTTTTTTTTGCCATTTAGACCCATTCATTCTGTCCACACTGAACAGAAAGTTTACTGCCACCTGCGTTATGGCTGAGCAAGAATCAGTCCGGACAGTCAGGGACTTTCTGTGCAGCCCTCTGACCATAACTATAAATTGGATGCTCCATGGTAGATTACTATGATGAAAAAGGCTCAATGTTCCCCTCAGCAACGTATATCAAACTTCCAGCTGCTGCTCAGGAGGCTGTTAAGATGCATGAGAGAAAACGAGCAAATGCCCAGTCAAAAAAAAGGCAGAACTTTATTTTGTCAGAAATGGCAGCCTTTATAGTAAAGACTTCTCAAATATGTAGATTATTTTTTTCTTTGAGATTAAATAGCTTCAAGTAGCAAATACACTTTTAAAAAGCTACGTTTTTATTCACTTACAGTTTGGTCTTGACTTTTTACTGCAAGGTCTTCTTTGTCTAGGAGAGTGGCTTCTCTCTTTCCCCAGACATGGTGGTATTGTACCACCAAGCTCTCACATGGCAACCAAGTGACCTCAGAGTAAACATGTCTTTCTTTCTGTCTCTTAGACAGGAAAAAACTGCATTGTACAGGGTAGCTTTATACAGATGTAAATGTATCCACACTGATTGAATTAGACTGATAAAATCAAAAAGACATAACACATGCAGAGCGGTTTCTGTGCATTGTTGTAACATGAGTTTTGCAATGAAAGGATTAATAAGAGAAATATTGCCTTTTCTGAAAAGAAACTAAACCCAGTCTAAAGGAAGGTTCCCAAACCAGCAACACAAACCTGAATAATGTTTTGTTATTTTTAAGAACTCAGACCCTTTCCCTTATTTATTTACATGCCTATGACCACACAATGTAGGCACTTAGTGTAATGGCACCAGTTCACCAGTGAAAATAAGTGCTGGAGAAGACAAAAACATTAATGCAAACCTATCTTCCCCGAGTATCTATGTCTGTGCAGGCAGGAATGCCACAGAACAGAGCTATTTCAGCCCCACTGGCAGTAAGGCAGTATGAATATAATTTCAATAATTTCAATGAATTGAATTTCAATATGTCATATCCCACCCGCATAAACATTACATAAGATGGTATAAAACTTGATATTCTGTAAGCCTCCCTGCTGGCACTCCTCCAGAGCTACAGTATCAATGCTGGATTACACTCAAACCCATAAAAATCCGTAATACGTCTCAGCACTAAGAAAAGCAAGAAAAAAAAAATCCTCAAGCCCCGACAGTCAAGTACGTGTGGTGAATTTTCCCTTGAACATATTTCACATTTATTTTAACTTTTGACCTTTTAGTGCATGTTGCAAGAGAAAGCTTTTGGCAGAAACAGTAGCACTGCTGTACTTAAGATTCCAAAGCTAGCGCTACATCCCTGTGGTAGCATGAAAATCTGCATCCATAAGGCTGACTATATCATCAGAAAGTGCTCTTGGAAGGGGAAAACTAGATAGTGCCTTCACATGAAGACTCTTGGGAATAAACTAGAAGAGATGGCAGAAAGAAGGTAACTCATACCTGCTTTGTGTATTTAACTTCCTATCCATCCTGACCCAACCCATCCAGCTTACCTGAAGTCTGCAAGCTCCATTTGGAGTCAAAGGAAGTTCTGACATAATAAAACCTGAAGGAAAATCAAGGGGAAGGATGGGGTGATGATGAGAGGCCAAAAGAGTGACTTCAGTTCTGCACAGCATCTAGCAGGTTGGAAACCTTCAGCTCTGGCTAAGCTTTCTGGAGTTCCACAGTAAATACACATTCTTATCCAAGGGATTACAGGGGAATGACATGGAGATGTGCAGCTCAATCCTGCAGACAGGATTCTAACCTGACCGGTAGTATAATGTCTCCACATTCCAAACCACCTTGTTTGGAGGTGTGATCTAGCAGTTTGGCTAACATTGCTCACTTGGCTAAAATCTGCAGATGTCTGAACAGCAGCCTCACAATCTAAATGAATGTTCCACAGCCATATAGCCAGAAAACAAGCCAATGTCCAAGAAACTGAAAATGAATATCCATGCACCATATTAGTTTGCCACCTCTTGGGAACTAATCAAACCAATAATAATTAGCCAAAACTTGGTATTTCCCACTGGTTACTTTATGAAACCATATTTCAGCTGAGTTACAAGCTATAGTGCAGCGTGCACACACATACCTGATCCAACTACTTTACCCAAACACAGTCAGTTATGGACTGCCAAATTGCATACAACAGTTTATTGCATGAAATGGTCAAAACTAACATTCAAAGCTGCAAGAAAGTTCTGTTGAAACCAGTCATAAGTGAACAGACAGGAATATGATCAACTGGATCCTTGTGTGGCACTGACTTCTTATAACACCAATAGTCAGGGTTTCGGTTTTCAGTCACATTTAGAAAAGGACAGGCACAGAAACAGAACTTCTGTTGCTGAGCTAGTGCTTGCTTAGTGGTTAGACCCTGCAGTGTCCAGCCCACGCGATTGGACACATCTCCCGTTGGTGAAGACCACATCTCACACCAACTGCTGAGACTGTTTGCTTTGTGAAACTTCATAAACTTCACTGTTACTATCAAACTCTAACTCAGCTGGCATCTGGGTGCATCAATACTCTTTTTAATGTGAACTGCACATGTAAATGAGCAGATTTCAGTATCTACTAAATTCTATCCTTAATTTTCTACTTGTGTATAAACTAAATCTGGAGGAAACAGGTGTTACTTTCAGTGTGTGCAAACCTGTAAAACAGCCAAAATGAAAAGCAAGTGGTAAGAGGTATTCCTCCAATACCCTAAACAATTTGAAAAGGGATTGGTCTATGTTTGGTTTGTCTTCAAAATCTGATTTTTTGTCTTTTTATTCCCCTGGCAATAATGATTAAACATTCCCTTTTGCTGAACTCATACTTGAATTGCAAATAGCAGTGGGACTGGCCAAATCAGCTAGTGGGAAGGCCTGACCTGAGCCTTCAGGTAATTTTGGTGCTTTGATGCTGTTAAAAGTGACAGTACCTTCAGGTCTCAGGAATATTTAAGTCTTACTGCCACAGGATGCATTTTAAAATGGGTAAGCAAGGAAAAGGCTAAAAAAAATAAAATCTGGCATTGAATCAAAGATGGTAAGAAATTTTAACAGAAAAGAGTATGCGAATACTCAATGAAAACATAATAGAGTGATCACTCACAAGACGGCATTACAGCTAATACATGCCAGCATTTTAATGCTGGTGTCATATGTTACCAGCTGGTAATATCAGCCATTTGTTCAATTCCACAAATACAATCCAGAAGGATGCTTACACTGACTACTATTTTTAGTCTTGCAGAGAACACAAAGCTATTAACAATGGTCTGCCAATATAAAAATATTAACAAAAGCTTTCTTCTGCCTGCTGTTAAAACCAGCAAATGCCAAACAAGCTATGTTATTACACTCGTTCCAGAAAGAAAACACATGAGAAGAGCACGTTTAATTCTGGGGATTTGTGAATATAGCCCCACACCATGGCATTAGGACCTAGGGTGAAGCCAAAACATTGATTGTAGGCCAAGACATTTCTCAATCAAAATTCAGCTAACCTCATCTAATGCATTTAACACAGCACTGAATTAGTAATCATTATTAAAAGCACAAGATCAGGGAGACACAAGATATGTTTCACCTTTTTGCAAGTGTTTGTAGTTTTCTGGCAATATACCTGTCACAGACTATATACTGTGATGGGGAATGTGTGACCTGAATGACTCAGATCTTGTTGAAACTGAAGAAAATATTTCATCTTACTCAAAGCCACTTTGTTCAGCAAAATTGTAATCATGAAATTCAAACATTCTTCATTCATGTTAACTATGAAATACTCTTCTTTTATTGCTGTGCTTTCCTCTGTTGAATTTTGAAAGTTTGCTAAACGGAAATGGATATCTATAGCAAGAATACAAAACACAAATGAATATTCTTAGGAGCTATAAAAAAATTAACATGACTTATGAGAGGAAATCCCTTTAGGTCATAAGGTTAATATTCAGGATTTACTTTAATATCGCAAGGGTCAGAACCATTAGTAACCTTAATAAGGAAGCACTAATTGCCCATTTTTCCAAAGTGCTCCTGCCCCAGCAGTCATGGGAATGCTACAGAGAAGGAACAACAGTCAGCAGCTCCTACTCAGGCCTTAAGTAACTCTAAATGTCTCTTGGCTTTAACAAAATAAATCCACTTTCCAACTTAGAAAGAGACAAAAAAGGAGGCAAAGTTGCCAAGAGCCATATTGCTTTTCACAGTTAAAGAAACTCTCTGTGTGTTATGTCTCCCTACATGACACGGCAAATTCAAAAGCATGTTGATATAAGATTTTGCAAACAGACTAAACATTACTTGAGGAATCTTTACAAAACTTCTCTCAAAAATAAACACAAAATTGAGAGATAAAACTACTGACTAATGCTTCCTTTGAGAAAGAAACTTGAGAATGACCGAGAGAAGACTGATTAATGTTAGACTGAGGGGCTACACAAAATAAAGCTTATAGTGGGGCAGAGCTGCGCAGAGCTAGGACTTTCCACATACACACTCCTCTCACAGCATTATGTGTACAGGTTTTGTGCTGTGTTTCTGTCTTTCTCCAACCCACAGCTTCTCATGCTTGTACGAATCACAATTTGCCTGGTAGTGGCTTGCAGAGCCTGCCTATGGAACCAGGCTAAGGTACGTGTCCCCTGAACATCAGCACTGCACACTGCATGTTCAGCCAGCAACATGTTGCGATCAGAAACCATAATAAGGTTAAGCTTTCTGTTTAAACACATGCAATCAAGAATACTGCTTGCACAGTAGTTCAACAAGCAGCTAAGCCAGTGTAAACCAGCACTGCTTCCCAAAATGTAAATCATCGAGCAATTCCTAAGGTCGCTTCTCCTCTAAAAATCTCAGCAGTAAAGTTGAGGCTTTTGCACTGGGCCACCATTATCAACTACTAAGCTATTCTTCCTCATCATGTAATTCAGAGTAAAAGGTGTGCTTGGCATTCACCACAATTAAAAATGGCCACTGTCTCTGGTATGAGAGCCCAGAGAGACCAGTCAGTGGTGGACACTAAATTCGCAGTGACTGCTCATGAGGACTCAGAAGTGGAGCTTTGCAGGCTGAACTTTCTGGTGTTTGATTTAACAGCTAGAGTAAGAGAATGGTGACCATGAAATCCTGCTCCCTTGGCATACAGTGCCCTGAGAAGACAGCTTTTCTACCAAGGCTAAGTGCACTACTGTTTGACTATTAAGCCCAGTGGGAACTGTCTCCTGGCAAATGCATTTGAAGAAATGTAACTTGGCAAACACCAGCAGGATTTTTTTTTTCTGGCAACAGAATGAATTAAAGCTGGTGCTGAATTCATGAGCTCTTGCCTTAGAAGTTAGACCCCTTCAGGGTCTCCTCTAACTATGGCCGTGACCACCAATGCATACACTTCACCACCAAAAACACACTATGAGGGGGTGTGAAGCTTTGCAAGTAATGAGATTGCTGTCCAGCTACGGACAGCTCCAGGCTGCAGCTTTCAATTTGAGTGACCATCTTATATTCAGAGTCTGAGAAGACAATCTTTGGCTAAATAGAACTAGTCTACGTGTGAGCACAAGCCATGGAAATATAGAAGAGTCTTAAACTACCTTCTTCTCCTAGGCAAGGAAACAACTTGGAGGTACAGAAAAATGCTTTCTCCCTGGTGTGCTCCAGCCATGTCTTGCTCTTCCCCTTTGTTGCCAAAATTTATGAGGTTAAGAAACCGAGATAGATTTTTTATTTCTTCTTTAGGAACTGAGAGAGAGTTATTAGTGATTTAAGTCATAAACAGTGTGAGCAGTGTGTTTATTCAGTAAAGCAGTCTTTAGCAGCTGAAAACAGGACTGGGTTATCCTTCTTATGCATTAGGAACAAATTCCACAAGCAGAGACATATGAGAGAACCAATATCCTTTTTTTTTCTCTCCCAATGAAGAGCTGAACAGAAAGTGCCCTGCAATTTGCCCTACTTCAGCAGGATTCCTAAGGCTGCAATATGCACTTCAGAAACATGCCTCTCCACAGGGGACCCAGACAAATGAGAGAACACAACAGTATTGCAAGAAGTTGGCAAAAGGCTGAAGCTGAATTTAGAAACCAAGGAAGAGTCAAGTAAGCCTTTTCTTCTGCTGTACAATCAGAAGTATATACATTATGTGGATTTCAAAGAATAAAGTCTAGCTACTTTGCACTCAATTATACTGCTTTTGGATTCCCTACTGATTTTAGCCAAAGAAGGTTTTAAAAGTATGAACATCAAAATGTCAACCACACTGCTTCTTTCCACCTAAGTTCTACCTCTTGTTTACATAAGCAAAATGCAGCCAAGAGGTTTGAAAGGCCTGTCAGGGTAACTGAGTGCAGCATGAATCATTTTGCTGGGTACTGCTCTAAATGATGCTTCTTCCTTCCTCCTCATTCTCGAAGGTCAGATAAACAGTACCAGGAACTGCATCTGAAGCTGTTCCCTGCATGATAAAAGACAGGAATCTTTCTGCAGAGGCTTTGGATAACTGTAATTGTTTACTGAAACCAGAAAACTCACCTTGGAGCTAACCATGTATATGCATCTGCTTCTTATCAAGTGTCTTCTTCCCCACTTTTAACTATTTTTTGTGTTTGAATCCATGTAAATTTTTACCATGAGGAGATAGGAAATAATGTTTACATAATCTAAGGGAAGCACCATTAAAAAAAGACTGTGAAAACTTCCACAATACTAATTAGTGCCAAGCATTGCGTCATGCACTACACAGCCTACTCCAATGAGCAAAAACTCTCCGTGGACCTCTGCATAGCATTTCTGCAATGCATGTCTTTCAGGAAGATGAAATAAAAGCAGGCTTCTACTCTTCAAAGCAGTCACTCCATTAGAGCCTGCTGAACTATACAACAGCAATGTCAGCGTATTCAAAAAAAACAAGACCAAGACTTGATGTAAAAGGGCATCTGAACCTGCAAATTTGATTAACTTTCAAGAACTGCATCTATTCTGCAGGCAACATGCCTGTGGCGTACACACATATTTCATCTCAGAGACTAATGTACAAAAAGCATTGGGCTGTAACATCCCCCAAATACAAAAATTCAGAAATCCTGGTAAGTTAAACCACCACGAACAGCAAGCTGCACATTTAAACAAGAGTGCAGATTTCTAGTCATGTGAGGTGGAAAGCGGTAAACGTGACCTGAAGGAAGGACAAAGATTCAACTCTGACCACAGTTTTCAGACACTTGAAATGTACGAGGGGTCTCATAGTTAAAGGCAGAGCTCTTTCCAGTTTCACAGAGTAAAGCAGGAGTAGGCGTAATGGCTCGAAGATGCTGCTAGGCAAACTGGCCTCAAAATACGAAATATTTTTCTAGCAGTGGTGTTGAACACAGGAATGTTTACTGTGAGAGTTCATGCACTGTCACTTGAAAATACATGAAGGTACGGGGTCTTTCATTTAGCTTCTGTGAGACACACAACAGCTGATTACAGAGCTCCCTTATGACCTGACTTTCCATAAATCTGTGAATATTACAGCTCAGCTTCATCCTGCGAGGCCAAGCATTTGGGTACCAAAGCAGCAACGCACTTCTGCGCATGCTGCAATGAAAGCTCGCTTCCTTTACTGGAGCAGGGCTAGAGAGATCAATCTCTTGCAGGACAGGCCCAAAGATCTTTAACCATCTCAATGTTTGACCACTTTGGGGTTTCTTTGTTGCAGCAGCAATTAGAAGCCTAAGATAGAAGGGGCTTGGAAACCTGAAACTTCAAAAGCAGAAGGATACTTTAAATCCTTGCTTATCTTGCATCTAATTTGATGAGGTAAAAGAGGTTGAAATGAGTTTTTTATTATGGTTTCACTATGCAATAATGTAACTCAGATAAGGAGAGACAAATCGAGGCAAGTTATTCTAGGAAGATGAGCAAATGAAAAACAATGCCTTTATCCAAAGATAAACTTAATGTAATTACTCACTTAAAAAAAAGGGATTAAATCAATACCTCATGGCTACAAATACAAGCATGCTGGAACAGCCTACAATGAGTAGTAGACTGGAAAGAATGTGAGGCATTAGGTAGGCTCAAACATATACATACACACACAAGCACATATAGGTGTATGTTCTATAAACAGGTAGAAGTAATAATAATAAAAAAGAATAAAAATTAACTGTAATACAGAGAAGGGATCCTGAAAAAGTCTTCAGTTCTAAAAAAGGGTGGGAGATGGTATTTTTATGAATTAGAGGCTAAGTCAGGAACAAACAATCAAAAGCCCATCTGGTCTAACTGGAAATTGTTTATTTAAGCTATTATATTAAATTATTTAACTAAAAACTTCTACCTTTCCTCCGTAAACTCAGCATGGCATCCTTTGAAGCCATCGTTTACTTTCAAGTTGTAACACTGAGCTCATTTCTGATGGTCCAAATTTCTTGTCAAGAAGAATTTCTTTCATGTATCCATAATATTTTCCTATCTTCTGTCACTAGCATCTTACATAATTCAAAAGAGTATTCTGATTCTTCTAAATACTACATTTTTGCTGTTGATGTGGTGTGTGTCCCCCCCCTTTTTGTATGTTTTTTTCATATGTTGCTGTTTATTTTGTTTTGGTTTTCCCCCAAATCAGTTATCACTGAGCTGATAGCTGCTGGGTTACTGTGAGATTGCCTTATTTACAGCAAGAAACGTTTTGCTCTTGATAAAATGCAATTAGATGTGTCACGTATTTTAAAGAAAGGACAAAATTATGGCCTAGGAAATTCTGAGCTAAACATATTTCTAAGATTTTATAGCTGATTTCAGATGATAGAAGTGAAAATAGATCTGTCTGAATGCATTTATTTTAATGGAAAGAAATAAAATGTGCTTTAATTCACCTTTTAATACTTAGCATACATGTGAAGCAACTCTGTTTTACTGATTGAAGTGAAAGAAGCAGAAGTGGGGCAGAAAAACATCCAGCCTTTAACATCAAGTCAGAGAAAGGCTTGAATGGGACATGAACACACCTAGATTTTTGTCCATTTTCTTTCCAATGTTAGAAAAGATCTGGCTAGAAGATATTTCCAATAAACATTCAGAACACTTCTCTCCTGTATATAAAGGAACTGTTGTGAAAACACTGATTAATTTACAAACCTGTCAGATTTGGTCTCTTGAGGCGGTGAAAGAGTTGTCCCATAACGAGAAGTGGGTGTTGCAGGAGCGCTCACACCAGAGTAAGGTCGCGGAGAAGAGTAAGAGCTGCTGCCATAGCTATTGTATCTGAAAAAAAGGGAAGGTAGGAGAAAGGGAGAGACAGAAAGAATCCATCAGCAAGCAGATATACAACAGTAAATCTTGTTAGGGGATGGCAGTGATTCCCTACCCCAGAATTTCTTAAACCTCCACCTTCTGAAAATATTGCTCTAATCCTAGCTTCAGAATATGCAACCTATCATCTCATTTTAGTATCAACCATGTCATGGACATACCTAATTCACATAGTGAGCTATTGGTATGGAGAATAATGAGAGATTATAATGGTTGTCTCAATTGACAACTCAGAACAGGAATAATTAAATCACTACTCAGTTACTCAAAATTATTAGCTGCTTTGGGAGCCGATACTCAGCTATTAGAAAAGGGATCAAACCAGTCCAAGTCAGCAGTATTCATAGGTAGTGAAATTAAGGAAAACAGCGGCATTCCCTAGACATGATCTGAACATTGACACCCATTGTTTGACAATGTTTGCATTATAAAGGGAAAGCATCTACATTCTTTTCAATTAAAGCAGGCAATATATTTGTTCCCCACCCCCAGTATTGCGTAGCTTGTGTGCCGTTTCTTACAATAGCTGTAAAAAATTACCACCATGGTTAAAAAGGCGTACCTCTGGAAGCCATTCCCTCCATTAAAAATAACCCACCATAGCCTTCTTGACTTTAAGCTTGCTCATCAAAAAGAAATTGTTTCCACAGCTCCTGGAACAACCACCTCCCTGGAGTCCCTTGTATCAATGTTTTCACCCTGGCTACTGTACTGAATAGAAAAGGTAGTCATGCTGCTTTGCTGTGCCTTCTAACCATTGTACTTAAATAGCAAGTCAAGAGGGATTCCTGATTTGGGAAAATGTTAACTTGTCTATTCACATGATATGCAGATGATACTGTTTTTCACATGGACAGCATATGATGCTCTGTAGGTGAGTACTCTGCAAGGCCAACTTACCCAAACATCAAAATCCACTTCAGGAAAAGGAGCAACATATTTTTTTCTGATTACAACTCACAAGATATAATATACCCTCCTTCACTGTATCTTTTCTCGGCTGCTTCTTTTCTCATACACATCAGCAGTCAGTAATTTCAGCCAGCAAATTTCTTTGAAAAGGTTGGTTAGTTTCCTTCAGCTCCATTTAGCACACTCATCTAGCCATGCAAAAATTCATTCAAAGTTTCAAGCTTCATTCCTTAGGGTACAACAGCACTGCTGCCTGCCAAGGCCCGTGTTAAAATCAAAGCAGATTTCAGTTAGGGGGTTTTATAATGGAAGTATTCATCCTTTAGAGAACATGCTGCCTTCGGCAACAATTCCTGGCTCGGGTTTTAGAAAACACCTTACCACCACCATCTGTTTTTGAGACACCATGTTGACTGCCCAGGAACAGAAGAACAATTTTGGAAAAAAACACTAATACGCCCATTTCTGAGCTAGAAAAGGAATTTTGCAGGAAATAATTGCCCTCCTCGCATTCCTGCCCTACAAGCCCCACTGCCTAGTGGCCCTGTGGAAGGCTGTGTAGATGGACAGCATGGGGCTTCTCTGGCAGCACAGACCTGGCATGGGTCTTCTGTATTCTGGCTATGCCAGTACTGAGTGAGCGATGAGAAAACTGCTGTCCTGACAACAACTCTGAGCTCATTTGGTATGTTCCTGACACTAACAGAAACCTTGATTTCCATTTCAATCAATGAAAGGAAACCTTCTTATCAACCATTACATTTGCCTTTCTTCTCTTCCCCATGAAAAAGCTGAAACAGCTTTTTCAGAAGAAAAAGAATCCTTTTTCAGACTGATTTCAATTAGTCCAGAGATAACTCTCATTCAAATGGAGAGAACATAACTTCTATGGACCCAGACTACGAGTATTAACAAAATCAAATTCAGAGGGACTAGCCTGGACATGCCATCACTAAATATCAAATTTAGAGGGAGACAAATGCTGGAGGAGTAGCAAGGCAAAATAAGCACAACAGGTAAGTCAGTATCCTGTACACGATGTTTATCTTTCTAACCTTCCTCTGCTAGTGGTTATCATTTCCACCTTCCCTTCTTGTCTCACAAACCAATGCAGATGCAATGGTCTTGTCCCAGGACACTTCACTCTGAAGAAACCCCAGGGATTTGCCTCTTTTATGAACACATTACTGCTCAAACTGTGCAAGCTTTGCTCTCCTGTTTCTTCAGGTAGCCCCAGCAAAATCCTCCCCCACACCATGCCCTCGATCCTATGTGGTGACTGGAAGCACAAGGATGGGCAGAGGGAAAGAAAATCACTGCAGAAATACTAAATATTGCAGGAACAGGAGCTATTGCAGGAACACGAGGTATTTATAAATCTACTCTAAAAAATATAAAGTGTCAATGAGAGCAATAAATGAGTGTGGAGGCCTAAGGGAAAATTGCACTAGGAAAATGTAAATTTAGAGGAAACCCAGTGTTCAAGCTGCAGGTAAGGCAAGATGTGCGAACTAAGTCCCTTGCCAACATCTACTTGGATTTACAGGTTTTCCAGCAGAATGAAAAAAAGGCACAAACCACCCACCTATTAGAAGAGAAAGATCAAAAATTAAAAGGATCAGAGGAATCAAAATGTTTGTTCACATGCAGAAATTCAGGACTTCTGGAGAGAGGAAGAAATAAATACGCTCATAATATACGTGTACCTTTTCAGCATGCAATTCAAAGAGCTCTGACCACTGGGAAAGACAGCTAAAAATTATCAACCTCTTTTTAAGGTTATTCTTTAGCATCATAGGACTGAGCATACGTTGTGGAGCGAAAACTGTCTATTCTGAGTGCTATATTCTCTTTATAGGGTTTAATCTACTTCTTTTATTACAAGCATGAGTTGAAATTGCACATGACAGGGATATGCACTCTAGACAACAAATTCAGGATCTGGCAGTTCAGTCTTTGAAGCCAGGATTTCACCTCTGAATTCCAACTGATGATCTTATCTCTTTTTGTTTTATAGCAGAAAAGCTCCATTAATTTTCATGAAATAACGCCTGCAAATTACATTGCTGTAAATGAGAGCAAAATGGTGCTCCTTTCTGTGATCTTCCAAAACACAGGTTATTTATCTACTGCTGTATAAAGGAAGCCAGAATGCTTATTAACTGTAGACCTTTTAAGAGGAGTAAAATGAAATGAAGGCAACAAAGGCAAAGGGAGAATATCAATCATAGAATTAAAGAATAGTTAGGGTTGGAAAGGACCTCAAGATCGTCTAGTTCCAAGCCCCCTGCCACGGGCAGAGACACCTCACACTAAAGCTTGCCTCCCAAGGCTTCATCCAACCTGGCCTTGAACACCGCCAGGGATGGAGCATTCACAGCCTCCCTGGGCAACCCATTCCAGAGCCTCACCACCCTGGCAGGAAAGAATTTCCTCCTTATACCCAATCTAAACCTCCCCTGTTTAAGTTTTAACCCGTTACCCCTTTGTCCTGTCACTACAATCCCTAGTGAAGAGTCTCTCCCCAGCATCCCTATAGGCCCCCTTCAGAAACTGGAAGGCTGCTATGAGGTCCACACAGCCTTCTCTTCTCCAGGCTGAACAGCCCCAACTTTCTCAGCCTGTCTTCATACGGGAGGTGCTCCAGTCCCCTGATCATCCTCGTGGCCCTCCTCTGGACCTGTTCCAGCAGTTCCATGTCCTTTTTATGCTGAGGACACCAGAACTGCACACAATACTCCAGGTGAGGCCTCACAAGAGCAGAGTAGAGGGGCAGGATCACCTCCTTCAACCTGCTGGTCATGCTCCTTTTGGTCAGCCTGGGATACAGTTGGCTTTCTGAGCTGCAAGCGCACACTGCTGGCTCATGTTAAAATACAGGCGTACAGGACTAAAACTAATAGAGTATGTTCTGGAAGTAATACAACACAAAGTGCATTATTAACACTATAAAACTCTTGAAAGGCATTATTAATTTATCTAAAAATTAATGTCAGCTGTATAAAATCTACCTGTTTTCCCTCATCACTTCTGCTTCCTTTTCCTTCACAGATGCTGGAGTCTCTTCAAAGTCATACGAGAAGAGGTGAAAAGGAGTATGTGGTACATAAGGTAATTTCTCCACCGTTGGAGATGCCTTTGGAGTAATGGATGCTGATGAATTTTGTGAAGAACTTAACAATGCTGCTGCAGGTGAAGGTGGTGATGAAAGGACAGAATTATGATGAGAGACAGATGAGTCAGGCACAGAAGAGGAGCCGCTAGGAGAGCTCTTTGCTCTAGAGCAGGAGAGAGGCCTCTCAGCTGGAGAAATGGCACTGGAGATGGCTGAAGAACCAGAACACCATGAGAGGTTTTCATTCACAGCCTCCCACGCACCTGGGACCCCACTGCAGGAGGAAAACATTGTGAGAAAGGGAAGGGAGGGAGAGAAAAATGGGGAAAAGAGAGATCAATAGATAGTACCACTTGGAGGAAAAACCCTAAGGTCAAGGAGAGTCTGAGAAACAAAAGCTTCCAAAATTTAGACAATCATCTCTTTTTAAATAAAGAAAACTCACATCTTTGTATGCCAGCGGGATTCTTCTTCGAGTTGGAAATACTGAGGAATGGAAGCAATTGAGCTTAAAGAGAAGGAAGGGATTTAACCCACAGACTTCAGAACTAATTTTCATGAACCTTTTCACAACCATTTTCTGAACGATTTTCAAGTATTTCAAGTTAGGTTGTAAGCATTGCCAGAGCAGTTCAAAGCAGTTTCAACACACAGGAGAACATGGTCCACAGAGTATATATGCCTCAAGATACAATCTGCATGTCTGCCTCTTGAAGGCCAGATATCTGATTATCATCCTCCCTGATGAGCTGATATTTTTACTAAAAACGCTCATCCACCAAAGATGAAAATAAAAAAATACTCAACCAGCATTGTTCTGGCAAAATTAAGGTTTAGCATTATTTCAAAAGCAAAGCCTTACGAGATTATTTGTCTAGGTATGAACACACTAATTTCTCTGAGTGTCAGCATCCCATTGTTAGTGACTTGAGCTGCATCAAGTGCAACAGAAAACACATCCACTTTGCTCTAGTGAAGGCAGGTGCTGGTGAGTGACAGAAGCAACAAGGCATGTGAAAAGCCATGGGATCTGAACTCTGAGATATCTGTTTTCACTAGCATCTCCAGCATAAATTCTGTGCATGGGCTCTGGGCTGGATCACTCGCAGGTGGCTGATTTCATTCTCACCTCTGCAATCCATCTACAGGCATGAAAAGCACGGCCCTTATCTGAGGACTGTGGGTTTGGCACAGCGTATGCAACAAAAACATAATGCATGTTATAAGCATAAGGATATTATGAATTTATTCATCAGGTATATACCAGGTAATCATTCTCAGAACAGAAACACCATGGGCAATCTGGAAACCTTCCTGTATTGCACCAGCTGTGCATGACAGAAGTCACTGAAGCCAGGTTAGTCCTACCAATCCTGACAGCATCTAACACAACCAGGGCACAGATCATTTTTGTTATTCTATGGTGATAATGAAAGGAGTATTTAGAAAAGCCATGGGAATATCACCCACTTATCTCGAAGTGACTGTTCTTTTAAAAGTTCAATAACCTAAAAGCACATCACACCCTTTATACAACTCTTCCTTGGTTTTTGGTTTCTTTTAACAGTATTTAGCATGTTCATGTGATCTAATAATAAGGTCTGTCTTAGCTTTGACTGTTAGAGAATTGGTTTTGAGGAAATTATCACTTAATTTCAAAATTTCAGGCAGCCATTGGCAAGATTTGCAGACTGGAAGACACTAATAACAACAGCACAGTATTTTCTTTGGAATTTGCACATTAAACAGTTTCCTTTCTCCCCTCCATGCTGTACAGTGTCTGCATGAATGTGGTTTACTTAAAACAAAAAAATCCAGTTTCATTTGCCGAGTTGCAAAGCCAAACAATTTAACCTAAATCAAACGGCTGTCTGGAAGAAAGAACATATTTTCTTTCTTCCAATTTATTAGGATAAAGTTGCCAGATGCCAAATCCATATATACCTCAGAAATAAGTGGAAAATTTTACATTAGAATACGTTTTTGAGAGGTGGTTTGTTTATATCCATATATACACAAATAGGCAGGTATGTATAAAATGATATATATGCATCCATCAGCTTTCCCTCAAAGTAATTATTTCCTATTAAAACAAGAAAAAATTGATAAAAATCATAGGCAGCATTCAAAAAAATGTCACTCTTCTTTATAGTGACAGGTATTGTTAATAAGGTGGTATCATGAATCTAGGGACCCAAACCTAAGAAACCAACCAACTACCTCAGCAAAGAGGTTTCGGTTTCACCTTTGCCTTAACTGAAAAGATAAACTCAATTCATGCTTAGAAGTCCTGCTTTCAGCTAAACCTTTTAAGATTTGTAAGCATTACTCATTTTGTACAACGGGAGTGACTGGAGACGATTCTTACTGCATGAAGTCTATATAATTAAACATTTTTCCATGAACACACACACCAACGAAGCTTTAAATTGCAGAAATATATCCTTGTGGGGTGGGCCTTAACAGGTGATACAGGAACGTGAGTGAAAGGCAGATGCTGCTGCACACGGTGCTGGTGAGTTCATGCCAGAGTCCAACAAAAAGGTGGAGGGACAATGCTAAATCCCAGTACCTGGCTTTGACCTGCCTAGAGGCCTCTTCCTCCCCCTCATCCTCAGTATTGGGTTCTGTGACTGGCTGTTCTTCATCCTCCTCTTCATACTCTTCCTCCTCTCTGAGGTCAGACCAAGTAAAGAAGCATGCAGTGGGATGGAAAGAGAGAAGGTGGAAGAGAAAACAACATGAGTCCCCAGAAAAGGAAATGCAATGGAGTTAGAAATGGAAGGAAAGCAAAGCATGGCAGGGAGGGGGCAGTTATGGCCACCCGATGTTAGACAAAAAGCCACCTAAAACCTCCTGCTAACTATTTGTTGGTGCAAAGGTAGCTACCAATACAAAATTTTTATCCTTTCCCCTATTTACATTCTTCATTGTGAGTTTTTAAGGCCCCAAGGATGCCATTGTTTTTTCTTGAGCTTGACTTTCCATTTCCTGCTGCCCTACCTGCAGAGACATTAATGGAAATATTCATGACAGTACCACCTCATTAGCCATTAAGCTATGCCTGTTTCGCTTAAAGGACAGTACATGTTGTGCTGGCATGGGAGAGCTGGCACTGACCATCACACTTTCTAAATAAACACAAATAAAACATCCCTGTTAAGCAACCGATAGCTCAAATGGAAAACAAAACAGGGTGAACCATTAAGTTAGAAGCAACAGAGGCACCAAATCAGTTCAGGACTATTTGCAAATAGCAATATTTAAATTATTGATGCCAGTACATGAATTATTTCAGTAAAGAATAGTTAGTATGGTCAAAGCAGGATTTGGTTCAGCAGTAATTCTGTCAGAGGGGAATTTTAAGACATGCATAAAGCCTCCATAACCTACAAACCACACAAGTAAAAAAGAAAACTGTATTGAAACAAAAAAGGCTACACTGCCTCTTTTCATTTACGCTTTTTCCTCCTCAAGCAAACAGACTCATGGAAGATTTAGAGAATATTCTCTCTTTGGACTTATTTTGCATTTGCAGTTGATCCAGTTCTCCACTGATACAACAATGAGATACAACACTGTTACAACACTAGGTTATTCTCCAGACAAAAAATGAAACACACAAACATTATTAAAGTTTGTAAGACACCCATATTCCTTGCATTTTCCTGAAAGCTGGTTTTCTTTTCCCTAATTCTGAAGTGAATCTATGTACATTTTTCTTCCCATTTAGAAATAGTTTCTGTGTCATAAGAATAATGAACAGTGATCAATGAGATCATGAACTCATGATGTAAAGGTCAACCCAAAATTTGTTGCATTTGTATGAAGTTAGTTATGAAATAATCAGGAAAATGGCAGCACCTGGAACTTTTCCAACACTCTGGCGAACATCTACAAGGGTTTTCATCTACATCCTTTCAACCATTCCTAAGGCATCACAGTGGCACGACTATCTCAGCATCTCTCCACCTCCCTGTCCTCTCCACAAATATATACCTCCTCTATAGAGACACACTTCCCAGCTTCCACACATATAAGAAAAAATGAAGCTGACCAGGGAGTATTCACATCATCCCTTCTCCTTACATGTGAGCAGCTCAAGACTATCTTTGTTATTCTTTCGTGTAAAGGGCAAACGTCTGCATCTGCCAGTCTCACAGCAATTACATTGAGTAAATAACTCATGAAGCTCTGTGAGATCATGGTTCTCCGATAAGACCATAATGCTGACAGCATGGCTATTACTTACAGGAACAAGAATGGCCCTGCTATTACTACGCTTTAAGCTTCAATCAAGTTTCCAATTTGATGATGTCAAATTCCTCACTGACCTCAACTGTCTCAAAATGCTCAAAACTGTAAGTGAAATACTCATCTGATATAGTGGATCTCATAAATTTGGAAGGGTTCTTTGAGATTTTACTTGTTCACACAAGTGTGTGGTAGCAAGGTCAGGAGTTTATACAGTACTGGTTGAACTGGGAACCACCGAGTTCTAATTGCATTGAACAGAAAGAGAAGCTGAAAACAAAAAAGCATTCAGAATCAAAAGAATTAGCTCACATTTAAGGACAACTTCATAACACAGGATCATCAGGTGCCTAAACTAACAGTTGCCAGGTGAGCAACCCATCCAGGATATTTTCCTTGAGATTTTTCCATCCCATTTTTACATCTTGTGTTTATAATCCCGAACCTATGGTCTCCAGTCTTGATATCAAGTCTTTCATATACCAGCAGTGAAAGCTGTTCCCTTCCTCACATTTCAGAGTTTTCATAATCAGTGTTTATCAGATTAGGATCTTTAATTGGTGCCTGAAGGCCTGAATCTACTTTTTCTATACAATCTATTTCCCTAGAGCCATCTGAAGCTTGGAACTAAACAGAGACTTACTATTCTAATTTTAGGTATCTATTTTTTTAAAATGCTGGGCTTCAGCTGTCAAGTGAACCACATATCAAATACTACAGCTGTGCAGCAATCAATTAAAATACAGCCTTCTAGGGGTTCTTACTGTTGTGCAAAGTATTGTTCTAATCCATTACTGGGAAAAAGAGATTCCCATACAATTACCTTAATTATCAATACAAGCACACTCTAAATTAAATCTACATATAATGGCCTTCATAAAATTGGGATATATGACCAGTGTCTCACAAAAAATTTACTACCCTGGAAGAACTAGTTGTGTGCAAAAAGTCTTGAAAAACAAGGAGGTTTTAGAAGTACAACAGAAACATCCATATAAGCCCAGGTTAACAGTTGAAAAACAAACCAGTAAATGGAACTGTGATATATCAACTTCCAGAGCTATCAATGACATATTTTCCATAAGCGCTAGCATCCCCTTAAAGCATATGCATATGCTTGCACTAGCATATGTTTAAAGGACATTAGCTTTTTACATACATGCTTCTTTCTGGTAAGATATGAAATACATTCGTGTGCTGATATTTTAATCTTTAAGTCAGTTACTGGACTGAAACTCATTATCACCTGAAGACTAGTCTGGGACATGTAAGGTTTTGCTTTCAGTCTATAGGTAGAGATGCACTCCGCCTATGAGAAACAGAACTTGGACCAGGAGGTGATTTGACCTACGTGGACCTGAATGGAATGTTTACCCCTTGTCCTCCTTCATGATGGGTCATGAACTATTAATAATGTCACATGAAGGAAATACTTTTGTCTGCTGTGATGTTTATCTGCAATTTCATCTCAGGAAGCAAAAAGTGAAGAGCCTGCTTCTCAGATGTTATGACTTGCTGATCTCTAAAGGAGCAGATCAAGAGTAACAGCCCCTTAATTTGTATATTATTTGAGAATATTATATTTCAAAAGAACTATGCATGTGCAGAAACCCTGTGTGGCAGACTTTCTTCAACAGTTTATGATCAGACATTGACACGACCAGGATAGGCACTCTTTCCAAGCTGAATATTTTGTTGGAAGTTAGTCTCTTACTGGCTTTTGCACATATATCTGAACTGTGGATAATAACAAATAAAACTGAATTAACTGGGTGGGCCCTAAGAATTGAGCGTATGCAAACTACACAACCCTCTGTCTGCTAAGAGCTCATGGGAGTACACCAAACATTAGAGTGACACAGCTATCAGAGTGACTGCCTTGGTGGACTGGCACTTCCAAGGCTGCTAACAGTAGACAGCAGTGCCTGCTTGACAAGAGCCAGCTGCTGAGATTCGAGATGGAAAAAATAATGAAATTTAGTTTATTTACTCCTGACCCCAAAAGAGGACCTCTCTAATCACCTGACAGCTTTTCTTATGAAAGGCTGGAAGTTAACTGGCACTTTTGCATCCCTAGGAACTGTGAAGCGGCTCTGTGCATCCATTGCTTTACCTTAACTGGTGGATTAATTTCAGAGATTCCAGCAAGATCATTCTCATGTCAGGCCAAGGACTCCTTCCTCAAATCTCCTTGAATTCTAGATCAGAAGCTTAATAGAAGCTTTGATTGAAAAGCTCTCTTCCTCTGCTAATATTAATTCTAGCAGGCCAGCAGGCAATTGGTTGGAAAAGGCAGGAGCTGGCTGCACATGTGCTGACTGCAGAGGTGACTGGTGCTGTGCACAGAAGCAGCACGCTCCCCAGCCTGGGGGAACCAATTTGATCAAGGGAAACTTGTACAATGGAAATAAGTGTGTGCTTGGAAGAGATGCTCAATGCTTGGAAAGTCCTCTTTCATTAGCTTAACTCACAGTTTCAGACACCTGGACTCTCCCCAGAAAGTGGATCAGGCGCAGATCAGAGGAGAGGGGGGAGCTCAGAAGCAGGAATCACGTGTGCTACTCTCAAGTTGAAGAGACACAAACACAGACTGATAAAAGGAAATGATAATCAAGGGACTTATCCACAGGTTTAGCTGAAGGCAGGGGCAAAA
This sequence comes from Lathamus discolor, assembly GCF_037157495.1. NCBI lineage: Eukaryota > Metazoa > Chordata > Aves > Psittaciformes > Psittacidae > Lathamus > Lathamus discolor. Next base: position 91,445,630 of record NC_088885.1, on the reverse strand, counting down.
TCCATAATTCATGTAAATGATGGCATTAAGCACACTGAAGACAGCGACTCTCACTCCACAAGTACCCAGAGCACCACGAAATGCTCTCCATTTTACTGGTCCCTAGAGCTGAACAATGTTGTGCAGTCTCTGACCTCTCCAGGCTCTCCCTAACCTCTTCCCTTTGCAGAGTTTTGATGAAGACAGCTTGAAAACACTCTGGCTTGCTTTCTTCTATTTTGTAGCCCAGAAACACAAATTTCCCACTTCCGCCCCCTCCTCTCACCCCCTCTGAAAAAAACCCCAAAACCCAAACCAAACAAACCCACAATAAAAAACACCGAAGGTACAGCCAATAGAAAAATCAAAGGCTGTGTTGAAGCAACAAAACCCCCCCAAAGCCAGAAAACAAGCCTGAGCAGAGAAATCCATTCTGCTCTGCTTGGTATCAAAGGAAATTTTTAAAGTGCAAGATGTGTTTTAAACCATCTTAATTCAGGAAGAATTTGACCACTAATGTTTGAATATAGAACAATAAAAAAAGTGATGGTCTAAGCCATAAAATTAGGCTACCAATGTTTTCGTCTGCACATACAATGCACATAAAAGTTAATTCATGAGATAAGAGCACATTAAAGTGTCTCCCTTTTGGTATGATGCCAATTTGTATAGGGCTCATTTAACCATTACCAAAGTCTTACTAAATATTTCCTTTTTAATTTTGCAGGTTATTAGACAAGGCCTTAAGTGTACTTCTGGGCCTTTTGTGACCATCCAAAGAATTATACAGAAATTGCCAAGAAATGTGAACACATGACTTCAGTGAAAAAAGGGTCCTAGGAGTTATGCAGTGACTCAGAAATTAAAGGACTGGGGAACTATAAAGCTATTGGCCATTATTTCCACACTCTCTGAAAATCACCTTATGCGCTGTTAATTACTGATGAGGAATTTTCTCTCTCCCTTTCTTTTTGTAATTAAGCCTGTGCTTTTCAGTTTAGCTTCTTTAAATTACTTTCAGTTACACTTTCACTGCCTTTCAGTGGAGCAGCTCCCAACTAGGAGGCCTACAGGCCACATTTGGTGAAGTTAGACCATCATTAGCCGTTCCACAATATTATTCTAAATGAAATACTACTGTTTATCTCACAATTTTTTCTTTCAAGGTTTTTTTTGTCCCCCCTTTCAAACCTGTGTTGCCTCTTGAATAACACTTTGAAAGCTGCTTCCCTGAACCCCTCACAGGTGAACAAACAGAAAATGAAAAATGTTCCATCAAAGAGAGATCTTTACAAGTCACAGTGGATGTAATTTTGTTTTCTTTTTCAATCGCTTGCCATTGTCCTCAATTTATGAGTGAATTTCTACTTTCACAGGTTAGACAGTACAATTCATAGCCAAATTCCTAAGTCCTTGTAAAGCAAACAAATGCTTTGGTACATTTCTGCTGCTTCACCTTTTCTTCTATCCTAGCTGCCAAAACAGATTCCACTAGTCTTTTATGTGAAAGCCAAAAGTGGTAAAACATTAAATTTATCATTCATTATTCTGTATAAAGATACAGCAATGTACTTTCCTCCCCTATTAAAAACAAAACTAAAGAAACCACCTATCAACTCCCCTGCTCATTTCCATTCCACTGCTACATGTGATAGACCACTGTATTTGGTGCAATTATGTGAAGATGAAGATACATGAATTCATATGGATAATAACTTGCTTGCAAAGCCTCAAAACTGGGCCTTCTGAACTGAAGGGAAAATAATTTGCTTAATTACAAAGGACAAAAAGCAAATTATCCTGGTGTTTCTGCCCTAAATAAAGAAAAATGTTAAGAAAATATGTTGAGGAAATGACAAATAACGTGAAGCACGTGTACTGACTATGCCTTCTTATTATGCGGTTCTTGAGGTTGTTGTTCTTTTCTTATCCTTAAAATATGATCACTAACAACATTTCACACCTAAATAATATCTAGGTAACACCTCCACGCTTGTTTCATTGCTGCAGTTGGTTTATATAGGACACATCAAAGCAGAATAAGACAGCAGAGTCTTGCTTAACATATTGGCAAGTCTTTGCAAAAACTTCCAGCTTCCAACCAAAGAATCCCAACTCTCTGATCATTGAACAGCATCGCTGTTGATACATTTGTATGAGCAGAAAGGTAAAGAAACAGAATCATGATGTAGAGAGACTTTAGGAGTAATAAATATCATACCAAAACATATACAGAAAGAGAGAAGAAACAGTGTTTTCAGAGTTTGGAACTGCATACTGGTTGACACTTGAAGGTCACTGTGATTGCCCCTTACTTCAAAGGGAAGGATCAGGAAATGGCATCCTGCCAAAATGCTCTCTTTTTTTCCCTCTCATCACAGGGTATATGTAAAAAAAAAAAACCACTTTCCTGGCCTCAGAGGATCATGTTTACAAATACTGGGAACATACTGTGGAGGTAAATTTTCTATAGCATGTATAGTCCAGTCCATAAGACATTAACACGGACCTTCAGAGAAATGCATTCACATCTTGGTTTGACATTCTGTTTTCTCAGGTAGTTCACCAAAGCTACAAACACAGTGGGAAAAAAGTAAAAAACTATTAGGCTAAGTCAGGCTGTGCTTTGATTTGCCATGCAGCTATAATCTCATTTACGTTTCAGTGCTTTCTTCATTCCTCTTGAAATTCAAACTGTGAAAATCTACCATTGCCTTTACACCAGTATACAGTGCTGTCAATTGGATTCTGTACATATACCAAGTGTAAAACATTTCCTTTCAGCAAGACCCACTACCAGCAAAATGTATCCCTACTACAAAACCTTACGTTTCTACAGAGATATTTTAATTCACATTAAAAGTGCTTATACCAGCCTGAGGCAGTACTAGGACTTGTAACTCCAAGTAATATGGAAAGCACTGAAATGAAATAAAATAAAGTAAAATAAAATAAATAAAATGAAATAAATTGAACCCCCATCCACCACTGTAACCAGCACCTTGATTTATAGCTAAAGTATTTACATAATAGAAACATTTCACACAGTGTAGTGGAAAACCATTAGAACTTGAAACAGCATGACAAAACCCAGAATTTTGCCACAGTAAATGCTAGAAAAAAATCAAAAATCAGTTATGGTTTGGGAAGCTTGAAAACATGGAAAATCATAATAATAACAAAAAAGTCTTAGCTGTATTTTAGACAAACCACCCCTGCAGGCCTGGCTCTACATGAAGCAATTTGAATAATCAGTTAATGGGGCATAATAGCCAAACTAAGGTTTCTGCTGTTGGTTGTTAGAAACTTGTCAGGAATCTGAACTTAAACAGAAAAAATGCTTAGCATCAGAGGCTCAGCTGTGTTCATTGTTTTCTGGTAAAACCAAAATAACGTCACAATCTCTTCCTGCATCTTGACAATCCTCAAGTATCAGAAACATGTATTTTCTAACAAACAGATCCTTACGACTTCTCAGTACAGCTTTCCTTTATATAGACAATAATTTTCCAATCCACACTGTAAAGGGTGTGAAAGCCCCTGAGCCCAGTGTCCAGCAATGTTCAATGGCACTGTGTCCAGCCACCTGTGAAATTTGCGGGGAACTTTGGAATTCCCTGTGCTACTCTTTGCTCAGAGGAAGAGTCGTAACAGCCTTCCAGGCAGGACTCTTAACAAAAGCACAGTTCATGCGTACATAAATCCCTGCTGTGTTTTTGCTCTTCTGCTGCTGTTTTCCTTATCACCACAGTTCTGAAGGTCAAGTTTCTTCGTCTTCTTCATACCTTTTTAGCCCCATGGTCTAAAAAAAGAGATAGCTTTTGAAATCCAGATTTGGTCTCTGATTCAAGATACATGCCCTGCTCTGATGTGTTCTTAAGAAGAAAGTCAGCTCTTCCACTTGTTAGGTTTCAGACACAGGAATGCTGACAAGTTGTAACCAAGGCCTTATTATCTCTAGATGAACATGTATAGTGTTATATGATCAATCTTAGAAATTCTTTTGTAATGTTTGATGATATAAAGCATATAAAGCAAATCAAAGCTATAAAAAAGCATAAGAAAACAGACCCTAGTAAAGTGAGGTAGATATCTAACCCTAGCTATTCAAAACTTTATAAACCTCAGTCTTCAATTGTAACTAATTCCACAAAGCTTTAACAGAGCTATTCACTCAAATGGTGGTACGAGGCATCAATGTAAATCTCATAGATGGGGATGGTCACTGTGCAGTACTGAAGAAAGGGAAATGCACAGCAAAATGTGAAATACATTAATTCAAAAAACTCAGAGAAGTACTTGTTTCTGGTCTGCAAGCACAGGGCTCCTGCAGAGTACCAATTCACTGTCAAGACAGCACTGAGAACTTCTGAATTACCTGCCTTCTACTCCCTTGAAGCCAGACATGACAAGACTGAAAGACAGACAGGCAATTTGGTTTTTAATGCTTATATAGCCAGAAATCACTGCATAAAATAACACTCTCGATCTAGTGCAAGTTCCATGCCACTCCTTGCATTTTTCCCTGACCCTATCCATTGTGTGGTTTGAAAAAACTAGCTTTACTTAAACAAAAACAAAAACAAACAAAAAAACCAAACCCCAAAACCATTGAAGAATTTGTTTAAAAGTCTATCACTTAAGAAACAGCATGCTAGACCACAGACTGAGAGCACTCAATTTGGACCAGGGCAGAAAACCTTAGGAGATGCCATCAGTGAAGCATTTAAAACATCATGTTAACAGGACTGATGCTCCCACCAGGCTTTTTGGTGCTCTATGCCACCATAGTAAAAGAAAGAAGTTTTGAGCAAAGCAAACCTGCTGGTGGTCAGGACTGGCATTTTAAAGTACCCTGCAGCAGCTACATACCCTTAAACCAATCTTTAGCCTTTCTTGGTCAGGAGCTGTTATCAACTTACTTATTTAGTAATGGACATATAAGATTGCGTTTCGCTCTCCGTGAAAACTATTTTAACACAAAGCAGATTTGGGTTCTTATTTGTTTTGAACCACAGGCAAAAAAGTAATACATATAGTTTGAAAGAAGTTTGCCAAATGGATGAAAAAGGCCTGCAAGTCTTCCTTTTGGTTGCCCTTAGCATTTACGGTCAACTTTTCCCAGCTCAAAACCCAAAATCTGCTCTCAATTAGCTTGGCATAGATCAGAGCAGCTCCACTGACTTCAGACAGCTTTTCTGGATATAGAGCATTGTGAGACAGAACAGAATTTGGCCAATATTGTCCTTTTTTGTTTTACCGGCATCATGGATTTTAGTCTTTTTGGAAGACCTATCGGTTGACAAAAAGCAGATGACTGTGGACAACCTGTTTGATGTGGTAAACAAAAGCAAAGTAACTGCCAAACCAGCTGACAGAGTTAGAAAGAAAAGAAACATGAACATTGTGGGAAGGAGAATGTTGAGGAAGAACTCAAACCTTCCTTCTACTGATTTTGGCAGTGAAGTCCAAAAATAACCAAGAATATTGCCCTAAATAAAATTTAGTACAGTATAAGAGTGTGACTTTAATCTCTAAGTATGTCCATCAAAAGCAATTCCACTGAACTTGATGGTGCTGATCCACTGTAAAACCAGACACAGGCATCTACAACCACACACAAAGTTTAGATATCAGGAGGAGAAACACAGTAAGATTATCATATTAATAGAGTTAAATGTTTTTTATTGGTAAATAAAATGTAGTGAAGGAATAAAGAGACTGAAACCCATTTTACAGACTATTTTTTATAAAATACAGCACTGCAAGGACTTATTGCAAGCTTTTCTCCTTCCTCAAGAGGGACTAGGATTATGGGCAAAAAGAAGAAGGTCTTTAGGAGAAGACAAATCTTTCCTGGATAAAGAAAAGTTACTTTCAGCTCAGAGAGGTAATAAGTAATTTTTATCCATTTGCAGGTTCCTCTTTACAACATTAACAATGGAAGATGATGGGACACAACATGCATTTCTTTTGAAAAAAAAAAACAAAAAAACAGGTGATGCCTGCATCATATTTCAACATCTGATTTTAAAATTTCATTAGAAATTGCACTAATTCCTAAACTTATGATGTTCTATTAAAATCCCTTAAACCAATCAATATGTTGCATCACAGACCAAATGCTTCAATTTGAAAATGTAATTCCAGTAGGAATTCTGCAGAGAAAAAAACTTCTTTCCACTTAAGACTAATGGAAAATTTATAAATATGTAAAAAACTCATATGGATAATTCATTTTCACTATTTCTCTGTTTAAACATCAATGAATGGAAGCCATGAAGCTTTTACTTTATTTTTTTTGTCCCAGTTTAGCTATTGGGTGTCGAGATACTGTTGCATTCATCTGGACTATTTCACTGAAAGCTGAGAGACTCACTGGGATATGATAAAGCAGGAAGGCTGGTTTTCTTCTTCCTACCACAACTACAGATTTGGGCAGATAATGAGACTAAAAATGTGAAGGATGGAATCTGCTTTTCTGAAACGCTTGTTTACCAGAAAGCCAGTGGGATTTATAGAAGAGCCAACATTTAATTAGCATAGAACTTGCATCTTTGGGTACCAAAATATATTGTGTGGTCTGTAATCTCCGATAGGAAAACACCTGATTTGTTACCTGAAAGTAATACTGCCTTGTCTTTACCTGCTGAATAATGAGGAGGCATGACATGTACAAGATTTTTATTTAACTAATATGTGAAATAAAGATCAGCGCTGCATACATTACTAATTGAATGCCTCATTCCTTACAGAGACAGGTGAGCAAGTTAGAGATTCCAAACGGAGTTGAACAGAATTTAATTATTTTCCTACAGAAGATTCCAAGAAAAACTGCAACTTGAAATTAAATTTGACTGCTTAAATGTAGACTTCTTTCCTGGTTTTAAACTTAAATTATGCTTTAAATTATGTTGCTGTGAAAGAGGGTGTGGAGCAGAACTGGATAAATATTTCCCCTCCCCCCAAAAAAGTAAGATAATTATTGAAATTATGCTATGTTGCTGAAAAAAATGTCAAAGAACTTACAAAACTAATCTGACAGGGTTCTACTCCTCTGATACTAAAAATCAGCTCAAACACAAATTCATTAGGAGTTACTGAAGACTGCAAAATAAAGCTAATAAGCAAGCATTAACAGTGAGAAAGCATGTTGGTATAAGCTGTTGTCCTGCATGACTTGTTTTTGATTATTACAGTAAGGGAATTGACAATTTCTGTTGAGGTGAAGCGTTTCCTCACTTCTAGTACAAATTAATCAGTTCTAAAAAAAACAGTGATATTTGCTCCACATCTATGGATACAGATCTCCATTCACACTGGTAAGTCATGAAGCAGGGCCCAAGATCATGCACAAGGTATCCCACACACAGCAGCTGAAGCTCCCAGCTGTACTCACGCTGAAGATGCTTTAAACTCAGCCTCAAATGCACTGTCATCCATGTCATCCTGTGAGACCACAGGGCTCTCAACCTCCAGCCCACTAAAGACCCGGCAAATAGGTGGTGATGGAAAACAAACATGAATGGGTTGCTCAAATGCAAGAAGAAAAAAAAACCAAACCCAAAGAAGCCATTATGTAGTATACAATATGCCAGTGGTGTTTAAATTATCTGGAGTCTTGTATTTCTGTACCGCCTGAAGCCATTAAACTTTTAGTCAACTCTGCTTTGCAAGAAGGTCTATTTCACATGTAATGCAGGATCTGAAGACTCACATCTAGTGTTAACCAGCAGAAACTTCCAAAATGTTATGCTAAACACAAGATATGCTCTTCATGGAGCATGTTTTGGTTTTGCAAATTGCACCTTCAGCCATGGGAGGAAAATGTCCAGATTTAGTTATCTGCAGCTTGTGCATCTCCACCTGAGCTAGCCAGCCAGATTCCCTTTATAGTCAACAGAGAGAAAGAGCTAGTTTCAGAGCATGACTCATCTTGGTTGAAATTTCAGGCATGTAGGATACGTTATCTAACTGAAGGCCTACCAGCACTTGCTGCACTCTATGGACATCAAAGGGAGATGAGCTGATCGGACATCTAGCTTAGGCAAAATTAATTCCAGCCCTCTTGTGCAGTAGTCAGACATGCTGAGTATCTGCAGCTCCCTTTTTCTTAAGCATGCATGGCCCAAACCAACTATTATGGGACTGGCAAAGACACCAGCTTTGACTGACTCCACTGCTAGAGACTGCTGCTTTACTAGTCTCTTTCACTAATTATAAAGCATTAGATATATTCACTACTACAGTGTAGCCTCAAATGAAAATATGCTGGAATGCCAATTGCAAAGGGAAAACAAAACTGAAAAAAAATAACTGTAACATATACAGGACGAACAGCTCTGCATGAATGTGACTATGCCCTTGTTACAATCTCTTATAATGTGGGTATACTGATTGTAAAATCTGTCAATAGATCAAATTATACTTGGTTAGTTCCCACATTAAATGCTCTACGTCATGTGGTTTGGATCCATTTACTTAGGGTAGATGGTGCCAAAGAGCTTAACTATGTAGGTAAGTCACCTACAAATCAATTTTTTATTGTTTGTTTTTTGAACCCTAACAGAGGGAAATAAAGAAAAGTGTGTCAGATTAATAAACTACATAAAAACAAACACAATGGAAAGTAATAGGGGAAAAGGAAGGAGTATTTCTCCAGCTTACGCACTTACCTCTCACTGAGATCTTCAACGTGCTGTCCATGGCCTAGCATGAAGCTAGTGTTTGCCTGACTGCACGGGCTCGCAGGGGCTGATAAAGTGCTTTTGACGTTCTGTACCGAGTGCCTGCGGCTCCGTCTGCGTTCTAGCCCCCTTCGCTCATTAGTACCAAGACTGGCCCTTCTCCGGTCCTTGCGCCCACTGGGAGGGAGGTCAGCACTTTCATCTCCATCCTCATGTCTCAGTGTCATCTGAGAAAGAAAGGAAGAAAGGTGAAGCTTCTGACACAGTTCCTTTAGGTAGTACAGGTCTTCAAGTCTAGGCTTTAAAAGTTAATGGATCTCAACAGGACTGACTTCTATTAGCATCATAATTTCTGTAGCTAACCCTGTAAGTTGCTGTCTATCCATTAGTACAGTGTAGCAGCTCTAATAATGGAATTATATACTGATGCTTTGTACAGAACACTACAGGACCTGTAACAACACATGTATATATCTTCTAATTTGTTTGGTGTTTTTTTTTAACTTAGGACTTAATTTTCAAGGAAACTGAGCTGTGTTGGACACCTAGCTCTATTTCCTTCCAAAATACTTAGGTGAAGTCTTGGCTGTAGTGAAATCAACAGAAAAACTCTCATGCACTGAATGATTGAACATCTCTCCATGTTCAGACATGACACTTGTAAAGTTTGAGTGGAAGTTGCTGTCTGCTACTTTAGAAAGTGTTTTAGAACAGTGCCATCATTTGTTCCCAGCCAAGGAAGAGATCAGCAGATGTATACGTAACTACATTCTCCTCTAAAAATTTCCATTCTGACAGATCTCCCTGCAAAGAAAACAAAGGAAAAAACCCTAACAAACAAAACTATTTCTGTGCACTGGTACCACAATGAATTAAAAGAAAAAAATGCAGACCACACATCTCCTCTAAGCCTCCCAAGTTTTAGCTGAGTGTAACTACTTTCACGTATGCCTTTCAGTGGAAAATTCAATATTTCCTGCCAGTTCAGAAGCATTGTCAATACAAAGGCACATATGTATAATATCAGAAAAGAGTGATGTTGACAATAGCGTGGCCACGGTGACATTTGGCATTAACTTCTGACACAGGCTCATCAGTTGGAAATAGCAGAGAAGTAAAATACAGGTGACACACCCAGCATCTTGAACTACGGCACACTGCTGACACTCCAGTGTGACATACCTCTAGCAAGTGCCTACCTCAGGGTATACGAGGAGAGATATTACTGGCAAACACAACAAAGTTACTAGTGGTTCTCATCTTAAATGCAGCATAACATCCAAGTAATCTTTATATGAGAAAGTTCCAAATAGACAGAGTTACGGAAAAGGGCAATGTGGGTGATCAGAAGAATGTGGATCTCCTTGTTTCTATTAGTCTTGTTACTTTGATAATTCTTGCCAGAAATGACTTTAACAAAACAAAGGCAGGGGAAGTGTGATATCTCCCCTCAGGGCATAAAATGTATTTCAGGGGGAAGAAAGATTTTTCAGATAAAAAACATTGGCAGAAATAAAAAAAAAAAAAAAAAAAAAAAGGAAAAAAAAAAAGAGCATGAATAGGCATGTCTAAAATCAGTCTGGTCATCAAGAAAAAGCTGGTACCCAACTAAGCCTACTGCTGATTCTGCAACCAAGTCTTTCACTAGACACAGCATGAGCAAAAAAACCCCTGCTTTTAAGATTAATGACCATCTTTTAAAAAGGATTTTATGAGCTGATGCCTCTGACAATAAAAAGAACATGGAACTCTCTCATTCTTATGTTCCAATTTTGGCCTCAGTCTTCCTGCAAACTGCTATATACAAAACTTAACTGCCGAAGTTAGTGAAATGACATTGGTAGAGAGTTAATGAAGAAAATGGAGAATAAATCTACCAAATCCTTTGCTGAACCTAGACAGAGATACAATAATTTCATTTCATCACATCAGAACATGGATTGACATATACATTACATTAACTTCAGCCTACACCTCCCTGCTCCAACACTTACCAAAGTCTGAAAAAAGGCTGATTATTAAGAAACGGATATCCTACCCTTACATATAAATACTTCAGAATCAGTTGCTTTATACCTAGGTGGTGAATGTAGTCTCACTCATTACTCCACTGCTGCAAACTGTATAGGATCTGGTCCAGTGTAAACTCTTAAACAAGGACTTGCTGGGTATTCAGCTGCAGAATAAGTAGCATTTGTGAAGCTGAGCTCAGCCGAACCTTTTTCATGAGCTGAATACTTCTGCATATGGAAAGAACTTCTACTTACTTCAGGATGTGTAACGAGCAGTCTGAGAAAGTTTTAATTGCAGGTAGAACTGCCTCTAAGGAGGCTAGTAAATGTGCTTCTTTGCCTTGGAGTATGCCCCAGCTTTAGTACGAAATGCATTTGCATTAAACCCAACTATGTACCATAGCAGGTCATGTACATGAATGTGTATACTACTAGCAACCAGATGTTTTTCTTTTAAAATAAAAGAGATAACAAAATTTCACCTAGGTTACATTCCCCCGTCTGCCCCCCCTTGGCTTTGAAGTTTGCACAGGCTGTAAGATGCATAAAACAGGGCATGTTATGTTACCTCATAAATGTTAAATTGCTCAACTAAGTCCAAGTCTGTTCCTTTCTTGTTCAAGTGTCTCTGTGAAATAGCTTCAATGCCTAGCTCCTCCAGACAGTCCACCACGTCATAGAAAGAGTCTTGATCTGGCAACCCCGACAGCGTCTAAGAATCAAAGGAAAACCAGTTAAATCTGTTTGTTTTGAAAAGAATTAAACAAAGGTTTTAAAAGCGGGTGGCAAGTGGTGCAATGTATGATTTCAATAAAGTTAAACCCATGATGTGGGATTAGAGACACCGCTAGAAAATAAAAAACAAGTGGCACAGCTTTTAACAAACAAATCTGTGCATGGTGCAGAAAAATGAATAATTGGCAAAACAAATCAATGTTGTTATTTCATACAAAAAAGTATAGAAAATGTGGGCCTTTAAAATACACAGTTGGATTCTTCCTGGCTTCATTCAAGTACAGATTTAAAGAACAGAGAATGTTAAAGCATCAAACACAGGGATAAAAGCAAAGAGAGAGAGAGAAAAAAAATGGTTTAGCTAAAACCAGTTAAGCTGATTTCCTACTGATTTCTCTAAATTTTTGCCTTAAGAAGAAAAATGCACAGCTGTGTGATGTCAGGACAGCAGGAAATATCCTGCACCATGCGCCTACTGTCCTCCACACCTGCAGCAGAGGTCATCCCCCAGTGCACAAATTGTTGTATATTACAGAGATACTGACTCTCCTCCTCCCTCCCTCCAACTTGAAAAGTCTCATTAAAGGTGCACTACCTCCTTAACTCCTAGAAAACATTAGGAGAGTTACTAATTCCTGGTTGTGGGGTAAGCTGTTATCAGTGACACTGGAGAAGAGCTTTTGTACACTAGAAAATAAAGAATGCCAATAGTAACAGCTACTGAAAATGAACTGTTTGAGTTTCAGAGCTTTCTATGGTAACTGCTCTATGCTCAAAAGAAAGCCCTTTTCTTACCATAGTCATTTCCCACTTTTTTTTTTTTTTTTTGGTGAATCCAGAAAACCGAGAAAAGGAAAAGGGTCTTCTGCAGCAAACCATTTATACCATAGTATGCCACTGCAGCGTATGCAGCAAAAGAGACTAAATCAAACCACTCACAGCTTTATTGCAGAGTGATGCGTGCACTGCACAACTGTGTTCAGAGCACAAATGAACTTCATCCACCAGAGTCTTGCAGACATTCACAAGGACAACAGAAAACGCTGCTATTTTGGCTTGCCACTGATTTCTGCTCATGCTGATTTTTTACTGCTCCTTATGGATAACACAGAAAAATTAATGTAATCCTGCGCATGCTGAGCAGAACCTACTGAGCACACTGCAACCTACTTGCAGAGCAACATACACCTCATTGCAAGAACCAATTCAATTTGCAGAAACAGCAGTTTCTGCAAAATACACGACAGTGAAAACTGGAAGCAACAGTTATTGTTGATTATATCACCAGATATGCTTACTCTGAAGTAGCTTCCTATCTCCTATTTAATTAGCAAAGTAACTTATCTTTACTCCCAGTAGAGGAGAGAAAGAGCAAGAGAGAGAGACAGCACATACAAAAAGCAGGGCTCCACCAAAAAGTGTTTCATCTTCTCATGTCCGGAATGAGATGAACTGCACTCTGAAACTCTTGCTTTTCTGAAGCCTGGCTTTTCCAAAGAGGCTCTGAGTAACAGAGTGCAGGAGGGAGCAGCCCTGCTAACTAACTCTGGGCTGCTTCCCACACCAAGAACCTTTACATTCAGAAAAAGTGGTCTGAATTATGTGACTAACAAGAGAGAGGAATACACAGCTGACATACGGGTTAAAACTTAAACAGGGGAAGTTTAGATTGGCTATAAGGAAGAAGTTCTTTACTATTAGGGTGGTGAGGCACCGGAATGGGTTGCCCGGGGAAGTTGTGAATGCTTCATCCCTTGCGGTGTTCAAGGCCAGGTTGGACAGATTGTTGGGTGACATGGTTTAGTGTGAGGTGTCCCTGCCCATGGCAGGGGAGTTGGAAGTTCATGATCTTAAGGTCCTTCCCAACCCTAACTATTCTATGATTCTATACCCTGCCCTGTTAAAGTGTCTGATGTCTGGTGAAGTCTACCACAACAGAAATACAAACACCACTAAAGTGTTAGGAGTATACATTCAGGGTTATATGTTTAGGCTCTAATTAAGGATTTGTCTTGTCCAGGACAGAATTTAAGTCCCTGTTTAAAGCCTACTGAAGACCATGAAACTAAATTTTCCTGAAGAGTACTGAAAATAGGTACCATGTATATTTTGTTCCTTCCATCAAGCATTGAATAAACATTTGAAGATTCAGCAAATGAGGCTATCACACTGTAAATTCAATGGAACTTTAACACAGATATGGAAATACTATGACACGAAGCAATGTTCAATTATCTGTCTTTCTCTTGCTTTAGAAAGAAGCAGACAGCAACTACGCTGACCTAACTATCTTCATGCACAGTAAGATTTGATGTCTTACATGCAAAAGGGTGGACAAAGAGCCAGATCTGCACAGATCTTAAAATAACTGGAGAAGGTCTTAATGTTGAGATGCAGATAACTCATTTTCAGATACAGCTTTTTAAAAATCTGAGCTAAGCCAGGCCGTAGACAGGGAAAACAGCAGCATAAGGTAGCATTTACCAGCAAACCCTACTTTTTGTCAGCAGCCTTTTATTGGTTAATATAATTTTAAATCACACAGTAGTAGAAATCCAATTTTCACTGCATACTACTGGCCAGAACTGGGCAACTGAAGTCCCAGGTGTAGAAATCAAATAGTTTTCTTTTGCATAGTTTGTCATTAAATTCACAGACCCATTTTCAGAGCCTAGTGCATATCAAATTCAATTTCTAACATTAGAAAATGGGATGTAAAAGGGCACCACTGGTGTCACAACAAGGTCAGTTCAGTCTAGCACACAAGAAAGATTTTTGCAGTAACTAAACACAATGGACATAAAGTGCTTGCATAAATGACTAACAAATTCTGGCTTGTGATATTAGAAAACAAGAGTGGGTCCCTATTTTCTTGGTGGCTTTATAAAGGAAAGAAAACTCACAAACAGCAGAGTGGAGGGCATAAATTGGGCCGGTCTTTACAAGGTCTTTGCTCCTTCCTGAGTACCCGATTAAGTTACAAATGATACTCCAATACTAAATACACATACAAGTTCCACATAGTTCCTCCTGCTCTGAAGGCTGAATCTTACAAAAGGAAAACCCATCTAGAGAATTAAAATTGTGTGTTTAAACCATACTGTGTGGTTTGCTTGCTGAGTTATTTTATGGTCTTACTCACTTAGACCAAAACTGGGATTTCAAATCTGAAAACATCAGAACTCAGGCATGCAAAGGAAGCATGAATATGAATGTTAAGACTCATTCATATGCCTCTCCAATTTTGGATTGAGGAAACATCCCTGAATTAAGATTTTTATTTGTTTGTTGGGTGATTTCTTTCCCAAGCACTTGTGGGAAAGCCTGTGCAGGTCTGACTTCTTCCCTCTCAAGCTGCTCTTTTGGAACAGTGAACTAAATTAAAACCAAAACACCAGTCCAAGAGTTTTGAGCCTGATACCTTTGCCTACCAACATTTTTACCAAAGCCCACACAATATGTTTCATCTACTAATAACTGTAACAGTCCCAACAGAAAGAAAGGCAAGAAAACTAATGAAGTTGTACTGGGGATAATAAAAAAAAAAATAGAGTTTAATGGGAGTGTAACAGCCAAAGGCTTTCCTAGATGATAAAACCTATCAGACAACATACTCAACTGGCAATAGCAAAATATTCTTATAAATACATATCCTCAGTTATGTTTATGAACAAAACCTGACATAAATTAGTGCTAGGCTATGTGGGCCTTCAGACCGGAAGTCTCTATTTGCAGTTTTTT
Source organism: Lathamus discolor (assembly GCF_037157495.1). Lineage (NCBI taxonomy): Eukaryota > Metazoa > Chordata > Aves > Psittaciformes > Psittacidae > Lathamus > Lathamus discolor. The sequence continues at coordinate 91,430,476 of NC_088885.1, read as the reverse complement.
AAATGCATGGCCCTGGATGATACTAGCTGGCAAAACAAAAGTTTGGTGTCATCTACAGAAAAATCACAGTATAAAGCAGTGGTGCAAGGAGAATACAGACAACAGAAAGTCCAATTGGTGTGCAGTGCTTTATATGCAAATCATAGAATTGTACTGCTTTGGTTACTAAACAACCAACAGACTGGGCTTCACTAGAGGGCCCATGCACTAGACAGACATTAACTAAATCTTACATGCTACAGCAAAAAAAGCACTACACAGTAAACAAACATGCTCGAGAGCATTGGACAGGTTTTCAATTACTTTGGGATAGGAAGAAGCCTGTCTCATGTATTTGTTTTCTGAGGAACCACAACTTCTAAAACATCTGGTACAGCCAATGTCAGACATGGGATATAAGATGATAATTTTTTCCACTGTGGCATTTGTGATGTTCTTAAGGCAGGCCATCTAAAACTAATATGCCAGCTTTAACATTAACACCACAGTGCCCTGAAACAGCACTTTTTCAACTAGAGCTGATGGATGGATGGATGGCTGCTGGCTGGTACTCTAAGCTCCCGTTAGTAACCACTGGCCTGGAAGCTTAGTGCTTAAATTCTAGCCTTACACAGGACCTGATAAAAAACCCTTCAGTTCTTAATCCGACTATAGTAAAACATATGAATTTTTATGTACTTTGTAATTATTTTAATCTATTTTTAATGTATTTATTATATGAGAGAACATGCAATATTAAACACAGGTAAAAAGAAAATCAACAGTAATCTTACACCTTCAAAGGTTCCAGCGTAATCTCAATAATGAAGAGGTTTTATAGCAGTTAAATAGAAAGTGAATTGAACGCAACACAGAATATTGTTCCTGAATTTGATACATAGGTTGTGTTGTTTTGTTGGGTTTTTTTTTTTCAATGAAAAGGAAACACAAAGGCTTTTATCTGTCTGGAATTCAGTAATAAAATGAAGAAAGCAGAGATTAGAATAAGAAATAACAGATCACAGGAACTAACTGAAGGAAGATAACAAAGGTTATATTGGAACTTTACATAACCAGAAGTATTTGTATTGGGATTAATGCCATTTAAAAGATTCATTAATGCCTAAATCCCACGAAATTAAGAGAGGGTTAATGAAATGTTAGTATAAGTAAATTGGTTAAGCATCAAAAAAAGACATGGAGAGGATAAAAGGATTGGAGCAATTCTTACGTCTGGGTAGCTGTGTTCTCTGCTCTTGAGCAGGAAGGAAAACAGTCTGTATATGTATACACAGAGAAAGAAAAAGGAGTAAAAGTATGCTTCCTTAAGAGAAATCCCTCATGAGGACTCTGCCTGCATTGAAAACTTTGACATTTCCTCGCCTAAACAAGCTGAAACCATCTGATCCTTCTTTGTATTCTCTGTGGGGTTAAAAATTACAACTGTGACATGCTGCCTGCTGTTTTCTCTATAATTATGAAAAAATCCCATTAAAAACATCATAAAGCTGTCCATAAGCCAGATCATAATTATAAGAGTGGCATTGTGGGATTCCTCTCTTCCTTGATCTTCATAACTGCTTTGCTCCTTTGACTGCAAGATGCTTTTTCGTTTTGTGTGTATTTGAAGAACTACCTCCTCCTAAAAATAGCTTTAAATGTAGCAAAAACCTCAGACTAAAGGAATCAACTATAGGATAATAAAAGAGTCAACAGAACAAAATTTCTGAAGAAGTCAAACACCAAGTAGATTACAAGTGCAGAAATGATGAAGAGAATTACCTCACAAAGAGGAAGCAGTACGTGAAACAAGGTATAAAACTGAGACTTTAAAACTAGTCGCCTCGGCTTTAATAGCAGCTACAGACAGAAGTATATAAAGCTGGTGGTGCCTTTCAGAAAGAGTACATCAGTGAGGTAAGGTGGATTTTTAAAGTCAAGAGGATCTTTACTATCATGTAAGCAGAAGCAAGGGCAGTATGATACTGTACTGAAGTACAGGAACACCAGTGATGGCACCAGGAGAGGTCAGTCCCCCTTGGGCATCTTTCCTGGACAATATCTACCATAAAGAAACTAATAAAGAAAAAAACCCCAAAGCAACCCCAGGCCCCAACCATGTGGCCATAAACATAATAAGCCGGCAGCTTTATTTATAACCTCCACCAACAAACTCAGGATCTTTAAATGAATATAATGAATAATAATAATAATATTCCATACTACTCTGGCCTATTAAGTACAACCATAAACACAAGCTTATTTTGATTTGCTAGTAGTATATTGATCTTTTTTGTGCTTTTAAAAGAAACTACTTTAAATTTTAGTCATCCTAAGATTTGTTTAGGACTAGACATTAATTTTAAAGGATTTTATACTAAGAAATTTCTACAGCACAAGAGAATACTTTGGAAAACATTTGATTTTACTGCAAAATTACTACTACTAGAAAATGAAAAAAGTAACCTCATTTTTTTAAGCAGAAACACTCGTACTAGCACTCAGACCTGTTAAATTCATTGTATTTGGTTTGCAGGAAAAAAAATTAAATTATCTGAACCAGAAAATTATGCACAATGCAAGCTTATGTGAGCATGTGATCTTTTCACCAGTGCTTGCTTTCTTTTTCCCTTTGGATAAAGTATAGAGTTAGTTTGCTGAGTTTTGTTTTGTGCTGGGTTGTCAGTGTTGGGAGAGGAGCCATATCGTAACACATTTCTGCACAGCATTTAGCAAAATACCAATTCTGCTCCCAGCTGCTGCCTCTGGATGACTGCAACAGAAGTAACAAGAGTACGCTGATTGTTTGTCCTGCAGCTTCTCCGGGACAAGTCTCCTTTGTCATATATTCTCTACAGGGAAGACCATTATACAATGGAAAATACTAGCATTATTTCTACCAGTTATGCTAATAAAGTAAACAAACCTTGTTAACCAAGGTCATGGCATAAACCAGTAGTTCAGTATCAACCCCATCCTTCTCCTCCAGGATCTCCATGATGTTGGACCACGGCTTGGCTCCTATAAGAAAAGCAGAAACCATTGGTGATGGTGATCGAAATGGAAAGCTATAGCATCAACATTTATCCAAGATGTAGCACAAATTGGAATGTTCCCAGTTCAAGTGGAAAGATCCAGCTCCCTCTACAGTCTCCCAGGCTTCACAGAGAGCAAAGTCGATGAAGCGAAAGCTACACTGCATCCTAATGCAGGGATCTAAAATATGCCAGGTGGTACCTAGAGGTACCAATTTCTCTGCTTTGATGATGAAGGAAGCTTTGTTAGACCAGTTTGATTAATCCTGAACTTTTAAAAATCAGATTGGAGCAATTTTACCCTACCTGTCATAGGTTTACATAGGCTTAGATAAATCTTAAACAAAAACCTATAAGCTATGCTTTCAGCGTGCTTGTTTCTCATATTCCTACTGCTGCTACTGAGTTACATTGCATTAGGATCAATCCTTTTAACAAAACAACGTGGCAGAGAATGACAGTTTTCACAAATTACGGCTTGTGTGTCTTGGTTAAAATAAATGATCAAATGAGGAGAAAAGATTTTTGCTGTGGTTCTTACTCAAATTATTTCAATACGTATTCCCTCCACACAACTTTCAGAACATTTCTGTAATTTTTCCACTAAGGTAAAAATTTGTGCTTCTGGTTATGACGTAGTTGCTTCCTCCTGCATGTTGATTTGCATTTGCTTAGCTATCTGATGCCTAAACCAAGTGGCTTAGTGAGTTATTGTGCTGAAAACATCAGAGAGGCAACACCAGCAAGACTCAAGATAACCTCTTGCGTGGAAGGTGCCTTGTAAAACTGTCCTACTTTATCTGACTAAAAGGCAGATAGCTGCATTTACTGAAGGAACAACAACAACAAAAAACCCAACAAAAAACCCCCCCACAAAAAACCCAAACAAAACCACAAACAAAACCAACAGAAAATTGTTTTATCCAGGAAACTGAAGTAAATGATGGACTATAATTCAGTGTTTTGTTTGGCGCAAAGCTAAAGATGAGGAAGATGAAGCAGAAGACTAACCCTAACCTCGAGATACTCAGCTCAACTATACAAGCATCATTGTGAAAGTCTTTGAATTTCAGAGGGAAACATGGAGAATATTACAATAGCCCACATCCCCTAATCACTATAGGGATGACCATAGTTTGAGTATAATCAGGAAGTAAAATGCAAAAGTTTCCTCACAACCACCTGTTACTGGCTATCAGTGATCCTGAGGTTAGAAATCTATTACTCTCACAGTGGCAATGACCACTGTTTATTCATGCTGATATTTTGTTATATACATATATATGTGTGCTACACAGACATCAAATCTCTGCCTGCCCAAGGGTCTTCATTTCCAATGCAATTGCCACACACTGTGTGGAAAAACCTGTCTGTTACTGAATGCACAGACAGCTATATTTCTCCTGTTTTCGCTCCTGCTCTTTTTGAGACAGTCTCCGATCGTTACTACTGAATAATAAATCAGAGCTTCCTTATCTTGTGCAAAATCAAAGAAAGTGGGTGTTCACTCTTGGCTCTGCAGATGTATTTATATGCATTGCTAATTAAATACTAATTCAAATACATGGCTGTAATGAATATACAGTCGATACTTCTTTACCAGATTCTTTACATTACCAGACGTTTTGTGCGGTACATGTTCAAAGGACATGTGGAACAAATTCACTTTGCTCACAAATGATATATGATCAGAAGGAATGATATCCTCACTACAAAAATGTCTTCCTGTGGTTTCCAGTGAAAAATGAAAATGGAAGAAAAGAATAAAAAGAAATTAAATGGGGGGGGGGGGGTGTCGGAACTGTGCCAGTCCGACTTATAATGATGCCATTTGGAAACAAACGAGTTGACAACAACATAAAAATCATTTAATCCACTGCATTATTCAGTGAGAGTCCTTCTATGCAAACGTGCCTTTATTTTGCAGGCAGATTTTATTCTTATTGGATCAATCCTGTTTTGTTTTTAAAAGACAACATCTTAGTGTTTGATTTTTCTTTTTCCTGAATATCTTGATACTTCTCCATTATCATAAAAGAGGATTTTCAGGATCACTTTGAAGTTTTCCTGCAAGGATGACATATCATTTTTTTCTATTCATGCGGCTTCTCCATTTCAGAACACATTTTTCAAAAACCCTGTAATAGCTCATCCATCTTTCAAAGGCTTTAACTAAGGTGCTGCTGCTAAATCTAGGCAATTTCCAAAATCTACCCCTGAATTTTAAATTCTTCATCCATCCCTAACCAAAATCAAGAGGAAGCAGTGCTATCAAGTGACTTTGACAGAGCTACTCCAATTTGTACCAGATTAAACCTTTATTTTCATATCCTGTTTTCCTCATTATGATCTCAGGCTGAACAGTGAAGAAGTGAACACAGAAATAACTGTAAGGCCATCTACCCATGCAGGGACAAGGCAGCTCTGGTGCAGAAGCTGCACCATGAACTTACTGCATTACTATACTTAGGTTTAATATTCCTTGCCAATATATAATGAGAGCCTATAGTTTCCAACCTATGATCCAGACAGCATGGAATATAGGCAGATGTAGAGCAGGTGTCTGCTCTCATCTACTCCAATGCCTTGATTTACAAATATGTTGCTCCTGGAAAGTCACCATTTAAAGAGACCACAGGCTGATGTGATGAGTGATGAGGCTGGAGTCTACACATAAAAAAATATTTTTCAAGGCAATATTTTTGTAATGGTAGGCAAACAGTGGAAAACTCCCTCTCCTTTCAAGCTGCATAGAAAACTCTGTGAAAGACACATTGGAAAACCATACAGTAAAAAACTTGTTGACTTTCCTAAACACATTGGCTGCTGTAGTAAAACAACGATGTTCATAACAAGAGATATGAAAAAATATGATGCTCAATTTCTTTTTTCCTTTAAAAGGCTAAATGTATGGTGGAGAATGCTAAAAGCTCTCCAGCTTTTAATGGGGAGGAACCTTAGAGGAAACTATTATGCAGAGCTAATTCTACAGCTCCCATTTTCAGTGTATTGGTCAGACTATTACAAATCTTGAAGTAATCTAAACTCAAATCTTAGTTTGGCAAAGTCTATGTTTAAAACATAAATCCATTTAGCATTTGTATATTACAGAGTTCACTTTTTAAAGTAGTAAGTATAACCATTTACACTTGCTAATTCTCCAAAAGGTTTACTTTCCTGCCTGTCTGCTTCACCTCATTGTGATGTAGAAGAATGACAATGTAAAGGAATGGTGAGGTAGAATCCCAGTGATTCTTCTGGGAGCACAGGGGGATGTTCCCACAAAGTTATGATTTCCATGCAGAACTCAGGGCAAAATTGATGGGAGTGATGAAACAGGCTCGCTGAAGTAAAGCAGCAGAGGTCGAGTTTTGTATGTGTTCTCCTGCCTTCTAATGGGTAAAACGAGAACTGCTCGACTGCCTTTCACAGGCAACAGCTCATTATCATGGCTACTCTCACAGGAAGCCGGGAACCTCAGCCCTGACGCTACTTGCAGCACTCTGAGTAGTCATGCATGGTGCACAAACACAAGAGAACTATGGGGTTGCAACAATTAATCCTATACTAAATTAATATAGTCTAATTAAGAATGCTGCCCACTGTTCAAAGTCTCAGTCTTTTTTCAGTTTCCCCTTTAAATGTTTTTATGTATTTAATTTAATGCTGTCATTCATGTTTTACACAAAGTCTTGCCATCACAACTACTCAGTATGTGCACAGTATGCATAAAGCATGAAAAGCTTTGCATCAGGCCAGACTCATACATAAGAACTGCCACCAACTTGGACTGCCTGCCTCTAGCAGCCATCGGATGTAGAGGTAGTAATACTTTTGGAAAGACCTCAACATTTTGAGCTCCAGGCCATTTAAATATGAGTGAACTACACATCATACCTACAAGCATGAGCATTCATTTAGTGGATATTAACTATGTGTGAAATGGTAGGAAAAGTGGAGAACTGATGATGCAGCCCATTTATAAACAATATAACAAGTCAGGTAGCAGAAACTCAATTCACTAACAGTATGAGACAGTGTCCAGGTCTGCCACAGGGCTTTAATCTGTCCTAAAAAATGCTTGTGATAAAGGAGACCCAGAGAACAGAGCGCAATGCTATCTCTACTTCCCAGAGCCTGCACAGTCCCAGTATGCTTAAAGTGAAATGAGATCAAGTTCTCCTGGGGCTCTGAAATAAGAAACGGTGAGGGGAAGGGGAATCTAGACGGAAATATAAGTAGCAGCTACTTCTTGTACGATGAGGGCCATGAAGTTACTCATTTACAGTCTGCTTGTATCGAGAGTAAAGCCTGTACATCCGTGGATCTCTCTTTGCATATGGATGTATTCTCACGCAGAAACCACAGATGGGATTGCTTTGAAACCAGGCTGAGTTAATATGGGGTTCTTTATGTTAATCATGTGTGGTACACATGTTGAGGAATTATGTCATATCTCATCACCTTGTATGTACATGAAACGTTGGACTTTTTTCAAAGCAGTGCTAAACTTAATTATATACCTGCAAGATTCATGAGAACATTTCAAGAAAAGGCACATTGCTTTTTCTTCCTCTGTATTTCTGTTCCATTAAATCAGTCATTAAAAGCAGGTACTCCTCAGTTATAAGCCACTAATTTCAAAATATAGCACAATAGAGCATTCTCCTGCAGAAACTGGCTGCTCATGGCTTGGATGGGTGTACCCTTCACTGGGTGAAAAACTGGCTGGATGGCCAGACCCAGACAGCTGTGGTGAATGGAGTTAAATCCAGTTGGCAGCCTGTCATAAGTGGTGTTCCCCAGGGCTCAGTACTGGGGCCAGTTCTGTTCAGTATCTTTATCAGTGATCTACATGAAAGGATGGAGTGCATGCTTAGTAAGTTTGCAGATGACACCAAGTTGTCCGTTAAGTGCTGATGTGTTGAAGGTAGAAAGATCTGTAGAGGGATCTGGACACACTGGATTGATGGGCCAAGGCCAATGGTATGAGGTTCAACAAATGTAAGTGCTGGGTCCTGCACTTGGGCCACAACAACCCCATGTAATGCTACATGCTTGGGGAAGAGTGGCTGGAAAGCTGCTTGGTGGAAAAGGACCTGGAGGTGCTTAACGATGGAGTTGAACATGAGCCATCTTGTGCCCAGGCAGCCAAGAAGGCCAACAGCATCTTGGCCTGTATCAGCAATAGTATGGCCAGCAGGGCCAGGGCAGTGATCATCCATCCTCCTGTACTCAGCACTGGTGGGGCTGCACCTCAAATCCTGTGTTCAGCTCTGGGCCCCTCACTACAGGAGAGACATTAAGGTGCTGGACCGAGTCCAGAGAAGGGCATCGAAGCTGGTGAAGGGTCTCCAGCACAAGTCTGATGAGAAACAGCTGAGGGAACTGGGTTTGTTCAGCCTGAAGAAAAGGCGGCTGTGGGGAGACCTTATTGCTCTCTACAACTGCCTGACAGGAGGTTGCAGTGAGGTGGGTGTTGGTCTCTTCTCTCAAACAACAAGCAACAGGACAAGAAGAAATGGTCTCAAGATTCACTAGGGGAGGCTTAGATTGGATATTAAGAAGAATTTCATCACGTAAAGCGTCGTCAGCGTTGCAGCTGGCGGCCCAGTGAAGTACTCATCATCCTTGGAGGTATTTTAAAAGTGTAGACGTGGCAATTAAGGGATGTGGTTTAGTGGCGGCCTTGACAGTGCTAGGTTAATGGTTGCACTCAATGATATTAAAAGTCTTTTCAGCCCTAAACAATTCTATGATTCCGTTACATTATGACATAAAAAAAGAACTAAATACAAAACAATGTAAAAAATAATCTTGTTTGTAGCTAAGTGCAACTGCTTTAAAAATAACAATAACAATAATAAACGACAACTGGATATTTGGGGCTAAGTTATTTGCAAGAGTTCATGGGACAATGTGCCAACCCACAGGTATGAAAATCATATAAATCCTCTCCTCATGCTCCTAACACGTATCCATCTAACTACATGCATCACTTTTGCCACATTTTATGTTGCTACTTAAGTTGTTTTATTTCTTTGAGGCATGTAAATGTTTGCCTAAGGCTATTCTAGATACAGAAGGGAACAGACAGCGCATGGTAGTGTGTTTAGGGTCTTCTTTTCTTTGTTTTTTTCCTCAATGATGTTTACTAGCATGTGAACAGATGGCAATCTGAACATGTTGAGAATACCAGTGAGTTCAGGGAGCTGAGGAAATACTAAGAATGACTGTAAAAATACACCATAGTGCTCACAATTACATTAATATTGTGATTACATTTATGCTTATGGCATTGTAAGGTTTATTGGTTTTAATTCACAACAGAAAACCAACATGAAGACTCCACTGTTTGAAGTGCTATACTGTTTTTTAATTGCCCCTGCCTGCTCCCCTTCCAGAACAGACAATTTAGAGTTTTTCTTTTCAATGTACTCATTCTGATAGCTGAAAGCAAAATCTGGCTACTTTCTTCAGTTTCTGGCACCACCTTTCTCCCCATCCTCCAGCATTTTTTGTTTCACTTTTACCATATCAAGTCACTCAAACAAGTTCAGCACGGAGGCAGTTGCTCCGCAGAGGGGATCTTGCTTTCAACCTCCATGTGTTTGAGACCACAACAATGGCTCTCCCAACCTCAAAAACTCTCCTTGAGGCAAAGGAATGTTTTCCATCAAGACAGAATGCCCCAGGAGCTTAGCAATGGCTTTGTGGGAAGAACAAGAAAGAACCATTTTTGTTCTATTTATTTGTAAAAAATACAGTATACATATTCAAGTATTTTTCATGAGCCTGAAGGGTAACAGATTTCATAGTATAATATCTGCTCAAGGGCTTTATTTTAATGTAACAACAGATGGTTTTGCTTTTACTATAAAGCCTGTACTATTACTGACCTCGTCTTTCTCTTCAAAGGGATTACACTGATTAGATATCATTTTCTCTTCTAAATCAGACTGCTGCTTCTCAGAAGGAAGTGGAAAGACGGCCTGGCCTGAAGGAGCCTCTGAGGTTGGAAGATGCAATGAGGCTTATTTCATATGTGGGTGCAGGGAAAGGGCAATGAATGTAGTGCCCAGAAAGGCAGTCAAGTTTCTCAGCTTTTTGCTCTTCACATTCCCACTGTAACTCATTCCTCAAAGCAATCTTAAATTGCATGAATACTTAAAACAGGCTTTTTTAATAAATAAAATGAAGGGCATGTCACACAAAGCAGGCATCATGACAGCAATTCTAGAACCACTGAAATCAGTGACGAAATGCCACCCTGATCTCAGTGGTGCTGGGATTTTGCACCCCTAAAGTAAGGCTACTTACCTCTCTTTTCATCAACGTTAGATACTGCCTGGATTAAAAGTGGTGCATTGGATTCGGTATACTCCACAAACACCAACAGCAGCTTCAGTGCTGTCTTTACCACCAGGCGGAACTGGAAGAAAAAAGTGAGACTTGTCATTCAGCAAGCCACAACATTTCCAGATGTGCTAAATGACATTGGGCAAGACGCAAGCGCAGTGATCCAGATCTGGTAATAACATGTGAATGGAAGAGATTAAACTGTGCCAGAACCAAAAAAAAAGGGAAGGTAGCCAGCTGGCTGAAAATTTCATTCACGGGATAGTGCTCTCCTAGGGAAGTCTCAGTAGCCAATGAATCCAAATAAAAGCTTAACACTGCCACATACAATAAAAGGTTGAATATCCCACCTATGCATACCCCCAACATTGCTGTCCAAAGCTTGATGCACAGTGAGCCTACTGTGCTAAGAACACATGTATTTTTTTGCTTCTCAACACATTTATTTCCCCCTTTCACTGCGAGCTTTTAATCCTGTCAACCTGCTGTATGATAGAATTATGTTTGCCTCATGCTTTCTTCTTTTTGTATATTACTATTTAATGCTTAAATTATTAAATAGATCTATTTTTACTATTAAACACAACTTGGGAGAAAGTGTGTTTAATCTCTGACTATCCCACCCTGTCACAAAATATGTGACATCGTGGAATTGAGCATTTCGCCTCCAAGTTTTCAAACAGTTTTTTGTACATCCCCATGAGTGTGAGTTCAGCAAAAATTCAACATTGGTAAAATGCACCTACTGGAAATCAACAGCCAACCTGTCACTCTCATCACACATCTCCCATTTCAAGAAAGGACCATCTATTAGATAATTTTCCAAGTGCTGAGTAAGAATTTTTAGGCAATTGCTTAGCATGCTCAGGTATGTAAAAATCCAAGGAATATTTGGAGTTTTTAATAAAAGGAAATGTGAAAGAGAAAGACTTTGTAATAGGCAGGTCTCTACATACACACCTCAGAGGACTTTTACTGAGAGAACTTATTCTAGGTCAGATCAGCTATATTCTCAACCTAAATCATGGATTTAAAGAAAAATAAGAGGTGATACACCACTGATCCCAGATCAGTGTTGATACACCACTGATTCCAACCTACTGCTATTGAATCAAGCTCCAGAAAAGCAGGTATTTGTAAGCTTACTGTATTTTCTGTTACCTTGTTCTGCGGCATATCTATCCAACAATGTGTAAGATTTTACTGCTACAGTAATGCGGTCATTGCTCCTCTGCTATTGACAGATTTTTAAATTGACTTTAGGATGCAGTCATGTAGACATAAGCCAAGCTCCTGGCTCCTGAAAATCCCTGTCTGTGCCTCATTACATTAAGCTGGTAGTCACTCTGAAACATAACCACCTATGGGGAAGGGGAAAAAAAAACATTACGGTGTATTGCTAAATCGTTTCAGAGATATATATAGTTTCTGTCAGTATTCACTCATACCCATGCCCTCATTTTTTCAAGTCCTCTCAACACAACTCTCCTAAGAGACAAAGAATCACTATTAATCATTTCATAGATGCACACAAAGATGGTGACTGTGTCTGTATTCTAAATAAAGATTGCAAGTATAACAGGCATAGACTCAAGCTATTGCATTCACATTGCCACTCACAGAGATGTTGTAGAGCTCACTTCAAGGTAACAAGCTAAAATGCAATGTGCAGCTATAAACACACACAGAGTGTAGTGTTAAGAGTGACCTAGGTATTTCCCTGTTTTCTTGGGGTTTACTTGCTCATGCTGGTTTGAGCTTGATGCACTGCAATGATACTACCAGCAATGCAAAATCTTCTGTGGTTGAATCCAGACTCTCAGACTTGATGTATCATCAAATCAGCTACTTCTAGGGCTGATGGTCAGGAAATCCCAGTGACAAACCTGACCAGATCCCTTAAGACACTTGCTTAGCCTTGGTTAAAGCTAAACTGCCTTAATCAAGGTTTGACTACTTTGCAGTTGTACTGCTGCAGTGGTGCTTTACAGAAACATGAGGTAGTCAAATTAAAGGAAATTGAAATCTGATGACACACCTACAAACTACTTCTCCACGATTGCACTGGACATCTGTGTATTTGCCTGTCAGGACAATACCACACAGTTTCTGCTCTGCAATGACATTTCCCTTAGCAACCAAATTCAGCTGCTTAATAGAACATACTGAAAGGATTTCCAGCAAGTCTCCACTTGCTTTGTAAAGTAACTTTGTAAAATAGGAGTTACCAGATTACTGTAAACAAGTCTAGCATTGATTTACTTCCCAGCTAACCACTTGTGTATTACCTACTAACCTGGTCAGGATCCTTTCCCTAGAAAGGAAATTTGGATATTACTTTTGATGATTCTTAAAACCTCAAGGCTTAATCACATGGTGACAACGGGATGCATTTACACATACGTACTCCATGGCAAAGTTCCCATACATTTCCACTTGACAGCAATCAGTGGGGGACACATCGGGCTTATGTCTATTTATGCAAATCTCTTTTTATTCCAGAAAGAAGGACCTTCTGCAATACCTCTGCTCTCACTGTTGCCTGCTGGCCATGACAGCTGCTGTAATCGGGCAGATATGTGTAGTCCCCACACATACCTGCTACGCCGCAAATCCTGTGAAGCCTCAGGACAAACCACTGCAGTCGCACCAGACCAAGGCTCCACATTGTGGATTGTTCGGGTGCCACCTGCAGGTGTGAGCCCCCTGTGCTTAACAAGCTAACAGATGACAGCATAAGGAATAAATACCACCCAGAAGCAGTCCTGAAGAAAAGGAATTATTAGAAAAGCTGTTTTGCTTGCCATTTAGCTATAGCAGAAGACACTTAAGTTCAGCTCCTCAAACTGTAAATTTTCAGGGCTTCTCCAACTCCTCAAAATAGCCAATCAGCACTGGTAAGTGGAGGTGTCTGTAGGTGAAATGGAGGTATCTGTAGGTGAAAGTACATACCATGGCAGCTTTCTGCTCATAGTCCTCACAGCTACTAGCTTTGAGACAAACAACATTTAAAACATGCTGTTTCCTGCTCAATAGAAATAGGATTTGAGACTGCTGTGGGCACTCTTAATCTTGCATGGTGCTTTGGACACCTTGCGCAAGTACAAAACCAAAATACTGCAGCCCTAGACTAAGCACCACAATGCTTACACTGGGGACTTAATAGCTACCTGTGTCCCATACAACCTGCGCACACATTCCACAATAGGGCTTTTTAATACTGCTTTAATAGTGATTCTTCACAGAAACAATCACAAAGCAGCTTCACTGCCCCTTGGAAGCTAAGTCTTTAGCCAGCCAAAGCATCTCTAAGACATCTGATAACCTATCGGGTAGCCAGACAGAAGGGCAGTCCAGAGCCTGACATGCTCACTAAAATCAACTCTAGCAATCCATCATGGCACAAAGAAGCCTCTGAAAAGTCTCTTCTAGGGATACTTGCTGGCAAGACCCATGTGAAGCATGTTGCACATTTATGTGGCCTCTAATATGATGTCCTACCCATTAAATGATCTCTTCATGATTGCTGCCTGTAGCATCTCACACGTGCTTAAGTGTTAAGTGTTGGGTATCACAACAGGAAGAGTTATAACCAAACCAAGCCTGTTTCAAGATGTTCAAAATAACAGAGCTATTTAGAAAGTTTCCATTTGTGATTATGATGACTGTCAAAGTGAGAGATCCTTGTATCTTCATGAGTGAACTATAAAATGTGCTTGCAGGGCATGCCTTTTCAATTATTTATATAGTAGACAACTACATTGCAAATAAAATAGTTGAAAATCTCAAAACTGGGAGATTGCTTAACAGGAAAAAAGAACAGCAATTCATCAACTTTCTTGCCTCTTCATGGAAGCAGGAAACCAGTCACTGGTATAATTTCATTTCACATGATGTACCCAGATGGCACAGCAGTGGGAGCATAGAAACAAGTTTCATATTTCATTCATGAGTAGGCGAATTCACTATTCATTTGAATCACTGCTAAAAACTTCAGGAAGGTTTTTATGGCTGTTTTGGGGATTTATCGGGCTCTTATTTAGTATTGAAGATGGTTACAACTGCTTGCTAAATCAGCTTCAACAGCATCACAGTTGTTAAAATCCACAGCAAAATGACACTATTACTTCAAACAGGACTAGATATCATAAGAGCAATAAAAGAGGTAGACATATACTGTGCTAGCTCAAAAAAAGTCCCGGTATCATCACTTTGCAAGCACTGGTTATTGCAATTAATTCCAAATTTCTATCCTAAGTATTACCACTTAGTTAAAAAAGAAGGCTCGTTGAGGAATATACGCACTCACTGGCTTGGTAAAGGGATGTTTGAACAGTTCTGAGATTAAATCAGGATTCTTGAATGTCAAAACATTTACGAAATGTCAAAATTTTTCTTAAGTTAGAAAAGAAAGTCATTGTGCTTTTGTATCACCTGCGAACAAATTTACTGAGAGGAAATTATGTTAGCATCTTCTGGCTAAAGATAAGATGTAGCCAGCAGTGTAAAAGGAGGAAGAATAATTGTAAACCTTTTCCCTCTGACTTGCTTTATGTTATACAGTAGAGTTTGGCAGTCCCTTTCCTTTTTATCTCTTTCTATTTAGACAATCGGAAACGTGTTACAGACCCAGTTAAAGATACCACACAACTAGCTACAAAACCCATGTCTCATAGAAGGGCTTGCCTGAGTTGTTAATCACTTCACAGGAAAGGCTGTAGTCTTTACAAGGAATGTTGTCAGGAAGTTCGTTGATTTAGAGACCAAAGAAATATTTGAGAAGTACTGATTTAAAAATTTAGGATTTTTTTTTTTTTTTTTTTAAGGAAGAATGCAAAAGCCCAATTGAGTAAAAACTTCATATTTCACTGAGGGTGATGTAGTTGCTTTGGATTTATGCTATTCAAATTTAAAGGAGAAATGGGTTGGATTTTCAACTAAAGATTTACCATGGCCAAAACCTCCAAGGTCTAATCCAAGTCCAGACATGGCCTTGTAGGCCATATACTTATCCTGTTGACATGGCACAGCCAGTCAGAGCTGCAGCTAAAGACACATGCAGTTTAACCAGTGTACAGTCCACTGGTGAGAGGTGCACAGAGAGCTCAAACCTGTCTTTCTTGTCTGCTGAAAAGATGCCCCCAACTTTAGATCTAGGGCTGTAGGAAGAGCCCGCTGGCATCCCACTAGCACCAGCAATGCACCTCAGTTTTATATTTTACAAGCAGTTAAAACCACCTTCTGTTCACAAAAGGAGGAAAGATCTTCCTGGAATGGAAGATTTTTTTAATATATATTTTAATATGTATATATATATAACCATTTAAATAAACCACACAACATATATTTAAACACAACATTTACAATAAAAATATAAAAAGAAATATTTTAGATGAAATATAATAATAGTATATTATTATGTATAATGATATATTTTAACATAATAATGTATTATTTTCCTTTGTAGTAAGGAAGGAAGTAAAAGGAAGCACAAATAATGAGCTTGAAAGAATCTTTGAATAACTTAGGTTGGAATGGACCTAATGGCACTTTTCTTCTCATCTTAGGTGAACAAACCCACTTCCCTCTTCCTCATATATGATGTGCTCTCACCTCATGAGGGGGCAAGGTTAAAACTGAAACTAAAACCATAACTTTTCCAAATTATAATTTCTGATTCAACCACAGTTTTGTATCCAGCTTTTTGGTTTCCTGACATATCTGTTGTTGCTAATAGTTCAAAAAGCTCCTTCAGCACGTGGTAAAACTACAAATATATGCACACACACACTTCCATAGAGACAGAGACTAGTACATATGTTAAAAGAATATAGGTACTATACTGCAAGAAAACCTTGTTTTCTTTATATACTTGTTTGCTACCAGCTTACTATTTTACTGTCGGTTTACATAGCATTAGAAGCCACAGATTGTACTTCAGCACTACTGTATATGAACAGTAAGAGCTGTCTGCTCATACGAAAGAAGGTTTGCCTCCAACAACTGCACAACACATTCTTATCTTACTAATGCTCTAACATAAGGTAGTCTGTATTTTGTAGCAGTTCCCAGAACCGCGTCTGTTTCTTTGTTTGCTTTCTTTTCCTGGAAGATAAAAAATGCACCTGGAATATGTCTGCTCTTGTTCTCAGAGAAACATCTAATCTGGAAATCAGACTGAAATCAGAAATCTAATATTGAAACCAGATGATGATGGGGAAGAACAAATTTATAATCTTATGTTGGCATTCCCTTGCAGAGCACAGCTTCAGTAAAAATTAAGGTATTTACAGGCGGTAAGACAGGATGCGTACAAAGTGAAAGGAGGCTCTCAAACAGGTAGTCAGTGTCAGCTATGTGCATGCATGACATACAAAAGCCCTTTGCCAAAGATGCATACATGTAGCCAGCCTTTTAGAAACATAATTACCTGACACATACAACATCCCAGTATTTTCTGATATACATAGGAAAAAAAGGTAACATTGACAGCTAGAACAAATAGCTTTGTAAATGTGTTGTACAGAGCATTTATGTAACCTGAACAAAAATATACCAGAATGGGGGTGTCAAACAAGTAAGGAGAGAGATATTAGGAGGTAAAACATTTAGAAACCTCTACTACTAGATTTGCAAATGCCTTACAGAACACAGAAGCAAACCAAGTTCTTCCTATTCTGTATCCTGCCTGACCAATTTGGTATCCTGCCTGACCAATTTGGTGGCCTTCTTTGATGGGGCTACAGAATTGATGGATAAGGGTAAAGCAGTTGATGTCATCTACCTGGACTTGTACAAAGCATTTGACACTGTCCCACACGACATCCTTCTCTCTAAATTGGAGAGATATCAATGGGATGGATGGACCACTCGGTGGATAAAGAACTGGCTGGATGGCCGCACACAAAGAGTTGTGGTCAATGGCTCGATGTCCAGCTGGAGACCGGTAACGAGTGGTATCCCTCAGGGATCGGTGTTGGGGCCAGTCTTGTTTAACATCTTCAAAGCTGGCATGGAGAGTGGGATTGAGTGCGCCCTCAGCAAGTTTGCCGATGACACCAAGCTGTGTGGTCCGGTTGATACGCTGCAGGGAAGGGATGTCATCCAGAGGGACCTTGACACACTTGTGAGGTGGGCTGATGCCAACCTTATGAAGTTCAACCACGACAAGTGCAAGGTCCTACACCTGGGTCGGAGCAATCCCAGGCACAGCCACAGACTGGGCAAAGAAGAGATTCAGAGCGGCCCTGCAGAGAAGGACTTGGGGGTGCTGGTCGATGAGAAAATGAACATGAGCCGGCTTCAGTGTGCGCTCGCAGCCCAGAAAGCCAACCGTATCCTGGGCTGCATCAAAAGGAGCGTGACCAGCAGGTCCAAGGAGGTGATCCTGCCCCTCTACTCTGCTCTTGTGAGACCTCACCTGGAGTATTGTGTGCAGTTCTGGTGTCCTCTACATAAAAAGGACATGGAACTGATGGAACAAGTCCAGAGGAGGGCCACGAGGATGATCAGGGGACTGGAGCACCTCCCGTATGAAGACAGGCTGAGGAAGTTGGGGCTGTTCAGCCTGAAGAAGAGAAGGCTGCATGGAGACCTCATAGCAGCCTTCCAGTACCTGAAGGGGGCCTATAGGGGTGCTGGGGAGGGACTCTTCGTCAGGGCCTGTAGTGACAGGACAAGGGGTAACGGGTTAAAACTTAAACAGGGGAAGTTTAAATTGGATATAATGAGGAAATTATTTCCTGTTAGGGTGGTGAGACACTGGAATCGGTTGCCCAGGGAGGTTGCGAGTGCTCCATCCCTGGCGGTGTTCAAGGCCAGGTTGGATGAAGCCTTGGGTGGGATGGTTTAGTGTGAGGTGTCCCTGCCCATGGCAGGGCGGTTGGAACTATATGATCTTGAGGTCCTTTCCAACCCTAACTATTCTATGATTCTATGCTTCAACCTTCTCCAAAACTGACATATGAGGTCAATTGCTTCATTCCAAAAAAGGGTGATAATTCTATTTAGTAATCCAGTTCCTTTCTATTCATAGCTCCTGAATGCAAGAATGATGAGAAATATGAGATCCTTCTGCATCACCTCAGCCAAGTCCTTCTAGTCAGCTTAATTTTCCATTCAAACTTTAAGTCAGCCTCTTTTAAGGAGAACGATGAAAAATGTAGAATTCGAAATAACCTACCACAAAACTTCTAAAATGAGTGTAATCACCCTTCTCCAGAAGGGAGACAGAGTTCATACATGCTGGAGCCTTATAAGCTGTTTTCTAGGCTTCAATAGACACATATTAAAATAATGCTAGACCCCATTTTACTATTCAGCCATTTTCACTCACATCTTCAAAGAGGGTTGCTTAAATAAGGCAAATTAACTGTTGTTAAATGATTTGCAGGCTCAGGACTAAAGGCACAGACATGGCAGAAAGGACAGTTAGAGGTTTAAAAGACTATATGCTTAGATGCAAGATGCTAAAAAAATATCAGTTAAACAACAGTTTTTTAATCTGAATGTTTCTTTAAAATTTTCTTTCTGCAGAGTGTATAATGCTAGGCATGGCAGAGAAATGCATGCATTTACTACTTTAAAGATGACGTTTCTCAGAACTTTGTACATGTACTGCATAAAGATTATAAGGTCTGCGCACTGTTACATATGTGGTGTGCTTCTGACATTTATCTGTGGTGAGATTTCTGACATGAAGAGAAAGAAGGCTATTAAAAAGAAATTCGTCTGGCTTACCAACAAAACACAGGGATGAGCAAGTAGTGATTAGTGACTGGTCAACAGGAAAATAAAAGGCTCATGGCTGGAAATGATTATTTACATCAGCAATCATGGGCCAGAAGCAGAAGGGGTAAAATGAAAAAAATCTGTGCACAGAAGCAGGCAATTCATACAACAAATCAAAGCATATTATAGACCATAGTAGCTCTCAAATGGATACATGCGATTGTGATGGGAGCTTTAAAAGAATATGTCGGGGGTAGAAATCAGCTCTGTGTTAAGCCATTTGTAAAGAACTAATGATGTAGCTACATTTCTGATGCAGAAATCACTAAATCATACATAGATTTACAGAAATCACTATGTCATACAGACCAGTGCTGTAGAGCCTGGAATGAGACAGGAGATGCTACAGGGGATTTTGGGCATTCCCCTCTCTCTTTTTTTGAACATCAGTGGAATATCACAATCTTCCTGTGAGGTGGGAAGTGATTTTCTCATCCCATTAAATAGCCTAAAATGGCATTTTTCTTTGTTTTGCAATAGGATCAATGGAAGACGAAACACAAAGTGAGAGCATTATCTTGTTTTCCTCCTCCGCAATCAGACAAATCCCCTTGGTTTCCCCTGCGAGAACTGTTTGTTGTCTGAAAATTACATATAATTATTCAGCCGGAAAGGACATCAGAGGAGGGCCTGGAGTTTATAGCACATAAAAGGATCAAACTTCTTTAGTCTCAGGTGACTCTTGAGGTGGTGTCATCTCACATTTGTGAAAGGCCCCAACCACAGATTTATTAGCTATTCCCCAGTTTTAAGTGTCTTTCTCTTTTGCTCGTTCAGAAACTGCTGAAACAGAAGGGTTTGGTTTCAATTAAAATTTTAGCTTTTCCATTGCAAAACACAAAACAAAAATATTTCACTGGAAATTTGCCACCAGTTCATGTCCAAAATAGGAATCATGCTTCACTTGTAAAGATTCACACTAATATTTTCCTTCTCTCCTCAAATTGTTTTGTTTCATTGCATTCAACCTGTTGATGTTTTTTATTAACCCTTCCCAAATGCTGGTATCTTCTGGGACTCAATTCAAGTGAATACCACCAGGAAATGTAGACGTGCCTTCTATGTCTGGATAAAGATTGTGATTATATTATCTTAGATAATGTGTAAAATACTTAGCTTGAGAGAAACCACAGTAACATGAGAAGCAATTTCTGCTAAAACTCATGCTAGCATGTAATGTGCTATCAAACAGCTTTTGATAAGGAACAGATCTTATTTCTTCTCTGTTTTCTTCTAGAAATATACACCTTAAATTGTTAATATAGAGCAAAGGTCCCTAGCATTTTCATGTTACGGATCACAGAGTAAGACTGTCTAGTAAAGTCTGTTCATTTCACTAGACAACATAACCTTGTCTGGGTACATAATAAACTAGCCTCATGCAAAAATAAAAGAAAACCACTGTGACGTGTATAATGTCATTCTAATGCAACTTAGCATCTGGAAACATACTGTCTGACTAGGCGATTTTTCGGTAGTTACTGTAAATTCTTGACCCTAAAGTCTAGATGTCCCATTTAATGTAGTTTAAGAGTTTGTCCCACCATTAAAACAAGAGGGGATTTTAGGATTGAGTCATATGTCTATTAAATAAAATGTGCATTCCTGATGAGCAGAATTAATGAAAAATAACCTTGTCTCTCTTGAATACTACCCTGATGATCAATTCACCAACAGAAATAACAGTGATCTTTCATGTTTTGGGAATAGGAACGTAAGTCAATAATAAGCAACAAGATACGAAACCATAGCGGATTAGAATTCCAGAAAATAGATGGATCTGCAAACTAAAATCAATTAGAAGAACAGCGGGTGTGTGCCTACATAGGAGAAATTATTAAGGCCTTTTGGCACCATTTCCTTTTTCTTCTTATAAACAGCTGCATGCCGAGCCTTCCCACCAGCCCTCTACATTGATATATAATGTTAGCCTTGAACTACTCTGTCCTCAACAGATGGTCATTGGGCTGAACCTCTGGCAACAGGAAAGGTTTGGGAATGGCAGTTTCAGCAGCTTCTTTTCCTTGGGCAGGGACAAGCTGATTATTTCCTTAGCTGTGTTCCAAAAAACTGGAAGACAAAAAGAGTTTGTATGAACTTAATTGCAGACAGGACTTTATTTTCACTCCCCTCTCTGAAATCCCCTTCATACCACACTATTTCAGCTTTTGTTATGTAGCTGCTGATTGACATCTTGGTTTTTAAGGCATCTAATCTTGTTGCTGTACTCAGTATACTCATTCACTGTATCCAAGACAAAAGGAAACTGATTTTAAAAGACAAGGGTTACTGGGCACAAGTTACTCCTGGTGAGATTCCGACTGGACACGAAAGCAAGATTTGTCACAATGAGAAAAAATAAGCCCTTGGAATAATCTCCTGAGGGAATTGATGGATTCCCCAATGTTGGATACTTTAAAGATTGGGAAGGACAGGTACTGGGGAAGGATAGGGACATGTACCCTAGGAAGGATATGGTACTGGGACATGTACTCTGCCTCCTGCTAACCTAGAAAGGTTGGACCAAATGATCCTTGAGGTCCCTTCCAGCCTGGTATTCATAGAATCATAGAACAGTTTGGTGTTGGAAGGGACCTTCAAAAGTCATGCAGTTCTGACCTCCCTGTAATGAGCAGGGACATCTTGAACTAGATCAGGTTGGCCGGAACCACATCCAGCCTGGCCTTGAGTGTCCCCAGGGATGGTGCCTCCACCACCTCTCTGGGCAACCTGTGCCAGGATTTTACTACTCTCATTGTAAAGAAATTTTCCTCACATCCAGCCTGAATCTCCCCCTGTTAGTTTAAAACCATCACCCCTTGTCCTGTTGCAGCAGGCCCTGCTAAGAAGTCTCTCCCCATCTTTCTAATAGGCCCTTTTTAAATACTGAAAGGTGGCAATAAGGTCTCCCCAGAGTGTTCTATTGTATGATTCTATGAACGATCCAAAAGCCAGCTACAAATAATCAAGTCATGCAACAATTCTACGAAGCATGCTGTGATTTATCGCATTTTACATATGGTAAAGTTGAAGTACTGTGAACTTGCAAGGCAAACAGAAGATGTAACATTGAATCTTATTTTATTTTTTTAAGCCTCCAAGTAAATATTTTACTAACGTATTTCTGAAATATTTTACATTGCAAATGCAGGCTTCATATTTAAGATTAAATCACTACTGTATCATTTTCATGAGTGATTAGAAACTATGTGGAAGAAAGTCTACCTGCCCCACATCAAATTTCCACACCAAACCAGTTCTTGTTCCGAGACCCACCTCCTATTATAGCTAGACCTATGATTTGCACTGGCTGGTCCGTAAGTGATGTAAAAAAAGAATTTCTTCATAACAGTGGTAGAGAGTGCCTCACAAGCCACAGATCTGCAGTATGTTTGATACAGGAATGCTATACAGAGCAGCATCTCATAGCTTCAGCATCTTCATGAAGTTAGTTTTCCTCCTGGCCAATTCACAGAATGGCCCAGGTGGAGCTCTTAGGTGACCCTGTCCCTGCTTGTGAAAGTCCTCACCAATAAAACGTGTGTCTGGCTTGGATGAATTATGATCAAAGACAGGAAAACAGAGAAATAAGGAAATTACCAGAGTCATTCTCTTAGAGTCTCCTTATAAGATTAAGCCCACTCAAATACACGATAGTCATGAGGAGCACTCTATTTTCAGCCTTCTTAGACAGCTTAGACAGCTGTGCTGTCTCTCCTATTGTCCTCTTGTAGACTAACTCTTCTGTGTAACTATGCCACCTGCCCACTGCATTCAGTCACATTTAACAGCAATTAAGCTATGTTCCTACCCAAATAGAAAACTGCATTACAAAAGAACCTAAGTCAGCATTCTCATAAAAGAAAAAGCAGTTTCCAGGCATTTTTCAAGGGAGCCAGCCAGAAAATTAGTCCTCATGTAGCATTCCATCAGCCACACTGAAGGCTGCCAGCTGTACCATAGACAGGCATGGGACACATGGCAGAACTGATGGTACTGAGAGCTTGTGGGATGGGAAGTTAAAAGCAAGGAAGGAGAAGAACAAAGATAACAAATTGCTTCATTAGTCCTACTGCTCATGAAACAATTTGCTAGAGTTAGTAGCCTTGGCGATGTCCTGTTTAAATAATATCAAGGTTGAGTTCAAGGGCCCTAGGGGAAAAAACTATTTGAATCTGCAAGTACAGTGGAAAACTACTCTGTTATTATTCTGTGGTTTTATGCACGTGAAATTTGTTCTTTCAACAGTTCCATTAAAAAGTACTTATATTAAATACCAAAACTATGGCTGGGTTTATACAACTTCACCTGAAAACCCCTGTAAGTTTAATGATATGGTTGGCAGTGCTTTCCTTACACTGAACAATCTCATAGACAACATTTCAATAGCAAAACTCAAAATCAAGACAACCTATGTAAAAATTGTGTGGAAATGGTTGAAGACAATGTGCTAACAAAGAGTCCAAACTATGATATATTATCTATTGCGACATCTTTCTTAAGCAAATAGTTGTTAACAGGTTATCCTTTTTAGATACTCGAAAAAGTAACATAGTAGTGGTTTGAACTACTGAAATAATAAAACCGTTGAAAGAGCAAATATCATACATAAAATCATGGAACAAACCCACCACAAATTCCTCTTGAAAAAATAACCAAAGTAAAACTAGAGAAAGGAGATATATGTGTATATATATCACTTATTACTGTAAGAGTACTAGTATTTCACTGTGTGTATAGACTGTATTCTCAAACTTCTGAGTATTATCAGGCACAAAAAGGAACTCAGAAGAAGTGGTTTGACTGCAAAACCAGACCCATTTATGTACCTTTGGACAATCTGCCAAATAAAATTAATGAATAAAGCTGCGTTCTGATGAGCATCTAAACAGAAGGGAAGCAGTCATATTTCTACAGCAACCATCTATTTATCACAGCATTCCCAATTCTGGAAAAGGTGGCTATTCTCACATCAAATTCACTTCATCAGTATAGTCTAGATACTGATTTTCCAAATTCACAGGACTCCATGATGAAAACAGAAACGTAACTAAGCTCAGACACGCTGTGGGTTTCTGAGCTAAGTGGCAGAATCTTCCAAACAGCTAGCATTTTGAAGCTGTATTTATGAGGGCACAAGTTACTGCGCAGTAGGTAAGGCACTGCTTAATTATACAGCCCTTCCAATTTCACATTATTCTAACTCCCTTTCTACTGAAAAAGGACACAAATGGAGATATTTTACATTTTGGTTTTCATAAATGCTAGCGGGTATGCAACTTCTGCATACAGCTGGAGAAGGGCAAGATTACATAATGTTATGGTAGGCAATAGTACTGTCATATCACAGTAATAGCTATTTTGTAAGAGAAACACATTTCAGTATTCAAGGAGATAATGTAATTCCTCTATCTCAAGCTACCTCTTTCCTATGACTTGTATGAACCAAACTCATCACATCCACCCTCACTTTTACAACAATCAAACAAACATAGATGTATGCCTGGTTTGCAATCAAAGAAAAGAGGTTCAAAGAGACCCCTCAGACTCTTGCTTTGATAAAAAAAGTTGAGCTGTTTCTATATAGCTTGGGAAAACGAATTAAACCTAATATTCAGGTACTTCACCATGTCCAGATCCCATCTGCAGTTTTGACTAAAAGCAAATTTCTTTGTTAAAACTCATAAAAAAGACCTGGCTTTTACAGTTTTCTTCAAAGTATAAGGCATATGTATGTGGGTACCACTCCAGCAGAAAAAGGAGAAGGAACTTTGAGTAATTCTCAGAAGGCTTGACATTGGAAGGGGCCTCTCTGGAGGTTATCTTGTCCAACTGCCTGCAAAGCCACCCACAGCTAGTTGTCCAGGACCATGTTTAAATGATTAAATGTGACTAAATAATAACAGATATGACAAGAACATGAATAAAAACAATGAGAGCCCAGGATTTTTATTTTAAAGCACGCCTTATTTTTCAAAGCTTGGCACCTGTAACTTATTTCCTGTCTCTCTTTCACACACCCATACCACCCCACAAACACACATATACTGAAGGGACATGAGGGTGCAGAAAGATCCATAACATCTGTTATTTTCATTAGATCACAGCATTTACCTAATTTCCATGTAACGGAGGAGGTCCCACATGCATTAAGATTCAGATGCCCATACATATATCCAAAATGTATTTTCCAGTTCACAAATCACCTGTGACTTTTATGCAATGATATTTTGGGAGTTCTCTGTACACCAGAGCGTGGTCTGGGATTACAGTAAACATCTGTGATATTGTAGAGTAAGTGACTTAAGAAGCACTTAAGAGAATACTGTATGGCTTGCTAATGAACCTCCTATGTCTTTCAGAATTTGTGCTTCAGTTCTCCAGCAGTACCATGGTGATAGCAATCCTCCATTTCAGCCTAGTTCAACAGCTCACCAAAAGGGTTAGAAACACGTTTTCTACACAGCAGACTCAGAACATGGCTATGACAAGTATTCTAGACTTGGAAACTCACTTCCCAAACTGACAGGAGCAGTAAGGCTTCTGATCTCACACACATCTGCTTACTTTCCTGGAAACCTGGATGTACAGCTCAAAGATGAGCCTGAAATAGGCTCATTATCTCCAAAGTGAGATAGCAGAGTCCCAGAAGTACCACAGGGCAACCTCCAAACTCACCTGAAACACGACCATTCTTGCCACAGGTATAAATTACCAAACAGCAATGTACAATAACTGAAACCAAATATATGTGTGTATATTCCCAGAAGGCTGCAGCTATCAAGGTTTGCAGAAGTGGCAACCAGGAGAAGGGATCAGATTCCCTACTCTGAACCTGAGGACCAAACACATTTGGTCAAGCCACTGCAGAGTCAGACATGCCTTTATTGTGGCATTATTTAATGCACAGTTCAGTTTCCTTATTGTCAGAATGAAACATATTTGAGATGTAGCATTTCAGAATTATTCAGCATCTGGGACTTGTATAGGTTTTAGCCAAGTAAGTGCTACGGTCATTCAAAGAGCTGAACCCACAGAAGCATGAGATCATAATCAGCAGTGATTTGACTTGCATTGTAGATCAGTTTTAGGCTGTAGTTTCAGCTCTTTGGGAGCAGTACATATGGAAAGAGAGAGAGTGAGAGAGAAGAAGACAAAAAACCCCAAGCCTTTCTTTTCCCTGAAGTAACCACAACAGATTACTTCCACTTTTTTCTGAAGTCAAGAGTAACTGGAAGCAAAATCAGTAAATACAGTGATGCCCTAACGAGGGGCAGCAGTCCACAAAAGCAGTAAAATAAACTGCTGCAGAACATGATCCTTTGTATCCCAGAAAGATCAACTGAAATGCACTGCGGTAGCTGTGTAACGTCTGACGGGAATAGTTCCTATGGATTTAGCGAAAAGCAAATGTAACTGAGATTTGACCCTTTCAACTCAGTAGAGACAATTTTTGAAGAGGTGACTTTATTGAGAGCACTAAAATCACACTGAACTATTACTTTCGGTGTTATTTTACCTGCTTATAGAAAATATGTCATTGTAGGCTCTCACTGCTCTTGAAAAGGAACGTTTACTTAAACATCTAAAGAATTCCATAAAGAGATGAGAAGTATCATGGAGCAACTGTGTGAAGGTCATGAAAGATATTCCCACACTGATCACGGAAATACCAGAAAAAAAAGTTTGTGGGTTTGGCTTTTTGTTCGGTTTTTTTTTTTTTTTTTAATTTTCCAAAGTACTGAATAGGCACGTTTCCTTTCATTAAAGTAAAATGTCTCACGATATCTGAAATAATGTTTTAGGTATCCACATACAGATGTAGTTGCTTAGCTCTTGTCTCTGAATAATAACTATGATGATGATGATTAGTAGCGTTATCATTACTATTATTAAATGCTACAGAGAAAATTAAGAATCTTGATAGCCAGTTGCCCACTTTGACCAGGAAAATAAGATCTCTGAGCCTGGAAGGAACCAGATTTCAGTCTTTCTGCCAGAGATCTTGCTGTACTACCTCTGAGTACATGCATAACGCCAACTTAAAAACCTTTGCAAGCTGAATATCCTACTACTCTTTCCTACTACTGAATCACAATTTTTGTAACGCATATATCCACAGTACAATTCATAGGAAGATCAGTGCTGCTCTAGTTCAGCATAACTGACTACAGCATGTGCTCTGAAATCACTTCTTGAATCGCAGCCCTTTGAACTCCTAGATACCCTCTCCCAGGTGGGAACTGCTAGAGCCTTTCATATCCACCTGTCTAGGGTAGCAGGGTGAAGGTTGAAAGGCAATTTAAGGTATGGAGATGAACAAGATTAATCAAGTAAGAAAGTAAAGGCAAGAGGCTGCTGCAGTTTCACAAATAAATACTTTGTGTTTGCAGCCCAAAAGCAAGTTCGTGTTCTGTTCCCTCTAGAAAAGCAAACACATCAACCAACTAATTTTAAAAATGGAGGCAGCCAGCAGTTGTAGCTTAACTATTTTCTAATGTGTTTTCCCCACCCATGGAAGCAGGACAGTGCTCAAAGTCTGGGCTCTGGCAGTATTCCTGAACAGGCTGCTGGGTGATCGGACTAATGCAGAGAAGAACATAATTAGCAAGAAAATCAATGCCATCACTCTGCTTAAGCTAGGTATGTTAAAAAATACATGGGGCCAAAGAACAGAACTTCAGAGTCAAAAATCCCCAAACATACTGAAGATGTATTTAATCAGCTATGCAGAGAGACTAATTAGCTGCATCAGGCTACAAATATCCGATAGTAAAGGGTAACAGCTCCATGAAGGAAGGACGTCACAACTCAGCTTGAATCAATGACCTGCACTAGGTGTTAGTTGGAACAGCTGTTTTAAAGCTCACAATCCTGCTCAACACTGTATTCTCCAGTAGCATTCTGCTCCACTCTTTTCCTCAGTCAGCTTATTCCAACCCGTCGGTGTCTGCTAGGTGGTGCTGTGGGATGGCTTTTCTAAGGCAGAAAGCTTGCTTTTTTGTTCCCAGCACTGATATTTTTTTTTTTTTTCCTTCTAGATGAGAACAGCTGCAGTGTTTTCTGCATCTTGGTTGTACAAGATGTGTCCTGTCTAGTCTCCTTTATTGTTTGTCACTTGCTGCAGGCATGCAGTGGTCACCACTGATGATGCTGCTTCTCCTAAGCAGTCAGAGAAAATGCGTGTCAGTGTTCATCTGCATGAGTCCACACCCATGAAGGAAAGCAGGGACCTTGGATGGAGGCAGGAGGTATTAATATCTACTATAAATGTTTCCAAATTTTCATTTTCCTTTGGTTCTAAAGATACAGGACATTTAAGCAAATGATTTTTTATTGACAAAGCCAGATTTAAAATGAAATCAGTCATGTACATAAAGAGCATGATTTCAAATGAAAGGGTAAGTCTAAAACCTCCTGAAGCTTCAAGTGAAATATCTCCCTTTATTCCTCTCAAAACACAACTCACTTCCATGAGGAAGGGCAATGTACTGCAAAAACTTTAGAAAGCAACCCTCTGAAAGGGGAGGTAATGGGAAGGATGCTTTTTTAGGCTTCATATTTGTACTGGAACTAGAGAATAACTGAAATGGCAGGATGCTTTAACATCCATAATACTGTAACTGGTGCAAACTGACACTGAACTATTCAAACCTGTCAAAACATGCTGTGCTAATGACCTGTAGGTAAAGGCAGTCTGGTGACGTCCATCTGTTCCTCATAACTCTGCGTTGGTTTAGCCAAAAATGACGAACAATCCCAACCCACCCTTCTGAGCAAAAGGGAAGAAAAACAAAACAATCCCCTAGATGAGTAATTGCAGTAATACTACATCAGGTGATGACATCAGGAAAATCTTGTGCTCAGTTTTGAGATTCTGCAGCCCAATGCCTTGAGACACCCTCTGAGCACTTGTCTTTCCTATACAAAACCCACCCTAGTAAATGGCAAGGTTATCCTCTGACATAATTCTACTTAGCGAACTGACATTTTCTGTCCGATGTTCTGCTCTGAATGTAGATGTTCCACTGTCAGAAGCTGAACTTGGACATTCACATTGCATTCGCACATCAGAAGGGGATAAGAAGGGAGGAGAAGGGACATCGTGCAGGCCAGTAACAAAAGCTGAAGTATATCATGGTCGTAAGCAAGTTTGGCACAAATCTCACTATCAGATCCACAGCTGACCAAATCAAAAGGCAGTGCAGATCTAGAAGCAAACATATCTTCAGGTGGGCTATCACATCTTTCCCTAGCAGCCACACAGAATCCTTACTACAGGGGGGTTCTATAGTTCCACTGTGCACAACAGTGGCCCAACAGACACCAAACAGGAGAAGAGCATGTATATGGGGAAGCTAGACTGCAATGAGAAAGACAAAAATGAGCAACCTGAGCATAAAACACAGCAAACTGCAGAGAGTGAAGGTGACACAGAGGAGAAAAAATATGAAGCAGAATTCTATTCTCTCTATTTAAAGGAAGACAGGGTGAACAGAACCACATAAATTAACAACTCTGAGGCAATTCCATAAGTTAATACCTGCAGGGGTCTCTTGTCCCATTTCACTGTTTCAACTTACATTCTGCAGGAAAGGCTGTCATGTATAAAGCTCAACTGGGGAAGCATTAGCAAAGCGTTGCATTTCCAAAATCACAATAAGGTGCTTAGACAACCACACAGTGAAATCTAAAGTGCGGTGGAGAAAAAATAGCTTCTGAGAGGATGCTTTAATTGTATTAATAAACTAAAGAAGGAAGGAGCTACATGCTGCTGGAAGCAAAAAAGACAAAGCATACATTTGCTATAGTTCTGTTATTTCGTAAGAAACTCAAAAACCTGTCATGCTGGCTGAGGTATTAACAGCATTTTTTTTCTACCAAATACCATATATTTTTTTTTTTTTTAATTAATGTGGTTTTCAAAAAGAAAAAAGGAGGGTGAGGAGCAGGGTGTAAAACCAGGAAGCATCTGAACTCCTTGTTCAATTGCTGTGATCAAAGAGGATCAGAATATGGAAAGGAAGTACACAGCACATCCAGATAAGACTCGTTTCAGTGAATCCTCGAGCCAGCTACAGAACTTGCTGGTGTGCTGGAAATTATTCTGAAATCTTCATATGTATAAACTACTAGTAGAGGACTGTAGGGGGGAAGAATAAACAGATCAGAGAACCTTTCTATTGATCTTGATCTTATGAAAAGTAATCGAAGTCCACACAGGCATCTTCCTTCCTAAGGATTAGTTCTGTAATTGAGAATAACATGAAATCTGTTAGGTAACCATGATGAGTCCTAGGGCAATAACCCAGTGAGGAACATGACCCATTTGCAACTCAGAGGTTCCTTGGGGTCCACTACCTGCTGCATATGAAGCCATCATATATGTTTTGGTGGGTTCCATTTTTGATATAGTGTATTTTTTACTGTTATCCAAGTACCTTTAGCTAGTAGCTGTTGCTTTAAAGAACAACTATGTCTAAATAAAGGAATGACAAGCATTTTTGAGTGATGCCAGAGGGACAGATATGGTAACAATTAGTATTAGGTTCAACTTTCACCTACGTATGTCTTCAACACATATAATCTGTCCTTCCACCACTCCCTCATGTTCTTCCCTCGGGGCTCTAAAATCTAAATACCAATTTTCCAGATGAAGGACCAGGGCACAAAGGGATTTGGAAACTGGTTCAAGAATGTGCCTGGAAGCTGGATTCAGGCTGGGTCTCCCAATGTATGGACTCCGTCCCTAGCTGGGCCATTCTTCCAGGCTAAGCTACAAGCAAAACACTGGTATATTAACTGCTGTGTTGGCTGAACTGTCTCGGATCTGGTTTACATGACTCTGCGAAAAATGTTGGATAGCACTTTCTTTCCTGTAGGTAGGATTCCACTACTGTATTATATATACATAAACCAGCACAGAGACTGACTTAAGAACAAAATTAAGATGAATTTAAGAAGGCAATGCAGTATTCATTAATTCAGTTTCTGTCTCAAGGAGCTTACAAAAGATAGGATATTAAAAAAAACCAACAAACTGGAGAGAGAAGATCAAGCAGCACAGCTCTGCAGAAAAAGATGGACCCTATACACCTCACATCAGCAGAAACAAAGTACACAGTGGATTCAATTCATACTTTTAGAGGAGCATGAGATCCTTGCACAGCCAAAAGTTTGAACAGACTGTGTGGAACTTCTTCTGTTGTTTCCCCACAGACTGCACTTGCATTTCTGCAAAGTCCTGTAAAACGGATCCATACCAACAATGCAGGAAAGGCTACCTACAAGATAAGGAAAGGCTACCTACATTCTTCAAATCCATCAGAGGAAGTAAAAATTAACCACAGTTACCTTTTTAACAGTCATAACCCGCAAAGTATTTAATATACACTGAAGAATGCAAAAGGTTGACTACCACCTTTCTTCCTACAGAACTGGAACTGCAGCACACACAAGTGTACATCCCTTTGCTTTCTGCTGGCAGAACAACCAAAAGCTCTGTCTAAAATCCGTACATGTAACTAAGCCTCAGGAGATCTGGATGCCAGGTTTGTTTTTTATACTGGTCTCACTACACAGAAGGAAGAGGAACAATATAACAACTAGGCAATAACTACAGGTGAGGTACTAGTACTTGGCACTTTCTGGAAACTTACCCATTCACTATGCTGCATTTTCTTAGTTTTCATAATGATCTATCTCATGTGCTGCATGTCGCATATACATGGGCCCTACTCCCCATCATTAAAGGCCTTATTGCACAAAAGTACATCTGCTGATCGTACCTGGAAAGACTTGCCCAGTGGCTTACTGAAATGGGGATAAGAGGACAGAGGACAAATTATATTTGTTACTGACATAAGCCTATGACTTTGTTTTTTGACACCCATTTACTCATTAATATAAATATATAACCCAAAGTCAGTCATCCAACAGACTGACACAACCAGTAGTTTAGCATACAGCCATCTCTGATAATGCATGCCATTGTATCAGATTGAAAATGAATTCCAAAATCTTCTTACAATGCCAGAAGCTGTTGAGTTTGGCAGTACTGGTCTTGGAGAACAGGGCTTAGGGGAACAAGAAAGGATTGTCAACTGGCTTCCCACCAGGATGGCTACACTTCAGGCCACATGGAGGTGCCTGCATGAAGAGGCAGTTACTTGTGCAGTTCTGCAACAGTGCTAAAATCACCATGTAACTGGACATCAACATGACTGAGTGGGTCAGACTAAAGAGAAGTTATTATGATAAAAAAAAACAACAAAACAAAACATGGGGACATTCAGAGGAAGTAATTCATTATGAAGCTTTATTTACCTGGACTTTTCACATACACTTATTTTAACTATTAAATAGATTAAACAAAGTACATCACTTGACCTCACTAAGCAAACAAATTTGAGTTTGGTGGCATTTCAACAACTGACTATGTACCACAAGAGCTTTCCCTGCTCTTCACCAAAACTTTCTAATAGCCCACATGCCCTCTACCAATCACCATAGCCACTGCCAGAAAAGATATATCCCTGTATCACCTAAGAGAAACAGAGCCCAGAAAACAAGCAACCCTGCAAACTGAAGCATTATACATCTGAGTTTATGAAATAGTGCTTCCAGAAAAGATTTAGACATAACTGCTTATTTTAATTTTAAATCACTTCTTAAAATGCAGCTCACTTAACTCCTGACTTAGGACTAATGGTATTTCTACTCTGCAAAATGATAACTCAGCTATCCCAAAAGGTTTGGCAAAATGACCATAATGTGTTCTACACCGGCCAAGCTGATTTCTGTGTTTAGAATATGCAAAAAAATGTCAGTTGTGTACTATAAGCTTGGATTATAACCAGCTGCTTTTTTAGCCTTGGAGAGACTACTTCATATATCTTCACTCTTTTCCATCTGACAACTTGAGATTGAAAATTTTGTATTTTTCTTCATCAGGCAATTGATTTTCTAGTCAAAAAAGTTTTCACACTGGTGGCTTCAAGCACACTGGAAAAAGCAGGCTCCATTTTCTTCAGTCTCATCTCTCAATAGAGACAAACTTTCCAACTATGCCCTCTCACAGCAGTGCTGGACACAATGCCTGTTAGAAAACATAAGCAGCTAATAGAAAATGCACAGTAATTTGCTCACAACTGTTACCATTCACACTGGTAAGCACATATCTGTGACACTGAACTACTGCAGTGAGAGAGACAAAGGTAATTCTAAAAGCTAGTACTGACTTCAGGTTGGTTTATATGTTCTCCCTCCTCTTCTCCCCAATACTAGTATAACACTTGCTTTTTTCCTTCTTCATGCCTTTCCTTCACAAGAAGAAATCTGTACATCTGCATAGATGTACAGTATTTTCTGGAAATGCTTGGACATATTTCACTCATCGCTACCACATTTGCTCATACAGATTTAAACACATGAGACTGAGTTAAAAGGTGGGCCTATATATTTGCCATGCTGTTGGCAGTTAATAATTACATTTTCCCATTCTCTACTTCAAACGAGCTGAAATCAGATCTCTGATACGATATGGGGGAGCTATGTGTTTTCTAGTATCACCTTAATCTACAAGAGCTCATTTATCCCTTCAAAATACTCAGAAGTGAATGCAACAGATGGACCTATGGGAATAGCTATATCTGCAGGACTGGACTACTGCAAACTCATGTTTGATGGACTGACTTTGAAACTCACCCACAAATAAGGTTGGTAAAGAGCAGCAGCACTCATAACAGTCTGTCTGCTGAGCTGGACAGACCAAAGTGAGTGTATAACGTAGTCTGCACTGGCTGGCGTATCATATTCCAAGTTTATTGCAACATCCTGATCTTTATCTTCAAAGCGCTAATTAAATACAATTCAAAATAAACTCCCTTCATGCAACAGCGGCATTACAGTTTCTGAGTGAAAGAGGACGGAAGCTCTCAGGCTGCCCGGGTGAGCATCGGCTCAAGCTCTTGAGAGGCAGGAAGTAGGAAAGTTACTATAAATCTCAGATTTTGTTTCTTCCTCATACAATCATTTTCATAACAACAGTTCTGTGGCCAAATGCACAGAAGATTAAATTTAAGAGTCATGACATGAATGTTCAGAGTTTCACTGAACTCAAAGAAATTGTACCTCTTCCCCACAGCTCAGGGTCTCAAGCGCAGGACAGCCCATGGATGGGACCCCACTGACTTTAGGGCTCAAGGAGAGATCTCAACTTTAAACTGAACCCTTGCAGGAAGCAAAGGAGCCCGAAAGCCTGTAAAACTGACATCTAACTGACATTTCTACCTGGCGAGACTTGAAAACAGAATAAAACCAGAGACTTATGAGAGTTGCGGCTTGAGGTAAGAGACACAATACAATCTGAATAGCTTGCACGTTAGCTGTAGGCAGGGTCTTATTTGTCAGAGGGTGCAAGAGTTTGTTAACTATCAAGGCAGCAGATTGAGAAGGCAACAACCTGTGGAATTAATCACAGTAGGTACCCAAGTTGTGTAACTTTTCCTGGCTGCTTAATTCTTTTAACTGGCCACTTTTTCTAGATCACTTCCAAACCTCTTAGGAATAAAGTGCAGAACAATTCTACAACACAACCACCAGCTCACAAAGGTCAGGCTGTATAATCATTCTCATCATCAAGGCAATGTTAACTAAGACTAGGTCATCCATACACGTGATATGATACCAGAAAAGTTAATGAGATGCAAATACACTGCATTTCCAGGATTCTCAACAAGAGAGTATACTGTATAGTTTTGGTAGTGATTGAATCCAACATGCTTTGGGCTTTGGCACTATTTTAGCCCTATTCATTTCTGTTTGGCCCTTTATAGTTGTAACTTTCCCCATGACTACAAACCATTATTTGGTATGTATTTGTAGACGCACTTTAACATCCACTTGCATAAGATTTGGCAAGAAATTTCCCAAGGAAGAGCACAAATTCAAGTTATATGGTACTCTCTGCTCTGCTTATGACTTCAGTTGAACACATACATAAATGACTTGCGAAATGGAGACAGATCTAATCAAGTTGTTGAATAAAGTATTTATCCCTGCATACCTTAAATGATTCACTTGTAAAAACAACTTCGGGGCTTTTTGTGACTTAGAATATTATTTCTCTTAAAATGACTTACCAGCCACAGGTGTGTTTTAACATGTCACTGCTGTGCAGCAAAAGCAGCCCTCCTGGACTTCTCTTTTGAAACCAACAAATTCTCCCACTATAACCATGTTCTGTTTCAATGTTGAGGACTTTTTCCTTTTGCTTTGAAATAGATTTTTGCTTAGACTGTGTTTTGTTTTGTTATTTTTTTTATTGAATTACAATTTAAAACATTCAAAGTGTCATTACTTCAATAGCGAAGGAAGCAAAAGAGTCACACAAGGCTGAAGGAACAACTTGCTAGTTAAAATTTGTATTTAACCTCGCAATCTAGGACCCAGACAGAAGCAAAGTAGGAGAAAAAAAATTAAAACAATATGTGAGATAGGAATCTTTAATCAACCCCGCTGTATCAGCCTGGGCCCAGCATTCCACCCTGTCTTCTGAGGTTACCGAGCACCACTTTGAAAATGGATTACTTTCCACTGAATACAATGCCAAAAAGGGGCTTTAGCTCCCCTGGGGGAAATTAGAACAGCCTGGATCATCAAATGGGAAAAAATAATCATTATCAGTAGCATTCAGAAATGGAGGGAAAGAAAAGGTGAAACCACACTCAGGTTTTGGACTACTTAATGCCTTAGACGTGCCATTGAAGATTGAGGCAGAATAGCAAAAGCCTGTGGGTTTGTGATGCAAATGAACATTTGCTTCTCTAGTAGAAGATAAAAATACCTGGGATTTTTCCAAGATCTTTGGTTCAGAAATGCACTTTTTGTAAACACTCGGTAGTTATTCCTGGAGAGGATAAGGCACTGATACAGTGCTGTATGCTTTCTATTACCAGGTCAGGGGGAATACCAACACATATGAAAGTATATATATATATTACCTCATAGATGTTAACAGATGAAAAATACATTAGAAGGACTTAATATGGTTTAGTGCATGTATGTCTTTAACCTGCCGTCCTTTGCTTTGGTTAAGATAAATTTTCCAGCAGCCCTTGCCATCATTATCAAACCAAGAGTCTACCTGCAAGTGATCCACCATAGACCTCCACAGGGTTATGTGGTGCCAGCTGCCAGGGTAAACAAATGCCTCAGGTCCCTTTACAGCCAGGTTAAATATAACTTGCAATACAACACAAAAACTTAATTCCAGCTTCAGCAGCAGCAACGTATAACTGGCAGAAACACCAAGAAAGTGGTGAAATATCATTTCCCAGATGTTGTGAGGTTGAAACATGTCAGTGAAGGCAACATCCTGGGCAGGTTAGATTACTCATTTCAGACAGAAAAAATCAAAAATTAAGAGCACTTCTGAAAGCACTATTAACTAACATTCATTGGCTCCTATGTTTCCCTTTTAAAAAGCAAACTATCTTGCATGAATGCTCCATGCTCCCAATGAATGCTAAAAGAAAACCCAGTTGATGCATATATTTCCTATTTACGTAACTTCTAGCTTATGTAAGATTGTCAGAGCCTTGGCCCTGCTATAGCCCTCTTCTGCACTCCTACAGCAGTACACTGCTGAACTCAGTTATGTATTAAAGTTCACTGGAAGCCAACAGCATGAAACCATACACCTATAATTAAGTACATACTTGAATGTTTTGTAAAACAAGGAAAGACTGATGAATTAGTGCCTAAATAACTAATGATGAAATAGCAGTGATGTACATTTAAATTGGGATTATGCTGTAAATGTTTTATTCCAGGGATGTATTAACCATTGATGATTGAAAAACAGCCCACAGCCAGACTGTGTAAGGCCAGTGGCAAACACTGGTGAGGTCACACATTTGGATGTGTCTTGCAAGGAACCAGCACTGGCCCAGAGATTCTGGGATGTGCTGATAATGCTCTTCTCTGTAAATAATATGGCAGAAGAAGAGTACTGTTATCTTCAAATTTCTAATCTAGTGCCCATATAATACCAGAGAAGACTCCTTCTGCCCACTAAGAAACGAGTCATTTAAGATTAAGATTACAAAAGTTTTACCGGACACATGCAAAGTGATCTTTGAACTGGGTACCAAATTATAGCATATTAAGCCTTGTCAGAGCTTTTGAGAAGGGGAGAAAACATGTCACAGTCATGGCAGCAAAATGATTATATTCCTCCTGCATCTTATCAGAGAGATTTGTCCCAGGACTTAATTGGCCATTTCACTATTCATTTTTTGTTCAGCAATGTTAATATGATGTTCCACCAATTTTGCTGTGGAGAAAGCATCAGCATAGCAGGGCTGCACATTATACTGTAGAAGCATTGCAAATTCCAGGGGCTCATTTTTCACAGAAAGTCAAAACCACCTTTAAGTGCATAAAGCAGCTGTCCCACCACACTCTGACAGTAAACCTGCCATGCATTTGGTTAACTTCTGGCATACAAACAGGGACTTAGATCTCTTCCAAGACAGCCGAAGAATAACGAAAAAGCAACTTTGATGCTACCTGAAACCAAACTATTCAAAGCACATTGCCTGCATTCCTCAGCTGCAGGCACTGAGCCAGGACATGGAGATAATCATTCTGACTGGTGGTGGGGGAGGGAGAAAGGAGCTTAAGGACCCAAGAGCTGAAGTACTCTGGTCAAGAAAATCCAGACAGAATTTAATCTACAAGGTAGCAAAGCAGGTGTGCTTCTCTCCCATCCCATTCCCACTAGGTGCATTAGAGAATTAAAATAATCATGGACATGGCAACACTTTTTTTCCTTTTTTGCTTGTTACATAACTGTAATTACCTTACTTTTATGTTTCTACCAATATAGGTGAACATAAATCAAGATAAATCAGTCCTTTCAATATCACAGCATCTGTTCTCTGACTTGATAATCTGATGCAGCAGTGAAGTTTGCATATTGTAGAAAAAAAAATCTTTTGTGGTTAAAAAAGGTCCCTGGAACACCGAGCTCTTTTCTCTCCTTGTGTTATAAAAACTATCAGGGGAAAGGGGGAGAGCAGTAGCACATCTGTTCACTACACTATCCAACAGCAACTTTCTGCTACTCAGCTACTTGAGGAAACATTTCTGGAAATTTCTTAGCAATTTTTGAGCTGCTACCAATAGCTAACATACCATGTTCTGCCTATTGGTTCACACAGATCTATCCCAAGGAAGTCTGTATGGCAAGAGCAGCAGCACTCCCTGCAGGCCTTAAACTTTCTAAAGCTGCAGGGCCAACAGACTGGAGAATGATGTATTTGTGGGTTTATCTACCCTGTGGCCCTCCAAGATGGTGCAGCAGCGGATTTTGTATTCTGCTTTCTTTTTGACTTCGAGCAAAGATGACCTTCAAAGTGGGTTGTGCACTATATAAATCACTATTGCACTGGAGAAGACAAACTCAACTGGCATATATTCTGGCCTTCAGCTTTTGCCTCCTCGTAGGTAGGGACCAACAAATATTCTCCTGTAGACAGTTACCAGACTTCGTCTTCTAGAAGACATTAAGAGGCATTTTTTTACTGAGAGGGTGGTCAAGCACTGCAGCAGGCTTCCTAGACAGGTGGATGATGCCTCAAGCTTCTCAGTGTTTAAAAGGCATTTGGACAATGCCCTTGATAACATGCTTTGACTTTTGGTCAGCCCAAACTGGTCAGGCAG
The DNA here is from genome assembly GCF_037157495.1 of Lathamus discolor. Classification (NCBI taxonomy): domain Eukaryota; kingdom Metazoa; phylum Chordata; class Aves; order Psittaciformes; family Psittacidae; genus Lathamus; species Lathamus discolor. The sequence goes on along the minus strand of NC_088885.1, from coordinate 91,391,585 downwards.
TTGGACTACATCATAGGTGTGGGTCCCTTCCAACTGAATTATTCTATCTAATTTTGTTCTAGTCTAAGAAGGAAACCTATCCTTCTCTGTTCTGTTCCAAGGAAGAAGTCACTCTGAATTGTCCTCCCTCAGTGCTCAACAATGGTGAAACTATGAAAAGTACTTGCATTCATAAAATAGAAAGGTGAAAAAAACCCACCCCCAAAAATGGTTCCAAAGAACATCTTGGGAATGACAACAGCAAGACTAAAAAATCTTTTCCACGGTCAACTCTAATGGCAGCACAGACAGTAATGAGGGCATCTTAGGTATATAAGCTTCTAAAAGCAGAGTATGTAGCAAAAGCACAATAGAGTATAAAATCAGTCAAAAAGAAATAACAGCTCAGTGTGCCCTGGTTTCCATGAAGAGTGTTATGTACTCATTTAGAATCTAAAGGCAGTCTGTTTATACCCTAAATGCATATTTAATACAAATAAAATGCATTTAAAGAACAGCAAAATCATATAAAAGAATAACTTTGGAGAGTGTCTTACCTTCGACCCAATAAGTGTGTACAGCCACTGGATGGTTTCATTATGATTTATTACTCCATTCATGCCATCGACATAGAGCATGATCTGTCCCAAAGCTATTGTAAAGAAAAGAGATAAAATGCAAATCAGACCTGGTGAATAGTTTTTGTAATCCTAAACATTGCTGGCAATTTTCTGTAAGCCAGGTTTTCCAGAGACGTGGGGAGCTCAATTAAAGAAACATACATTGGGCAAGATTGTGCTGGATGAAGTCCTGGGCAACTGCAGTAACTTTACTGACTTCATCTGGATGATATAAGTGTGAATTTCATCCAGGGACGAGTTCAGGCACGTGTGCTTTCCTAGAAGATACCACATTTTATTGCCCCAAAATCTGCAAACAGTATTCTACACACTGCTTATTGCTGCGGAAGTTCCATCAGCTACAATACTCTACACCTTGTGAGCCAAGAGTTTTTAATTATTTATTTCAGGACCATATAATATTTGGAATTAATATATTTGGACTGACTGTTTCAGTGAATTCCAATAATATGAAATTAAAGCAGGGCAATTAACACCAATAAGGACAGCAAATATTCACCACTGCAGTGCTTTCTTGCCAGTTTTGCATTTTAGGAAGAAAATTCAACGAACAAAGCCTGGTTAACAAAGAAGCACCACTATTCATCTATTCTAAAGCACATGCATTTCAAAACATGCTAGTAAAATATTTCCTAGCAGTAATTCCACAGTTTGCAGTTCTGATAATATGAGACTTTCTAGAGACAACAGCTATTAAATCTTTCTTGACTGATAAGGACAGACATTTTTCGTAAGGATTATGAAAAGTGGATTAGCGAAATTCATCTATCATCTTCAAAAGTTTCCACTGTTAGATCTTCTGCTTTATAGCATGAGATCAAAGCACAGTGGGATGAAAAAGAAACCACTGATGTAACACCTTTCAGCACAGCCTGTTGGCATAACAACTCAATTATCTAATGCACAACCTGATGAGTCTCTAGTACACTGCTTTATGGGGGGAAAAAGAGAAGGAAAAAACCCACAGGGTGAGGAAAATTATGATGTTATTAATCTTCCAAATACATTCCAAATGTTTGCTAACTTTTGCACAGGTTGTGCACAGTGCAGCATCACTTTACTAGGGCAGACTTTTCAAAGACATAATTGTTAGGCAAACCCTTAAGTACCCACTATGGCTAAGCAGCTAACTCATTTTTACAATCTCTCCTTTTACCTTTGCTTTAGTTGGTTGACTTAGAGTTTAAAAAAGCCAGGTACTAATTTTAGGTACTTATATTCCTTATCTAATCTGTTACACCAGGCTAGAAACAAATTCATCCTACACAGCCAATGGAGATGGAGAAAAAGTAAGAAGAGGGCTACAGCAAGGAGATAACACTTATCTTAGGCAGGCCTCATTGCCTCTCTACAGGAAGCAATGATTTACTACCCTCCAAAGACGTGTGTCTCAGGTGAATAAAATCAGGTGGCAGGGACACAGGCCCAAGTGTTTAAGTAAATTAAAAGAGGTAAGCTAGCCAGTAAAAGGAGATAAGAATTACACTGCCTGAATTAATGGCTGCTTTGAAGCATTTCCTGGCAGGTAGAGGAAAGAGAAGAATACTGCTGTCCCAGTGGTAATCAGAGAAAGTTTTAATTCTTGTTTTTACTTCCTTGTAATGCTAAAAAGTTTTGGCCGTTGATCAGAATGAGATCCAGTCATGACAAGGTCACTAACTTCCCTTTTTTTTTTCTCTTGCAAATTTTTGGTTGGGGGTGAAGGGATTTAATTTGAATTTGAAACAAATGTGAAACAAATTTTACTATTTGTGCATGTTTTCCAAATTAATATAGAAATCAAAGACAGCAACAAGTCTGCTTTTAAAGGGAAAACATGCACACAATACAAAATTACTCCACTGCTCATACATAAGACCAGTTAGACTGAATGCGTAAGTGAGATCTGGGATGCATTAGTCTTCAGCCTCTTAGATGTACCTTCCCCCTCCCCCCCAGATTTTTAGGGATTCTTGACAATTTTCATTTGCTAACGCTAATCTTGCACCTTCCTTTACCCTCCCCTTTTTATTATGATAAAAAAATATATGGCAGTATCTCTACCTTTCCAGCAACAAGATGGGTCTTCTGGATGAAGGTGACAAATTAGTAACACATAAAAAAACTCCACTACTGCTGCCTCCTGAACAAGTAACCGATAAGATTTATAACATAAAGAATTGTAAAAGATGGCACAAAATGAACAGCTGGAGATAGGTTTGCTGTGGAGTCATGCTGACCACATCCAAGTGACAATGATCCAAGTCATGACTCCAGTAACTATCTGCCATACCTCAAGTTATCAGCTGCTGAGAGACCTTAATGCGGAACGTATTGCTATGTCCTGCCTTCAGGGGTCATAAAAATGAAAGTAAGACATGATGAGCAGGGTTGAGAAGTCAACTTTCATTATAAGGAAGAGTAAGTTAGGGAGCCTTTGGATATAGTTTGCACAAAGCCAATCAATGCCTTAAAAATTCTCAGTAAAAGAAATCCAAGAGAAGACTCAAACGCGGGAGAATGTTGGTTTTCACACCATGTCAAGTGTGTGTGCTGAGGAAGAAAACGTAACACCTAGTAATCAGAAAACAGTGGCAAAATGGAAAAGGCCATCAAAGATACTTGTGTAGGAGCAGGCTAGTTGACTGGAGGCTCCCAGGTTCTCCCAGGGCTTGGGTCTGGCTGAGTAGGACGGATCAGTTTTGCACCAAATGTAAACAGACTTGCCACAGGACACTGGTCTATATTCTTTCAATTGCTCTACCCAGCTGATAGCCTACCTCCCAGACCATGGTCATAGTCTGCTGAAATGGCTGTGGCTACAGTGCAAACTCCACATACCCACTGCCCTGCACGTGCAAGCTGGCATGCATGCATGCCCAACATGCAGAGCCTTGCCAAGACAGGGCACGTTACTTTGTAAGGTGATCTGAGGTTGTTTGGAAGGCTAATCTAGTCCAAAATTATTTAAGTTTGCATTTGTACGTGCCTGTTCAACCAAACTTCTTTTTATCTCTTTTCACTGAAAAATAAGGAGGCTATTTAATCCACTTAATCCCATCTCTCAGTTAACTGGAATTCTTTTTGGAAGTATATCCACAACCTACTTGCATTAGGAAAGCTTGCTATTGTGTAACAGGGGGCTGGGAGGGGGGTTAAATATGGAGCAGACTTAATTTGGAATTTCTTTGTTCCCACTACCCTTGTCAAACCCTTAATCATCTATGAAAGTAGCGTGTGACTTTACCAATAGCTATTTTCAAGTGGAAAATTGCTGGATTTCTTAGGAAAGGCTTAGGCTACAAAGGGATGGACCAGCCAGAAATTTCACAGATTTCTGGGAAATAAGAGGTCTAAGAAAGCCTCTCAAAATTGCCAGTATTGGCACTGATACTCTCCTGGGATCTTTCCTGTATAAAGTTAACAGGACCAAAGAGGAAAAACTCTTTCACACAACATCATCACAATGAATACCGCTTTAGGTAAAAGTCTGTTTTTCCCACTCAGAATGTCAAAAGTTTCAAAGCTGTTCCTTGCTTCACATACCTGCTTCCCCAACCTGCTCTATCTACTTTGTATACTACCACAAAGCTAACTTAGAGAAAACAGCAGCACTGAATAAGAAGAAACACTTTTCTTACAGTTTCCTATGTACAGGGTGAAGCAGGACCAAACCAGACTGTTGCCACACGTTTAAGCTCCTGCAGAGACTTCTGGCCCAAGTTCATCAGGCACTTCATAACCAGCACCCATGGTGCATGTAACACTGTATACGACAATGGGTGCATGTGAACGGCAGACAGAACTGTGATGCAACTAATAGGGAAGAGCCAACTGCTAAAAGTCAGCTTTCTCATTGCTAGTTAAAATCTGATCATCATCAAGGAGAAATTAGGAGTCTGTGTGATTGCTTTTATTCCATCTGAAAGCAGATTACCAACTTACTTATGCTATCCCGGGCACTGAAAAGGTGTAACTCCATCAATATAGATGTCCCACTGAAGAACAAAATTTCAGTAACCGTCGAGTGAGAGGTCCCAGGAGAGACATAACAGTTGTTTAGCATTCTGTTACAAAGCGCTAGGTGATATTTCTGAAGAAAATAAACTTACCTCAAACTTCTTTCTCTGTGTTTCCTCACTAGATAGAGGCAAGAGCTCAGGTACCAAGCAGGACTGCCAAGAACACAAAACCCCCAGCTCAGCTGAGCCCTTATACACTCAGCGTTGGAAGCTTCTACGTTTGCTTGTAGCACATTCCTACAGACAGTGCTTGCATGCGCACCCTCAGGGAAGAGCTTACCATCTCCGTTAACACTCAAAGATATTGAACAGCGTTTTCCCTGATGAGATATCATTATTAAATACCACTTCTGTACCATCCAGCTATTGAAAAATAACAAAATCGCAGCAGAGTTCATTGCTTCTAAGAGGTGACATCAGATAAAATCGATAACCTGGCCTCTCCACTGCTTCTGAAAGGGGATCTTACAGAGCAGCACTGTGCCAGACCTTATGACTCAGTCATTCCACAGGGCTAGAACCAGCTAAAATTTTTAGGTTTGGGGTTTTCTTTGTTTCCTGTGTTACTACATGCAAGGGTTGGTTTTAGCTTCAGTGAAAAAATTGTTGTTTATACACCTATTCCCTTTTCTTTACTCCTGTTGCAGTTATCTGTAACATCATCTAGGAAGATATAAACAATCTTATTCCTGGCCACAAATGCATGAATATTTTCTTAACAAAGCTTCTTTAAATCCCAGCTCTTTTCTTGATCTTGCCTTTTTGCCCTCTGTTCATTTGTTCTTTCCATTATCGCACACATCATTGTTGAAACATGCTAAGAAATTATTTTCAGAACTCCCGTATTAACCACGTTCTGAACTTGTCATGAACTGTATTAACAAAGAACTGAACATTCTCACAGAAAACCACATCACAGAACTAATGTTATGAACTAAAACTGCAAAGACATTTCTGTACATTGCTAATGTAAATCGGAAGTTCTTATGTTAGCTGACACCATTTAAAGTCTAGCTTTTAATCCTTCACAGTACTTTAATAGCTCTTAAGTACTTGGAAAGTTCTGTATGCTACTTCTAGATCTAACGTATTATTCAAGGTTGAGATCTTTTGCAGAGACAGAGTGTTTCTAGATTGAGCTTAATCTTGATTTTCTCCCCACCTACTTCAATGGCAAAACATACAAAGATACAATAAAACTCAGCTGTTTTTTAACATAAGTTAAAAATAAGTGACAGTAGTGACAAACAGATTTTTAGCCTGGTTTATAGGCTCAAGAGAAGCTGCCATCCAGAGGTCACCCCTGGGCAAAGCCAAACAAACCAGGATGGCTGGACACGCTGCTCCCAAGCAGTCAATACAGCTTTCTGCAGCACACTCAGGCCCTGCAATGTACATTGCTGGTTGTGGTTATAACTGAGTGGGTACAACAGCGGCGTGCTGTAACTTGCCCTTAAAAGAGCATCTTATTTAAAAATCAAGGTCAAGCTCACCAAGGAACAAAAATCCTTTCTTTACTTAGCAGCTAAAAAATGCCTTTGCTGCTATTTTAATTCTACAGAGCCAGCACATGTGTATTTGGACACTTATTATTTTAATCAGTCCGTTAAAACTCTATGCTTGACACTGGGCTCTTAAATGGCACAGCCTAGCAATAGTTTCCACTGTCCACAAAAGCAGTCAGGAAATACTGGATGAGATTTGTAACTCTGATATTCCTGGCACAATGGAGAGACCTTTAGATCTGTGTTATTATTATTACTCCGTACTACCTAATTGTTCATCTTTAACAATAAGCTTAGTTTTGGTGAACCCTAGGGGCTGCTAGTAGAGAAATGCCTTTTCAGCGCTGATTACCTCATGAAAACGAAGGGAAATAGGCTGCCAGCTCTGGACTCCGAGCAGAGCTTCAATCGACCCAGAGTCTGGGAAAACACATGTTTTGAAGCCTCGATGACATTTACAGTCATTGTGCTGCAGGTACTCAGAAATCATCCACAAAGAACGTAGGTAAACATTTTTGGTCCTCAGAAGCTGATTGTTAAGAACACCTTGGCAGTAAAGCTGGCGTAGAGACCACAGAACATTTACCAGACTAATTATTCACTTTGAAAGCAGATTGTCACTGTGGTTTGGGGGGTGGTGGAGGAAGGTAGTTGTCTCTTCCCATTCTTTTTTTTCAGGGAAAGATACCTGCGTTGTCAGCGCTGTCATAATTCCCTATTCTGAGGCTGCTTAACTAGAAGGGCTCTAGTTACCATTTCAACCTCTCACACACACCCCCCTTCTCTCCCTAAAGCTTACCTCCCAATGGTTCTTAGCGTGCCCAATGTTCAAGCAGAGAGAAATGTAGCCCTTCCCCAAGGAATGGGCAACACATGGCACAGCAATGACCACATAAAACTCTTACAGTAGAATTTTCTCTTCTTTATGTTTCTCTGCTACCCTTTCCCTCCAGTGTTTCTCCCTTTAAAAAACAGCACACAGAAGAAGTCTCAGACAGCTTTAATCAGCTCAACAGTTCCAGCAAAAGCTGGTCCCTCATATATACCATGCAACACCTCTGGCATGGGACAAGCCCCCTAGAGCCAAAAGAGCACATCAGAATTGCTCCTCCTCCAGTGTTTCTTGTGTGATTTTTCTTACAATTTACTTGCGTGTAAAGAAAGAATAGACTTACACTTGGCTCTGCCAGCAGTTAATCTGCTGACTGCCTTTTCATCTGAACTGAAATCTGGCTTACATAGATGCATTATAAGAGCTTTGCACACTAACTCATAATTGTTTCAATCATTATTTTATGTTGCAGTCCCCACATTTTAAATGCACTATATTACAGCATACTTTTTACAAGATCAATAACACTTACCAACGTACAATAACCTGTGAAATGCTTATATAGGAAAAGGTAAAAACATTTCCTCATTGAAAACAAGTAGGTAATTAAAATACCTTATCAATAAATGAGCAAGTCTACTCCAGTTTTAGAACACTATATTGCAAGCTGACTAGAAGCATTAAAGAATGAAAAATAAGAAATGAAAGATTTAAGAAAGAAAGCAAGACAGGAGAAGGGAAAAAGACAAAAGAAAAAAGAAAATACAAAGTTAACTAAATGATTTTTAAAAAATCACCATTCAGCCTTGGTGCTTCCTAAAGCAAAATTCCTGTGGAAAATGTGTGGTAGTCCTGAATTAAGATGATATGCTATAATGTGTGCAGGTAGAGCTGAATTAAGGCAGCTGCTTCTTAACAGAATCAGTGCAGGCTGTAACACTGAATAATGTTATTCCAGCGTGTGTATGAAGTTAAGTATTTTTCTTAAGACTTTCCGAGGAGACTTCCACATTTCTCAAGAAGCCTTTGCACCTGGAGCAGAGAAAACTGGTGGAATACATAAAACAAACTTCTTTTTTCTATTATACGCCAATAGGATCTGCACTGACTGCAGTCAGGAACTTTTTTGTGATTATGAATAAAAGCACACTGTCTTGGGTCCCTGCCCTAACTGGAAATTGAAAAGAATCAAGGGGCAACACAGCTTGGACTATTTAACAAATGAACGAACACTAGAACAGAAAAAGAATGTACAATAAGATAAAAATGTTCACATACTGAGCATTTTTAGTCATCAACAGTATTTCTTATTAATGCGACAGTAAATCAGGATGAAACTGTCAGTTTTGAAATGAACAAATGAGAATTTCTCAACGACTGTTTTTTGGGTTTTTTTCTGGTTTTCTTGAAAAAAAGCACCACACTTCCTAATATTTACATT